>NC_045742.1:12617806-12628832 GCF_008692095.1 Etheostoma spectabile
TTTCATTCTGTAAGTCCTTCTGCGCTAGTAATCTCAGACAACCTTTGCTTTTTCCTCAGATGTAACTGTGCTTCTACATTTTGTGGCTCTCATGTATTATCTTTACATTTGAGTCCGTCACAGAGCTAAGAATCCTTAAACTGTAAAATAAATACACAGAGTTCTGTGAAAAATCTTTGTTTGAAAACATTAACCGCTGTTCTGAAGGTATTTCCAGAATCTTAAGCATCTGGATAAATACATATTCAGTCTGCTGCACAAGGAAATCCAGGTTGCCAAAACTGACAGAGCAAGGAGCTCAACTGAGAACAGCAGAAGTGTTCAATAATGGCCAGGATTTTTTTTTTTTTTTCAGAAAATCTAAAGTTTAGCTCTGTGACTCAAATGTAATGGTGATACATGAGAAGACTCTCATTGGACTACAAATATTTATATATGTAGGAGTTAAAAAGAGGCTCCACTAAAGCTCCAGAGGGTGCAATCTGCTGTCCAATTTAAATCAGTCTTCCTTGTTATGCAATACTTAAATACCATATGAGAGCGATGAAACATGAGAGCCAGGGTCATGGTCCTGGATTAAAGCTAGGATTACAGTGTATGTTTCATCCCAAAATATTTAATAAATGAAATGAAGAATAATTACAAATCTGATAATTTAGTTTCAGCCACATGAAAAACAATGCTTTATCATTTAACATGACTAAAGAGACCTGCACCTCTATACATTTCTTTTAGGAGAGGATCCAATTCAAGCCAAATAGATAAAGACAAAGTGAGGAAACATGTAAAGTATGCCTCCCTGGCACAGGATCTGGGCAAAACTATCACTTTACCCTCCCCAGAAAAAGCCACCCTCTCCTCCTGCCAGAGAATCATCCGGAGAACAAAGCCTGTAAATCACTGTTACTGTAAATGGTGCATGTACGCTGAATAGGGCCTAAATCATGTTATTGCTCATTTAGCCAGGGCCGGCATCCGCTTTCTGATTGACTAACAGGGAGACAGGGTGGGGTTAGATGCCGAGGGAGGATCAGGGGTTGGTTGAAAGATCTCTTCTGACTGCAGCAGTTCTCTCTGCACTTCTCCTCAATACATCTTCCCATTTAAAAAGCTGACTACCTGAACAAGGATGCAGATGTGCGCACACACACACACACACACACACACACACACACAGAGACACCCACACACACGGTTCTTGGCCCCGTAGCTCAGTGTCCTGGGGTGGACAGACAGATGACACACTGTCCTTGTGTTCCAGTTTCTCGTTACTTAATCCAAGCTCCATAGGTGATTAACCACATGCACATATGCATGCACGCACGCACGCACGCACGGACGCATGCACGCACGCACCTTGCACGCACGCACCTTGCACGCACTACCTTCAGATTAAACAAACATGCAAATGTATGCCACACCAGTGAGCATCCAAATGGGAGGAAGCCTTTTGTGGATATATAAGTGTTTCTAAAACCTTTAGACAGCATATAGGTCAAATATAAATATGTTAAAACCTATTTTAAAATGAGATCAGCGGACACTAAATGGAATGAAAACCAACAGGGTAAGGAAACACGGTCCTAAAATTGATTTCGCTTGTAAAGGGAAAAACAGGCCGGTCCCACATCTTCACTGAATAATTTGTTTAGTTGTTCCTAATGGGTCTTTCCATTTGTGTATTTGGCTGCTCGTTTCCGCAATTTAGCACAAATTAAAGCACAGAGAGGTCTCCCTGCACAGGGTGCCGATGGCTGGTGATAAAAGTGAGATGTCTGCTCAGCTGGTGTTGGATGTGAGCCAGCCTACGCCAGGAAACTGTTCTCTGTTCTCCCATCAATGCTCTGGTGCAGCTCACAGCTCAACCTCAAGCCTGTATGTAAGGAACGATTCCTCCAAAACTAAGAAACCCACGCTACAGTGACAGAGTATGTGACAACAGAATGATGAACTACAGCTAAAGGCACCAGAATTAGCTGACACAAAAAGCTTTGTTTCTTAAAAGTAGTTTATTGTGATGCAGTGTCATGCATATTTATTTTTATTTTTAGTCAATGCCAAGCCTTTTACAAATTGAATTTTTGATGAATTATGGCCCCAGTGTGGTGTTTTGGAAAAGTGACCAGATTATGAATCATATTATCTTTAGTTGTCAATTACTCAATTTACTGTTTGCTTAATATTTTGATAACCCATTGTTTCGCTCATCTTTGGCACAAGATGAGTGAAACAATCCATTCGCTGACAAAACAACCAACGAACACGACTGAGTCTACAGTAGGCTAACATTTACTCATTAGCACTTAACACAAAGTACAGCTGCAGCTGGTGGAAATGTCATTAGGTTTGCAGATATTTAAAGATAAACAAAAGTAGTGCACAATAACAATTTCAACCTGATGGTTGCGCTAGATAAAAAGCCAGGGGATCACAAAGTAAATGCCTGAACCAAATTCGATGGCAATCCATTATCCATATTTATTCTTTCAGAATGGCCATCTTAAATTATTCAATACAAAACGTATTGAAAAAACAACAATGAATCTAATGAAAATCATCAGACTGCAGAACTAATACTAGCTGAATCCACTCTACAACAATCGTACTAAGAAATACTGGACTTGTAGTTGTAATGCTTCTATTTAAAATAGTTGCAAATCTGCAGTTTGTGAATGCATTAAACCTCAGAGTCTTTTTGCAGAAGGCTATTACTCCATCAGAGGTTTAAATCAGATACTTATCAACATGCCGTCTAATGGCAAGCTTGAAAATTACCCCCACGTTGTCTGGGTCCAATCTCTGTGTTATCATCCCCCCCATGAGAGATCATTATTTTTAACTGCAATATGAACATAGCATGCTAACAACCCTCCAGCCATTAGTCACCACAATGCCTCCTCTGGGTTCTGGGTGTTCGGCGTGAGAAGTATCAGCTCTCTCTTTTTGCTCTGAGCCGGAAAACAGCTCCTTCTGTCCGAACTTAAAAGGAAAGCAGGAGGCCATTAAAGTGCAGAGCCGACAGAGATGGGAAGGGCCTGGCACTATGTGAGAGCAGCTACTTCTCTTCTCTGCTATGCTCCTAATCCATTTGGCCTCGCAGCTGCATACACGCCCAGAGTGGAAAAGGGTTACTGTGTTATAGAGCAGGATTTTGTGCTAAATCATTGTGCCCGATTTGTCAATAAAACAGAGACGAAAGAGGAAACAGGCAGGACAAGAACAGAATGCAATTTAAATGAGAAGCAGCGCTGCTTTACAATCATGGTTCAAACTCATGTGCTTCATTTTAAAAACAATCCTCTGTGCAGCTTTAGCTGACAGGATTTGGGTTCACATGCTGCATCCGAGCCAGTGTTTACAACGCTAATAAGCCCACTGGATTTGTGCGAGTAGTGGTTTGAGACAGAACTGCTGAGACGACAACAAAAAAAGTCAGCTTTCCTTTCTTAAACCAGAGGAGAAGCTAGACAGCTCGGGCTATTAAATATTCAACACCTCAGTATGTGGTCAATCATAAACCTTTCTGTCAGGGACTGAATTTCTGAGCAACACGGATCCACAGTGGATCTGGGAGTTTATCAAAACAGAAATTCTTGTTTGTTATAAATGAAGGCCTTACAGGGGGTTACAGATCAGCTCACAGCAAGACTGAGACAAGAAGGAACTGATCCAAAGAATCACATTACCTTTAAGATAGATAGATAGATACTTTATTCATCCTGAAGGAAATTTTAGGCATCCGGTAGCAAGACAACCATAACACAACAAACACATATACACACACACACACACACATATATCACACATACCTAAGAATTAAAATGAAAAAAAATAAAATAAAATCCCTCACAGAAATGCAATGACCATGAGAAGGTGAGATACTATTTAAACTGTGTGTAATGATGATAGTGCAAAAGTGAAAAAAGATCAAATTAAAAAGTGAACAGAGCAGGGATTAAACAGTGCAGTAGATCATGATAAGTACATTAAGTACATTAATGTACATTTAAGTACATTTAAGAAGCTTACAAATGTCCAATACTGGTGTCTATCAAATATATGCTATATATGATAGAAATGGTTGAGATGAGATCAAAAAAAAATTGGACTTGGAAAAACTATAACATAACTTAGATAACTGAAGAATTATTTCAGATTTTTTTCACGCAAAAATTCCAAATGTTTGCTGGTTGAAGTTTATTTAAAATGTGAGGATTTTACAATTTTCTTTGGCATATACAATAGTACTGTAAGTAACCTATTGTAATAACCTATAAGATATTTGGATAAGTAAGGAATGTCAGTGCATCACCTTTTGTTCTGGGAAAGTATAGTTTATGGCATTTCATTGACAAAATTAGTTGATTAATCGAGCAAATGATCAAATAATAAAAAATAATAATAGTTAGTTGCAGACCTGAAAACAACATCATTAATCCTACATTCCCTTGATTAAACAATTATTTTTTTGTCTATAAAATGCTGAAAAATATCTGTCACCAGTTCCCATGGCCCACAGGTGACATCTTCAGATGTTTTATTTTGTTCGAAGCCCAAAGGATACTTGGTTTACGATCATAGAAGAAAAAGAAAACCATATTCACACTTGAAAACATTGAACAAAATATTTAGATCCTTTCTAAAAAAGTGACTGGAAACAATGAATCTATTAGCATATACTGTAAATAAAACATCCAATTCTTTTTTTGTCGAGCACCAGATTTTTTGCAGCATTAACGTTGGACAGTGTTGGATAAGGTTACTCAGTAGAACATACCACCAGCTAGCCTAGCCTACTATAGGAATATTGGACATTTGGGGATTGGGAAGAGGCACAAGAGCCTTAAAGTGACCTGTAAGCACTTCCTGGAGCAAATCAGAGTTGACCATTTCATTAGGAGGCAGAGACAGGAAATGGACTTACTCGAAAGCAAAGAAGAGAGAGCAGGTCCCGATGATGAGGAACAGGGTCAGGTAGAAGACTCCCTTCTGCCGGGCCATCATCACCCGTCCGTCGCAACAGAAAGTGTTTTTTCCCGGGAGCTTCTCCCATTTTCGCACCTTTCGGGTTATCATCACCGCCGACATGGTGTCCTCTCTTCTGATCGGTCCTCAGTTCTTCTTTGGGTTAATGTCAGCTGTTATGGGCTACTGTGAAAACGGTTCAGATAAGAATCTGATGGGTTTCACAAATACTGTCCAGTCAATGTGACACAGTCCACTGGCAAACAAAAAAAACAGACTTACTGAGTCATATTAAAGATTTCAGCACAAACCGAAGATTGGAAAGCATGTTTTGTTCGTTTAAAGTGTCGCAGTCACATCAATCCATTGTATTCTAATCCATTATTTCCAGTTTCCCGTCTTTACTGCAGCATGTCATTCTCACAGTGAGGCTCCCACGCTGCTCAAACACCGAGAATCTTAACCCTCTCACAAGCCAATATTACATTAAAAAGATATATTAGAAATGCATCCAAATGCTTGCGGCAGATGTTTCCCACCAGAAGCTTGAAAATCCAGCCGTGGCTGTTGCATTGGGAGCGCGGACCTTGACCGATTCACATTTATATCATCTCGGCAAATCAGAAATACGTACAGGCGTTCGTAGACATTAGTTTATATGCTCAGTTTGCCTTCGGATACAAAACAAGAAATCAAAATCCTTGAGAAGTAAGAAATAACCGCCTGTATGGAGGTAAAAGAGTAAAGCGGTTTGCTGTTTCCACCCCGCTGGATGCCAGCTCTCGCTTTTAGTCAAGGCAGCAGGAAACACGCCTAGATAATATGTCTAATCTTAAAGGGGCAGGACAGGTAAAACAAGAAGGAACAAAGGACACATCTGAAGGTCCTCTTTAGATCACATTAATATGCTGTATTGCTCGCCTGTAGAATTACCCAAGGGAGGAGACTGTGAAGGAGTGTATTCATGAAGATAATTAGCAGTAGCCACCAGATGCATTAATCCCTCAAGTGTTGCCCGATGTGTGGTTTAAAGGCTCCAGAGTGTGTGTGTGTGTGTGTGTGTCTGTGTGGGGGGGCGTGGGGAACGCACACTGCAGAGGTCCTCACAGCAAATCACTTTCCACTACAACCTCTATGGAAATAAGGGATGTTTACTTTTTTCAATGCCACTCATAATATATATTTTTTGTTTATCAAGTTAACCAATTTATTGTTTTTCATATCCAATATTAAACTTTATTTAAATTGTATTCTTTGTTTTGACTATCTCGTGGTGAATTGTATGTTTTTGAAGTATGTTGTATGTTGTTCCATGTCAGCATAAATTAAAACTAAACCAATATATTTTGAAAACATAACAGAGTGAATAGTTTTTTTCCTGATTTATAAGTTGACCTCAGCAGAGATCCTTTTAGTTCGCCAACATGTTCCTCATATTCTTTATAAATAATGTTAACACATAATTCGGATTCTAAAACATAGTGATTACATTTTACTTCTGAATTGTTTGAAACTAGTTTTCATGTGTGAAACAGATGGCATCTACAGGTGAAAACGTATAATAAAACATTAAAATGAAATTAATACATGACAGATTTCTTTCCTCACATCCGCGTCATTTTTCATTTGAATGAAAATTGCAGAATATGTTTATTGAGTACTTTTGTTGTTGAACAGATGTTGGTCGCTGTATTGTGTTAATGTCAATCCTGTAAGAAGCAAAACGTGTGCAATAAAATTAAAGGAGACATTTGATCAGGTGTAGATATTAGTATATATATATATATATAATCAATAAATGACTACAAAATTCTGTCAAAAAATGTGCAACTCTCAAACATATATTTTTTATATTTACTAGCTCAAATATTTAACATATATACTATATAAACGTTGCATTTGTAACAAGCCCAGGTCATGAAAGTCTTGGGTTACAACTTAATTTCACCTTAAATTGACACAAAGCCCTTTTAATAGAAACGTGGGGGGTTTGTCAAAAGTAGACAGTTAATAAATATTTCCAGGTTGATTTAATAAATTAACAGAAGGTTATAACTATTGATCTTGTATTAATGATATATATTCTTAAACATTAAGTTCCTTGTGTTGTGTCTCATTCAGAAGCCACACTGCAGTCAACACTAATCACTCATTTTGGTAACGGTTATAACTATAATCTCTGCATGAGCTCATAAGTTCAAGTCTGTGTGGTTATGTGTTTGTGGCTGGTAATATTAATTACATTCTGACCACACAAGCGGTATAAAAGCCCCTGCTAAGTCTCTTTGGGTAAAGACATTAAAAGAGATATTATGATGGTCAATATTTGCTCAGCTTAGTCATACAGCCATTATAGCCTGCTTATTGCTATACATGGAAGCATGAAGATGACACTTTATCAGACGCGCAGGGGAGAGTTGGAGCATAAACGACCTGGAGAGTGAACCAAACATCCTTCACTCTCGGTCAGCACTAAAGGTAAGGACCAGAGGTAGAAAAGCTACTGTACGCCTACATCTTGGACTGTATGAAATAAGTTTCCATCAGTCAGGATCCCTGCTGTTTTACAAGACATTATTAATACAAAACCTGTCAGATGTTCCAACCTGTAAACTCAAATGTACTCATGACTTACAGCTCATTTCAAATCTGGTGTCACTTTTCATTACATAAGAAGACATCAGGGAGCATGACGTAGTTTGAGCTTACTGCAAGTAGAGCGTAGGAGAATGACTGATCTAATGTGTTAAAAAAGCAGACAGATAAATATCTTTATCCCCCAAAATGACTTAATTTGAAATACATACCAATACCACCTCTACAATACAATACATAGTCCAAAAAAATATAGTGTAGCCCACAGTCAATCAACTAATAATTCAGCATTTTCGAAATCAGGATTGGCCTCTGTTGTATCAATTATTACTATTACTACTACTAATAGAAATCTGCAATACCAAATTGCTAGAGTGACCCTTTAATGGAATTTCTGGCACAAAAAAAACGAGAACAGCATAGTGATCTGGAAATGATTTTAATATAATAGTAGAAAATCTTGAAATAAACAAATGTTCTTCCTTATGTGAGATTTTTTTCTCATTCGAGACTAACGATAATTCAAAAGGTTTTCTTGTACCTCATGTAAAATTATTCATAAAGGCAGCTTTTTCGGCTTTATTTACTAACGAAACTGATACATCTAGCTACATGGTCAAGGATTACTTTTTCTCACAGGCGTGTAACATTAATTTATAGCTTGTCCAAGTTACGTAGGCATTATGTGGTCTGAAAGAAAACTCATGGCTTTGTTTTCAGGCTTTTGAAATGTAACCGATGACGGCCAATCACAGGTCAGTGCAGCGAAAGCGAGAGGTTCCTGTAGGGTTTTCTGCGCATGCATTGTCCGTGCGATAAAGAGGGGAAAGGGGGAGCTGCAGAAGGCGGTATCACTCAGGTTCTGGCGTTCTGGTTGGGTTTTTTGCATTCGACCCACTCACCATGGCCGTATTATGAGAGCCACTCACCCCCTGGGTTTCGAGCCGTTTGTCTCCATCTATCGACATCGACGAGCAACTTGTCCAAACTGCTAACGTTAATGATGTATTGCTTCTTGTTAAATTACAATAACGTTAGCTGTCGTTCTCAAAGAAACATATAATGTAAATAAAGACGTATCCGTCATCTTTTGACAAGAAGTTGCTCTTTTTCAGCAGCAGAAAAGTTTAAACCGTGACGTTTTTGCCGTGTTTGCAATAAAGTTTAGTATTTTGAAACGTCCGACCTGTATAACAATCCGACTAGAAACACACGTTGTGTAAAACCGCCCTAATCTCCCTCTGATTGGCTAGTACTCGTTACCTTCGTTGGTTGGGTTGGCTGGGTATAAGTAAATGAAATGTGATTGGTTAGAGTAAGAGGAAAAATGTCAGGGAAAGCCAATCAGAGGCAGAGTAGAGCGCGACATGCCTTAACCATCCTGGTTTCATCTGGGAACACTCGCCTACCGTTTATCTGTCGTCTTTCATGTAAATAAATTAGAGTAGCGTTTTTTAACCGTCAAACATAAATACAGTGGGTTTGTTTGTTTGCTAACAGATGGAAGGTGTGCCATGCCTTCGCGTGTCGCAGTGCCATGCACAGCAGTTCAGGTAATCAGCCATCTAATGTTAGTGAGTGAAAAGCTGCCCAAGCTAAGTTAGCAATCAGTAAGCATGGAATCAGATACACTGATGTGGACAGAGCAATTGTTTGATTAACAAGTCAAATGTGTTTTAATTATTATTATTTTAATCGTATATCGCGTTAAACGTCTTATATTTACAGGACATGTCTGCAGTCCAAAGGGGCTCTTCATCCCAGTTTGTGTTTACTGAAAGAGTCAGATGGGACAGTCCTCTTGCCCATTTTACCATCCTGTCTTTCACAACTTGATCTGCAATCTCTCAGAACCATGGTGGCTTCAGACGGTGCTTGTGAAATAGTTAGGAGTCAGGTAATTAAAGCTAAGCGTCACTATTAGCAGCAGGCAGTCCTTTAGTGCGACTTTAGAGTATTTATGTTTCTCCTGTTGTCTGTGCTTTTTTTTTTTTTTTTTAACCACAGTCTCCTCTCCCGTCAAAGAAGAAGAGAGGAAAAACAAGTCGTATTAAACTGGAGCAAGTCCTCCAGGAGCTGTTGGAATCGCATGGTGAAAGATGGACAGAGGAGCTGAGGGCGGATGTCCCTCGCAGCTTCCAGAGGCATGAAGACCTACTCCTGTTGGGACACAACTGCTTCTCTCTGCCATTATGGAAGAAAATGGGTACTGTTCTTAATCGTACCCACGCTTTTTTAATTACTATATGTACAAAATAATGAATGAGGACATTTATAGATTGCTTTTTACTTTTGTAGAGCCACAGCTATGGAGCGCAGTGGCCAAAGGACTGGGGGCCAAGCGCCTGGCAAAGATGCATCAAATATCCAGGGATGGGTTTAGGTCTCCCGTGGTGACCATGCTGTTAGGAGAGCACAGCTGGGTCAGACATGTGGACAATCGGATTAGGTAAGTCTGTCTTAATCAGATATTTATTTGCTGTGGATTTGCTCACTAAGAAGGTCTTGGGACCATGAATGAAAAACTTTGACAATGACTAAAACGTGTCTGAACTTATATCCTCATCTTTGTTTCAGGTATGAGTTTGATATAACCCAATGCATGTTCTCAGCTGGAAACATAACAGAGAAGCTGCGGGTGGCTGGATTTGACTGCAGAGGGGAGACTGTGGTAGATCTGTATGCAGGTGGGAGAACTGTGTCAATGTGTGACATGTTTTTACATTATTATTAATAATAATTATAATAATTCATTACATTTATATAGTGCTTTCTCATAGACACTCAAAGCGCTTCAGGGGGAGGCCTACTCTAACACCACCAATGTGTAGCACCCACCTGGGTGATGCACGGCAGCCTTACAGCACCAGACGCTCACCACACATCAGCTTGAATGGCGGATTAATTTTAATATAGAATGATTAAACATTTTCCTTAAACATGACTAAAAGGGATACAATAAAACATATGCCCTATATCATACAATCCATACTGACGATGCATTGTGTCTTGAAGTTCAGATGTAATGCCTGCCCAGTAAACTGTCCCATTACTTTGTGTCCAACCATTGTACACTTTGAGTAGTAAGTTAACACAATTTGAATTCTTACCTATCACAACTGTATCTCGTGTCAGGTATTGGATACTTCACTCTCCCATATCTGGTCCATGCGGGGGCCAGTCATCTTCACGCCTGTGAGTGGAACCCTGACGCAGTTGAAACGTTACAGAAAAACCTTGTGGCAAACGGGGTGTCTGACCGCTGCACTGTTCACCAAGGAGACAACCGACAAGTAATGTTTTCATTTGCATCCCATACTGCTTTGTGACATGTATTGTTTTCACACAAGTTACACTATTAGCTCTGTTTTAATTGTACTTCACCACAGGGATGAAAGTGACGTACGCCCTCTAGTGGTCGTACTAGTTCACCTCTGTGTCTTTAAATGAAATCATTTTAGAATTC
>NC_045742.1:12628842-12650551 GCF_008692095.1 Etheostoma spectabile
TAGAATTCAATTTCTGGAGGTGAAACTCAACTATTCCACTGTGTCTGTCACTGTATGTCATAAGTTTAAGTTGAAATATATTGTTATGATCCACTGCAAATGTGATCTTGCAATACATATATTTTCATTTAAACGGATTAGAACTTTATTTCAAAACAATAACAAATATATAAACAATGTTATTTTGACATCACACTTGTTACTATGCAACTCCGTAGATTATAATTTAATCGTTTTGTTTGTTATTTTTATACTAAACTGATATATCTCACTTCTAAACTCTGCCAGGAGCTTTTCACAACCCTTTAAAATTAGATTTGATGTTTGATTTTTTTTGCTTAGTTTTTTTCTCTTCCAGTGTAATTGCAAGCATATTTGTGGTATCACAGCAGTGGAACATTTGAATTTCTCTTTTCTAAAAGACATTAGAGGCATCTCAATATTATGTATTGTATAATTTTTCCCTTTTACAATTTTTTTTTTTTAGCTCCAGCTGTGTGACATTGCTGACCGAGTGAACCTGGGTCTCATACCGAGCTCTGAGGACGGCTGGCCTGTTGCCTGTCGACTGCTGAAGAGAACAACTGGTGGTATTTTACACATTCACCAGAACGTTACCTCAGTGTTACCAAACACTGCAGCCATCCAGGCAATCAAGGATGCCACCCAGAGGGTTTCCGGGAAGAAAGCTGACAGAGAGGTGTGGCAGGCCTGGGCTGATGACACAGCAAACCGCATCGCTTCTCTTTTAAAAGACATTACTGGTGCCCAGTGGATAACAACCAACCAGCACATAGAACATGTGAAGTCATATGCACCTCATGTTCACCATGTTGTGCTGGACTTGGAGTGCAGACCATCCTGAGCTGAGGAGATAAATACAGATGTGGACCCTATGGCGTTCTTCATTTGAATGTGCTGCAGTCTAGAGAAGAAATAGGCAACTGTATAGTTCAGAAGTTTCCAGTGCAACCAAACACTACACCAGCTGGTCTATATGGTTATTTAATCAGTCAGGTAGTAAAATCAACTGCAGTATTTTTATAAACCTTTATTTTTCCAGGGCGGGGTGACTGTGCACAAATACTGTTTTGTTTTTTTAGAAGGGCTCTGCCTCATACTCGTACAAATATAATCTCATCTGGAAGCTGCCAAGCCATACTAAATCCCCAGCCTTTATCGGTTCGACAGCGTTCGTGGGTTTTGGTGCCTTGCTCAAGGGACTCACTGAATTTCTTTTTGGTGTTTGATCCCTAAATTTCTAGTGGTTGGCTAAAATGAAAGCTTTAGACTGAGGCATGACTCACATCATACATACAGTACTGCTGGGGCGGCCTCTAGCTCACCCAGTAAGAGTGTGCACCCCATGAGTGCTGAGTCCTTTGCAACGGCCTGGCTTCCTTTGCTGTGTGTCATCCCCTGTCTTTCTCTCCCCTTACCTGTCTTTCTTCTGTCACTATTGAATAAAGGGGGAAAAAAAAATCATCTTTAAAAAAAACAAAGCACTACTCTGTCAATATATCTAACTTCAGAAGGCAGCAGCCAATTTAATCAACACTAAATTAATTAAACACTACTTGACAGTTTCACTTTTGAGCCATAGAAAGGAAACAAATCAAAAGGAAGAAAACCTGAATAAACGAGTGGACTAACAGAATGCTAATGCATACATTCCTGGGTGTCACTGACTGGTTTCATGAGCATGGAAACTATGTGAATCATATGATATGGCCTTCACAGTCAGCAGGTCTGACCCCAATTGAACAGGAGCTATTGGACCCAAATAAGGGAATGTCTAAAGGATGAGTGGTGTTGATCCTTCCACTAGAAAGCCCTGAAGATGATCTGGCGGCTCGTGGTGGACCAATACATTAAGACGACAATTCATTTAGTTTTTCTATGTCACCCACCTGTATCTGCAGTCGTTTGTCTCAGTCTATAAATATGTGGAGTCACTTGTGCACATTTAATTTGATGGGTCTAAAATCAGCCAATCAGATGTTTCAGCAATAAACTATATAATATTTTTGTAATAAGATATTTACAACGGGGAGGATAGACCCTATGAAAAAGATTATTAATGTATCTTTTTTTGGGAGAGAAAATATCTCATACTGACCTCTTGGATTCTAGATTTGTTGTGAAGTCTGGGTGAGACTTTAAAACTGTTGTTCCTTTGCCGGCCGGTTTTAATAGGCGGAGTAATAGCTGAATGTATTCTACCATCACTTTGCATAAGCCTTGACAATAAATAATGGCATAGTGTATAACAGGGAACTATACAGACACACCATCTGTAGTGCCTTTTTCGTTAGCATTTCTCGGATTTATTACGTGATACGGCCAATTGTATTTTTCTTCAAAGTAAAAGCTCTGCACCAACTGTTACTGTTTGGGCGGCAAAGAGAGCGGAGCTAATTAATGGACTGTTTGAATGGGTCAACGTTTCCACATCCAGCCCTCCTGTGGTAAATAGAGCTAAGGAAATGTACCTGTCATGGAAAATGTGGAGAGGCGCTCCTGCCTGTCTGCTGCAAACTTTCCTTATCTTCCGGTAGTGCGGGGACTCCTCTCGCGCACTAAGTCAACTGTGTTTGGACACGGGAGGCAAGAAGAAGTTGGAAAGGCGGCGAGATAGCCGACAAGCAAAGTGAGTAAAGCATGTAGCTTATAGTTACACGTAAATTCAATCATTTTAAAAGCGCTGTATGCGCGCTCCTTTTCACCGTTTTCGTTGTGTTTTCTGTCAGGAATAATCGCTGTCGCCCGTGGTGACGCGACCGTGTAGCGGTGGAAAAGTCGACTTTTCACAACAGGTGTGTGTCATTTTACTTAATTAACATAGTTCTCTTTTGTATTATATTTAGCCGATTTCTGACGTATCCACGTAGTAAAAGAATCGAATCGTTTCCTCAAATCTTCAGCCTTCACAGTCAAAGCAAACTGTAATAAAGACATAAAGTGAAGATGGAGTAAAGTTAGCATTATTTTATTCTCAGTTGATAACGTAACGTAACCTACGTAAAGGTCCGACCGTTGGAGTCCCAGCTCATCAAAGTCCTTGAAATCTGACTTTCGACATAGTTTATCAAAGATTGGAGATCTACAAAAACAAGACACATGATTTGTGTGATTTGTTGTGTTGGAGTTTCATGTTTGTAATGTCATTTACAGTTTACAAAACTACTACTTTTCCGTATCAATGTTTGTTTTAAACGAATTCCGAATTTGGTTAAATTTAGGATTATTCCAGTTGGTTCACTCTCTCGGTCATACACACGCATGCGCCATTTCCTTGAATGTTAAACTTTGTCTTTAAATTGCCCTGCAGGTATTGCTGAGCTAGACTTGCTCCAGGTATTCAAACATTGATTGGGGGGGGGGGGGGGGGGGGGGTGTCAAGTTTTCAATGCAGTTTAGAACTGAAGTATTACCACTGATTAGTTAGCCAATCCAGACATGTTCCTCCTCATTTTTATTTCCTTTGATGCAAAAAAAACAAATGGAGGGTAAAGTTTCAGATGGTAACATTACATGACAGATGACAAGCTTGATGTTGGGATTAACAAATGTTAACTTTAGCCATTGAACTCCACCCGGTTCCTTGTGTCCTTAGAGGGTGGGAACCTTACATAGTTCATGTTGTTTTTTCCCTTTCCCACTCAAAACAACCTTTCACCCAGGCAGAGGCTTTCTGTGGGATTTTAAATCCTCCTGGAGGTTTCTTTTTAGTCGTTTATCATTTTTGAAATGCTAAAGTTGTAGATTAATTCCTGTCCTTTCATGATATGAAAAACATGCCGAAGGGTCAGTATTTTGATCTCATGGGTAATCCTTTTTGACTTGTGAACATGAGGCTTTTTAAATAGGCTACAAGAATGAGGCTACAACTCTACTTACAAACTAGAGTTGAGTACTAAGGCTTCACGGTATGGAGGCCAACAGGATGAAAGAAATGTTGCTTATTTATTAAGTCATTTAAATGATGAAATAGACCGACAGGCAGCTGCTTCTGCCTGTCTGTATCTTCACCGTTGCAGGACATCAAGTCACTATGTACTTCTTTTTTACTGCAGAGCTCTGAGGTATCCTCATAAGATAATAGAGAAACAAGCTCTCCAGTTTAGTCAAGAGCTCTCTTTTTTACTGGTAAATCTGTCAGTTTTTTTGTTTTTTGCCAGTATTTAATTAAACATTTAGCAGTAACACAGTGGAGAGTTTATTCCTGATGTTTTGTCTAGATGCAACTGCGCTGAGCCAGTTAACCTGCGCTAAGGGTTCATGGTTCAAGGCACAATGCCCCAGGCTGCTGACATGATCAACCTGGGCTTCCTGTCTGACTCTGAGCGGGAGCTGATACTGGGGGTGCTGCAACGGGACGGCGAGCTGAGACAGGCCGAGGAGCAGCGTGTGCGGTGAGAAGAGAGCACTTCATGTTAATAGTACTTCATGGTTTACTAACTTACTTTAGTTCCCCCCACTTATCATTGATGAAGGTACCAATACATTAAATTCAAGGTATCACTAATTCAAGCTAAGTCAAGTGTATTTTTTTTTTTAAACTAATCACTATACACTTTGTTTTTACTACGTATACTAGTAAGTTTAATTTGACACCCGTTAAAAAAAAAAACATTACCCAGTCTTAGTTTCTGGGTGTTGAAGACAAATTTACACTAGAGGCCATGTAGTGGACAACAAAGATCTCAAATCTTATCTTTATATACAGATGTTTGTGTTGCAATGTGCACCACCTTGATTGCTGAAAATCTGTCATTTCATGATATTTATTAGGACTGCAAGTAACGATTAATTTAAAAAAAGTAATCATCAGTTTATCTGTCAACTATTTTGTCTATAAATTGTTTTATAAAATGTATAAAAAACAGTGTCTCAGAGCCCAAAGTGACATCTTCAAATTGCAATTTTTGTTTGACCAACCGTCTAAAATCCAAAGACTAACAATTCTTTGTTTATTAAACAGACGATGAAAATCAGCAAATATTCATATTATAATCAGAACAGGAGCTGGAACTAGTACATTTTTGGCATTTTTACTTGAAAATGTAATCTTCTGTTAATGTAATGTAAACCCCAAAATGAATAAGGTTTATCTCACTTATCTAAGTGTTGTCAAGTGTAATGCAAGGAAAAGTACAAAAAGTTGCAATATTTAAAATTACTTATAGACACTAGACCCGATCAAGAAGGATAACTCATAGGACAACTTCTCTTGTTCTTTAACATTCTTGTTGTGTGTGTGTCAGGCGTTTGAAGACAGAGTTGTTGGACGTGAAGAGGAAAGGGGCCAAACGTGGCAGTGGAAGATACAGTCAGCGTAGTTGTGGCAGATGCCAGGAACCTCTGAGTCGACTGACAGTGTTCTCCAGCCAGTGTAAGATTTGCAATCACCATGTGTGCAACAACTGCCGAACAGTCCTTTCCAAAGGATCATGGCTGTGCAGCGTGTGTGCCAAAGAGTTGTAAGACATTGTTTTGTTTATACTCTCCATTAACTTGACAGAATGATTGAAATTTGTGTTATTGGTCAACAAATGTTCAAAATGTGCAAACGTCCCTCTGAATTACCAACCGTAGCAGGGGTTGCTGACTGCAATAGATTTACCTCTGAAATACCAGAGCTGGTCATTTTACCAATGTATGTATAAATCCTAACAGTAATGCACAATATGTTGCAAAATTTTATTGAGCTCACATGATGTGTAAAAAAACAACAACATTCAAATCTGTTATTTAACTGATAAATAAGTGTAAATTCTGTTCAATTTAGACCTTTTTAAAAAGTATTTATATTGGATTCTAGGGATCTAAAGAAAAGGACAGGTGACTGGTTCTACGATCAAAGGTTTAACCGGTTCTCCACGACGCCTGGACATGACCTAGTGAAAGTCTCCCTGAAAAAGAAACCTCAGTGTGAGTACAGGAAGAGGAAGTGGGTACTGACTGTTTAACCAGGAATGTAAACATTTCTCAGACTGGGCCAAATGAAATACCCACAGTCACTGGAATGTAGTCCCAGCAAGAACAGTAGGAGGGATTTGTTAAACTGCAGGAACATGATAGCATTTTGTTTTACTGGTGTGGAAGTGTAATTTATCTTTTTGTTCTGTGTTTTAGCAAAGAAGTGTGAGACAACAGGAGAACTGCTGTTGAGGAGTACTGAAATAAACCCTGATGTTCCCACTCCTATGCCGCGGATCAAGCAGAAAAACAAAGAGTGCGTCATCATTCTTCACAGATCAGTTTTGTAAATTTAAATGGATTCTCCGACTCAGATTAAGAACATCTCAACCTTTTTTGTCGTGTTTTTTTAAAACCTTATTTTACAGTCATTCAAACGGGAATTCAGGTTCTGTTGCTTCAAAGGCGGAAGTTTGTTCAAAACCAACACACAGTGACACAGAGTCTGCAGAAAACAACAGTATAAGTAGCAGAAAAACAGACACTGAGTCTGGTCATGTGACCCCTGAGCAACAAAGGTAAACTCACCTGTAGTTACTCTTAAAAACACCACTACTACAAACACTACACGGTAAATTTAGGGACAACATTTTAGACAGGAAGTGTAGTGTTTGGCACTCCTCCCCCATAGATGATCAGTCTAAAGTAGTCTAAGTTGAGACAGCCAAGCGGTTCAGTTCCTTTTTAAATACAAACTACATTGTAGTTTGTTTAAAAAAAATATATATATATATAATCCTCCAATGATCACATAAATAAGAGTAATCACAATACGTTTTTTTACTATACATTTGGATTAGTTGGCCTGCAATTCTAAACATCATAGTTTCCACTAAAAAAAGACAAATGTTATAGTGGAGACTGCATGCTGATGGATAATTTTCTTGAAATGTCGTGTATTGATAAATAAATAAAAGTGCTGTCCTGTTCATCTTTATTTGCGGTTAAAGTAAAAACCCAGAGATGGCATACAAAACTTGCCAAGATGTCCGGAATGCCAGTTTCAGGCTAATTGGGATGAGAGGGAAGACATGTAGACACTAGTTCACACACGATTTGAAGTTATTTTAAATGTATTTAAATGTAAAAAGTTGTAGCCATAATTAATAATGATTTGTATCATTACACAGGCGAGAGAACCGCTCAGTTCAGTCCAGCCCAGCAGGGTCCACTGTTGCCATTCGGAGCGCTCCAGTCAAAGCAGATACCGTTAGCGTTGACAGTGCCAACTCGGAAGTTGTAAGAACTGTACGACTCTTTAAAGTGACACGGTCATATTTCTATCTCAAACTATTTTATATTTTAGTTTTTTTTTTTCTGTGACTGTGAGGCCCTGTTTCTGTCATTACAGGCGGCGGATGTTCGTCCAACCCCAGAGATAGATGTTGATAGACTTTTTAAGAAGAGCGTCAAACGATCTCCGAACCCTCCTGGTTGGCATCTTAATATTATCAATTCTGTTGTTCTTCTTTTACTTCCACAATAAGCACTGCAGCTGAATTGCTGTTCCGTGTGTTCATAACAGAGTATGTATCGACGCTGGACCTGCGTGACGGACGGGACACATCAAAGGCTTCACTGGTCAACAGGAGCCAATCTGTACCAGGCCTTGACATACAGGTAAGCGTCTCAGTTTTGATACTCTTACTCTCATACCGTTTTCTCATGAGTCTGTTATGTCTAATGTTTGATAAGTTTAAAAAAATGTTTCCATTAACTTAATTGCCTGGAAGTGGATTTTGTTTTTGCCATATTAGTCAAACATTTTCCTTTTGTTTTGTTTTCATTCTGAGAGCACCACAATAAGGAAGAAGTGTAGGGACAAAAAACTGATCCTTCTATTTGTGATGCAGTAATTTTTCAGCATCCCCAACACTACTTCAGGTAACACTTTAGGTTGAGGTTTTCCACATTCCCAAGAATGATGTTGGATATACTGTAGCTACCAAGCAGGAGTGATAGTAAGAGTGACAGAGCAGAATCTCTTGAACAGAAAAGGTGCCAGTCAAGTCTCTTGCTCAAAACAAAACCTGTTGGTGGCTACATTTAATTGTGACCTTTTAAGGCTATTTCTTGCTCTGCTGTGTGTGTGTGTTATTTGTTGAATGTCACTACCAAATTGTAAGAATAAGGAACACTAAAGCCTTGCATTTACAGTTGATGTTTCAGACCGTTTTTATCATTCATTCATTCTGATATTTAAAATGACAATAATTTGACTAAAATGTGTTTTTCTATTTTTTTGAGTAACACGTGTATTATGTTGCCACAGGAAGATGGAGAGGAAGATGAAGATATTGACAGCTTGGTTAGCTTTCATAAAAAGACAATGGCTTCGAGCTCCTACAGCCTGCATAGCTCAGGGGTAATGTATTGACATTTCTCACAGCTCGCATTAGTCCTCTAAAGGCTCTCTGAAAAGCAGCTCATTATGTCTGTCAGAACGGAACTGATGTTAGATAATCTGAACAAGCATCTATAACCTCAGGATATCCTCCAGCAAGTTAGGAAAGTGTGAAATTGGTATGTAAAGTCTACCAAAATGTGTCTATAGTTACCAAAGCTTCAAGGAAAAGCACAGCTGGGGGCAGCACATAAACGGTCACTGTTAATTTAGATATTGACAAAATCATCCTGATCTTTGCTTATTTGTTTGTCCCTTTCTATTAACACGCCAGCATGTATGTGTTATATATGACTTTTCTTTAATGTTATTTCTAATTTGTATCTCTTTAAACTGTGATCTGCAGCCTTAAGCCTAGAGTATGCCTGTCAAAATAATATCTAAATGTCAATATTTAGTGTCAATAAAACTTGTATGTATGTTTCTCCAGAGCACACTGGGCAGCATGATGAGTATTTACAGTGAAGCAGGAGACTTTACCAATGTGGAAGTGAGCGGAGACCTCATCTTCTCTATGAGCTATGACGAACCCACCCAAAACCTCCACATCTTCATCAAGGAGTGCCTTGGGCTGGCCTACGGCGATGCCTCACGGCAGCTTTCCCACCCGTGAATATTAAAAAACTTTCTTTTTTTCCAGGCGTAGATTAAATGTGACGCTCCACGGTGCAAAACACATAATTTCAAGCACAGTTCACTCAAACTTTGACCTTCAGAGTGCAGATTGTGGCTTTGACATTTTTCTACAGCACACACACCCCTCAGGGATGTTAACACAGCTTTGATCAGTTCGATAAGAAGTTGCGGTGTTTACAAAAGTCTTGATAGTCACATCCCAGAGGTGATTACTGAGCTTCACAGGAAATTCAATGTCATCAGATATTTTTCATAGCTTTTAGGAAATGCAGCAAAAGAGCCACTGGCCATGTCTGGGAGAAACACTGTTTGAAATACATTTCTATTTTTGTGTTTCAGTTACGTCAAATGTTACCTACTCCCCGACAAATCTCGCCAGAGCAAAAGGAAGACCAGCATCAAGAGAAACACGATCAACCCTGTCTACAAAGAAACACTGAAGGTGATGGTTTATAACTGGCACCTCTTTAACTATACCGCAACTGTTAACCTTATTCTGTTGATTTAATGACACTCCCTGATTAGTGACCTTGTGCCATGCAGCCTGCAAATAATGACCACACCTACAGAGACTTGAAGATTGGAATTGGCATTGCAAATTAGAATAGCAGTTGTCAAATATTGATTTTAGTTCAACGTAGAATCGGTTTAAATACATTGACAAACAAAACTGCTAAAAGGGCAGCAGCTGGATGAATTCATTCATACAAAACTGACTTTTGGATATGCTTTTAAAGAGGATGAAATTATTTAGAAGATTTTAGATGCAACTTCTGATAAGATCTGAATATTATCTTCTGCTTTAATCTCTGTTTCCATGATTATTGGAAAAAGTTTGTGTGTGTTGTGGTGTGTGTGTGTGGTGTGTGTGGTGTGTGTGTGGTGTGTGGGTGTGTGTGTGTTGTGTGTGTGTGTTGTGTGTGTGTGTGTGTGTGTGTGTGTGTGTTGTGTGTGTGTGTGTGTGTGTGTGTGTGTGTGGTGTGTGTGTGTGTGTGTGTGTGTGCTGTGTGGTGTGTGTGTGTGGTGTGTGTGTGTGTGGTGTGTGTGTGTGTGTGTGTGTGTTGTGTGTGTGTGTGTGTGTGTGTGTGTGTGGTGTGTGCCACTCGTGCGAGAGACATGCCTTTGATCCATCCAATTTGTCCCTCATTTCCCACTACCAGTACTCTATCAGCCGCTCTCAGCTATTCACCCGCTCCATGCTGATATCAGTCTGGCATCATGGTCGCTTCAGCCGCAACGCTTTCCTTGGTGAGGTGGAAATCCCGCTGGACACCCGAGACCTTGACTCCCCATACGAGGACCGCGTGGCTCTCATGGCAAAGGTAGATCAGAGAAACTGGATGTGGTTTTCTGTAGTGAACCATGATGACATCTTTGTGAAAGGTACCCTGTGGAGTTTTCTTGAACTTGGTTAAAAACTCCACAGAATACCCCTTGTGGAAGATGGATTTGTTTGCTTTTGGGTCCGTTGATCCATATTGTGTAGTCCAGACAAAGTATTGTAAACCCCTTAAGGAAATTGGAGTGAAAAGTGTAATTTGTCCGTTTTCTTGTACTCATAGTTTCTGTTTACATTTAGTGTTTCTCATGAGATCCTTCCTCATAAGACAATACCAATTTCTCTTAAAAGTTTAAACCTGCGTTGTTTGCATTACCGTCATATGTAGATCTGTGGAAGTGTGTGAAACCAATGGCAGGAATGCAACCTTGTGCATTAGATTAAACAAAAAGAGGACCCACAAGTAAAATATTGCTGCATAATGCTACTAGAGGTGAAAAAAACATTGGGTACCTCTTTAAACCTCTTTTGTATCAATTATAAATACTTTTGCTAGGAATAAGTTTAATGCTATTTTGAATACCGTTTGTCAGAGAAAACCAAAGTCTGGCAGTCAAGTGAGTTGTCAGACGAACAAGAGAGAGCAAAAAGTGCTCCAAAAGACAAAATCATGTGTGCTAAAATTTCACAAAGGATGGATATAAAAACTGAAGTAAAAGAGGATATTAAGGGGAGCAGTCTCAAATCATGGCAAAGTGCATCCACAAGGAGGAACAGTGGTCATTAGCTGAAACTAGCCGAGCTATTACTGACATGAAGGACACAGTTGATTGACAAAGGGTTATGCAAGCTAACAAACAAAGTGTTTCTGAATGACATATTTGACAGAACTAATCTTTGCTGATCAAATGATGATCACCAGTGCACTTGTTTAAAATCAGTGGCCCAAAAGTCTAACCAATCTAAACAAGGTGAAGCTATTGATTGGCTGTGAGGAGTAAACCCTGACCTGTATAGAGCTTGGCTCTGATAGATAGATAGAAAGATATGCTGGCAGATGTGTCAACACTAAGATTGTGTTTAAGGTCATTTAGAAAGTGAGAATCCATTATAGATTTAGTTGAGTTAAAAACTTCCTTTTTTAAATAAATGCGAGTGAATTGTTAATCTGCACACTTTTTCTTTTTTTTATGACTAATAACCTAATTAAAGGAACTTTTTGTAAATACTTTTGTCAAATGTTTATTATTAGGTAATGTTGAGATTTTTCTTGCTGTATTTTGTTGTTTTAAATCTAATACTATAATGTACTTTTCTTACAGTCTGCCCCTGCTGTGCCATCTACAGCTTTTGCTCAGTACAAAGGAGAGTTGGTGATCTCCTTGAAGTATGTCACACCTAAAACGCCAACAACTGAAAAAACCAAAGGTAGGACTATGATAAGAAGCTCTGACTGTGTTTGTTACACTTTTTCTTGATTTTCTAAGAGTGTCTGTCTTCTTCTCCTCAGGCAAAAAGTCGGTGATTGAGGGAGGAGAACTGCAGGTCCTAATTAAAGAGGCAAAGAATTTGATGGCAATGAAACCAGGAGACACTTCAGATAGCTTTGTTAAAGGG
Organism: Etheostoma spectabile; assembly: GCF_008692095.1. NCBI lineage: Eukaryota > Metazoa > Chordata > Actinopteri > Perciformes > Percidae > Etheostoma > Etheostoma spectabile. The sequence goes on from NC_045742.1 coordinate 12,640,761, forward strand.
TTAGTGATAAAGTCTCCAGTTTTAAAATTACACATTGCATCCCCATACAAGCATTTCTCTTTCAAAACTTCGCTCTGTTTATGATTCTGCAGGTACTTGTTCCCAACTAAGACCAAGACCATAAAGAGGAAGACTCCAGTTGTGAAGAAGAACCTAAACCCCCACTATGACCACACATTTGTGTACAAGGAGCTGGCTTTGGAGCAGCTGGAGGAGATGTGTCTGGAGCTGACCGTGTGGGACAGAGAAGCCATGTTGAGCAACGAATTCCTGGGAGGAGTCCGTCTCAGCTCTGGAGGAGGTAAAAGATAGAATTCAAAACATGACATTTCTTTTCACCTGGCTTCTAGGGTTGTCAGAAGTGGATTGTGAGAATTTTATCAGATTTTTCTGCTTTGTAGGTTACTTAGACAATTGCTCTTCTGTGAGATCTTGTTAAGCCTCTTTCCTTAGTTGGTTAATTGTGTCTTGAATAGAATCGTCCACCTTTTGTAAATGGCTCTAATTCTTAGTGATTCTTTTGTTTGTTGTGTTGGCCTTAGTACACCTTGAATTGGTTTGTGTACTTAAAAGAAAAAAGAAATTCATGTTGCACTTCTACCCATCTAGACGTGGCCGAAGTGGAATTGAAATAAAAAGAGAAATAAATACATTTTGTTTAAATAGTTGCATAATTGTCTTTGTGAGAAAGACACTTAATTTTAAATTACTGCTGAAGCAATATCATGGCTTCCATGTGTTCCCCCCAGTGTGAAAGTAAAAGCAATTTGCCATCATTAATAGTAAAAAAGACTCTGCACTCATTTAACATTCAGGATTACATTAATGTAATCTTCACTCCCGCAGGCACTGTAAAAATAGGAAAAGAGGAAGTAGAAATGGACTCAGTTGGAGAGGAAGTCAGCCTGTGGAAGAAGATGATTCAGTACCCTGACTCATGGGCAGAGGGCACTCTTCCACTGCGTTCCACTATGGTGAAGGGCAAATGAGGACGGCACACAGGACTCGACCCTTGAAAAGAATCTAGAGACTGAAATGGGCAGACGCTGTGGGGTCTGAGAAAAATAAGAGATTGTGGATTAATTTTCTTTGCAAGTTTGTCAGACCAGAAGCGTGTATACCGCTGATTAGCTGTAAGCAGATACAGTGACAGCTCATTGGACTGCTAAACACCAAACATCTGTTCAGACCTGTCTCGCTGCATGGGGTTCATCTTTAGCATGCATCCCCCCCGACTGCAGGCTGGTGTAACTGAAAATGTGCCAAAACATCACAACGATAAACCCTGGTTAGATTTTAAGAGCATTGACACAATAATTTTATGTTTTTAAATTCAGGCTGTATATATTATTGCAATTCAAATTCATGCAAATTCATGCATTCATTCATTCGACAGTTAGCGCAGAAAGAGATGTAATGTGTCGCTTTTTTCTTCATAATTGTGTACACAATTACACTGATGCATGGGAAAACAGGTCCTTATAAACTGATAGTTTTATTCTACAAATCGTGATACTATAATGTACAAATTTATATATGACTTGTATGAAAAGCTTATTAGAAATTATTAAATGTGTCTATTTACAGCTATAAATGTAGATTTAAATTTGTAACTGTGTGATCAGAGCCGTGTTTACCTCAAGGTTGCCATGAATATTCTGTTCACCCAATAAAAAATGAACTAAACCCAAAGACAAGACATGCTTGTTTGTCCATACCAGCTGGATTTAAAAATAATCTGTTGATAGTATAATCAGAAGTGGGTCAGTTTAAATTCTTATTAAATATCAGACAAGAACAGGGACTTCTCGACATAAAAAAACTAATCCACATCCTGTGTCCAACCTAATATTATCATAGCTATTGTTCAAAATGTATTTCATCTTTTACTAATGTGTTTTATTCAAGCTTGTCTGTATTTTCTGTAGCTGTAAAGTCTGTTTTCTGTCCTCCGTGCATTTCAGATCATTATTTTGAGAGAGCAAAACGGTGCTAGCATTTCACTGTGTAGTGATCGCATTTAAACAAAAGGAAGTGCCTTCTTGTCCTCTTTTCCCTCCTAATGTCCCTCTGGACCTGGTTTCTGGTTGTTTGTCCTTCCTCATCTTGTGTTTTGGTCATAATAATGAGCTTATCACTGTGGCAACCAGAGAGGTTTATTAAATTAGTCACAGAAGTCCCTGTGGAGCTCCAGCCTCTCTCTCTCTTCTTCATCCAGCAGGAAGCTATCGATGTAGGAGAACAGCTCATCCGATGCCATTGGGGTAATGAAGCGTTCACGGTCCATTCCAAGCTTGTCCAGCAGCAACATGCTGAAGTAATATCTGGAAATTCTGAACGCTTGTCTACAGAAAAAACACAAATTTGATTATTAAAGTAACACTCCATCTGCTTCTTTGATGACATTAAATCTGCTATAGTCAATATTTTTTTATAAAAAGCATTAGAGGGTCACTCATAGTGACACATCTACAGATGATTGTTATCCAACTCTGCCATTTTCTTCAGCTCTATGTAGCTTTTTCTATTGTCTTTCACCTCAATATTTTTGGGTTTTCCAGTTGACAACTTTACTGTTTTAGTTCAATTTCACTGCTCACCTATAATAAACCCAGAATATGTTAACAGCTCAGCACCAAACAACAACAACATTAGTGTCTAGCTGGGGAACATAGTCCAGTATATAGCATATAAAGAGACAGATATTTCCCTTAGGAGTTGGTGGAGACCAAAACAGAGCTAGAAGTACAGTGATTGTTGGACTTGCGTTTATCAGGTTGCCAAAAACACATCACCAAATAAATTCTATAGTATCTGCCTGATGTGTAAATAAGCAGCTGTTTGCACTGAACTGTAATGCACTGTAACACTGTAAAAAAAAAAACAAAGCTGCTATTGCAGGTTTAAAGCAGAATATTCATTAGCGCAGCTTCAGTCTTACCTTTGTAATGCCCTCTTGTTTACATTTATGGTGATATCAGTTAGACAATAAGCCCTAAAGAGCATCCCTGTTCAGATGAATAAACTTTCCTCATCTACTTCTACTGTACCATAGTGATGTCTGATTGCCTACATGTCCTAGAGTGCCTTATGTTTCACTCAAAGAATGTGCCTCAATATGCTGCCCTCACTCTGATGTGAGTCAGTGGAGAGACTTAAGACATTTTCCAGTCTGGAAAAAATTGAGCAGTACCCCTTACTCAAAATACACTATTGGTGGAATAATCTATATCTCTGCCTCTTCTAAGATAAACTAGTCCCTACATGCTTGTATCTGGTGCAAAATGGTGGACTTTAAAATAATATCTTACTCATTGATTCAAATGAAAACCAAAGTCAGGTGTTTCCTATTGATGTTCTGTCAGTGTAGTCAAAAACCCATTACTGCTTCCCTGGAATTATTAGGTTGCTATTTTTAACGGGGGTAATCCTTCAAGTGGATTTTTTTCCACACAGGATCCCTATTTATTATGAGGCTCCTGACATTTAAATAGAATGAAGAGAAACAACTCCTCTTGTTAATGAGAATGGGAGTTATATGAAGCCATTTCAGGATGAAATTTTTCAACTAAATTAATGTTTTCCCCCCAGAATAAACCATAACTGCTGAATAATGTTTTCCCCACAGAATAAACCATAACTGCTGAATAATGTTTTCCCCACAGAATAAACCATAACTGCTGAATAACTAACAGATGAAGTATCTCACTATTACCTCAAACCCTCGATGACTTCGTCGCTGAGCAGACTTTCTTTAATGCGACCCGTCTCACGAGGTGGGGAGCCCAGGAGCTCGATCACGCTTACATGCCGCAAGTCTAATCCACAGTCTGATTTCTGGTTGGAACAAGGGTGAAAAAATTTAAGAATTTTTTTGTTTTGTTTATTTAAACTTAAAAACACCAGCAGCAAAAAAACATGTTCTCACTTGTATCATGATGTTCTGCAGCTGGTAGTCTGGGTCAGATATGTTGGGCGCAGACATGATCAGCAGCCTCCTCTTTTCATAGAACTGATCCAGGAGAGCAGAGACTGTCTTTACATCTGATTTAATCTCCATTGCTGCAAACACACAAAATCCCAATTGCGTCCTGCATTTATATCTTCTCCAATACAAGTGTACTATTATGTTCATGCTGCAAATTCATAAGCGTAATTGCCAATTTCACGCAGACTCACGGACACACTCGACAGGGTCTCCTCCCCAGTTGCGGTTGAACTGGCAGACACGACTAGATAGCCCCCTTCGTTCATATCCTCCCTCACATTGGTATTCACATGTTGCACCATAGTTATTCCCATCAGAAGAGCATGTGAGGTAGCCGTGCAGAGGTGGCGGTAGATCTGAACATCTTCTCACTGTGGAAACAATAAATCCAATGTGTCATCCAAGTTATAATGCTGTCTTTAAGTTAGTATTTAAGCTCATTTCATATGTCAACTTACCCTCAACACGTACAATAAACTTGCAGGCTGCTCTGTTCCTGGCTTGATCATACACTTTGTATCGGATAATGCTTGCTCCCTCTTTAAAGTCAGTGCCTGGCTCCTGACCTACTAATATTACGCTGCAGAGAGACAAGTACATTAAAGGCTGAGTGTTTAATTCCATTTTAAAGTAAACAGGAAAGGGAAGCAAAGGAAAAGAGCAATATACTCAAGTGATTTATCAGCAGTATCGGTAGCAGTAGGGGGGTCCCAGGTCACCATAGCAGTGAGTTTCCCAGGCTCGGCCACCTTAAGTCTGGACGGAGGACACTTGATTTTTGGAGGATCTGTATCTGAAACAAACCGTTGGAAAATTACAACAATATTGAAGATTTTGCAGGAAGGAAATTCCGCCATACTGTTAGCAGTGATAAAGAGCAGCACATGAAGATCTGAAAGACAGCAGACCACAGCTCTGGGGTCACTTAAAGAACAGATGAGCAGGAAATATGCTTGTTGTATGACTGTAAGCCTGTGACACACATGACTTGTGAAAGATGAAGAAAAACGTGACAGTAACACACATTGCCTGAGTTTCAGTCAATGAATTAGAAGGAATATACCTTTGAATGAGTGAATTTGGTGTAAACAATAAACATGTTAAAAGGTAATAAACATTAATGTAAATCACTGTTACACTCAAGCACATAAATACAGTATACAGTATACTGTGTATACTGTATTTATGTATATATACAGTATATATATCTATATATGTATTACAGTAAAAAGTATGTATAAGACATAACAAAATAATGAAAAAACAAATAATAAATACTATTATGGCAGTAAGTTAAACATCTAGTTGCAGTTCAACAAAGACTTTTGAGTTTAAATATCTGGTTAGCTTCTGCAAAAATAAGACCTTGATATGTACCTTGACAATCTGGTTGTGCTCCGCTCCACGATCCTTTGCGCTCACAGGTGCGTGAGTGTTGCCCCTCGATGCGATAGCCTGGGTCGCAGGTAAAGTCGCACCTGGAGTCCACCATGAAGCCATTAGTGCAGGTGTATCGGCCGTGAGGAATGAGGGGCAGCACATGGCATCGCATCCCTGAAAGAAAATCACCACAAAGGTCATGAATTTATACTTATGTTTAAAAAAAATAAAAAATAAAAATAAAACTACATAATTAACTAAAACAGCTGGGCAATGTAGGCTTTTGCAAATGTTACTCAGACACCAGTAACTAGTGCATTTGTTGGGGACTGTTTTCAGCAGTGGATTAATAAACATTTTGTGCAATGTTAAGATTTTAAAGCAGCAGATGGATATGTGGTATTGACCCAAAATAAACTACAGTGCAGGTGTGTTTATTTTAATCAAGGAACATGTAAGCCAGTGCAATGGTATGTTTTGAATAAGGATAAAGTACAATATCAGCCTCATATGGGAATTTAAAGTCACAATGTCCACATACTGCGACAGTAAGCAGTCCCAGACCAGCGTCGGCTGGCGAGGCACTGAATGGAGCTCTTCCCCAGCAGACGGTATCCTTGATCGCAGCTCATCTCACAGCGGGTGCCTAACGTGCTCCTATGGGCCCCGCCTTGAGGGGAGTGGCAGGTCACCTCTCCATTGGTCAGACCCGGAGAATGACACCAGTGTGGATCTGTGTTTAAAACCAAAATCTGTGTGAAGCACTAATGGTGGAAAGCAGGGTACTGAAGTGTTGTATACTTGGATACCAGAGGTGTTAAAGGAATATCTTGTAGTAGACAGCATTACTGTCTGGTGGGATATATTGTCACATCACCCACCCTAGTGAGTGAATGAGTGAGTGGGTGTGTTTTTCCATACGCACTTTTGTAGTCTAGTTGAGGGGCATAGTGTTCTTCTACAAAGTCATTGTAGCTGTCATAGCCTGTGGTCCCCGAGGCAGCTGAAAAAACAAGGTCAGACATGAGGAAACATCAAACACAGCTTGACCATTTCTAAGGTGACCGGGATACTCCCCACACAATCTCTTTTCCATAACTTTTTTTCCGGTTTCCTTTAACACAGGATCAATCACATTCCAATCCATAGACACCTGGATTTGCAATCAGTGATGCTACCAGAAACCACTGAGGGTTTTAGACCTGAGGCCGGGGTCAGAAAACAATGTGTATGCATATATATATATATATATATATATATATATATATATATATATACTGTGTATATATCTTTGTATAGATATATATTGTATATATCTATATACAATATATGCAGAGAAAACAAGTATTTTCTGGTCTTTTGAAATGAATAATGTTTTCACTAGAAATTAGGACGAACAGCATGTTTTCATTACTTAATTGAAGATTTTCCCTCATCTCTTTTTATGTAACAAGCAGAAGGGTGTGTGTGTGTGTGTGTGGGGGGGGGGTACTATGACCTTCATTCTAAAGTTTGAATTGCACAATAAATCATTTTCACTGTTATCCTCCTCTTTCAGCAGTTGTGGATGAGGCACATTATCCATTTTTAAATTCCAAATAGGACTCCATGTTTAGAGCTGAGTGCCAAACTTTCCAGTCTCTCAACCTCCACCCCCATCTCAAGGCAGTTCCTGTGCTTCCTTTGCTTCAGCTCAACCAATCTGTTTTCTGGCTCTCAACCAACGTTTACTCTAACACAGTTTTTATAATAATGCTGCATCACATTCAACTTCCCTTTCTGTGAAAGCTGCTTCAGATAGTTCCAGCCGTGTGTGTATTAAACCTATCGTCAGCAATTTTTCTCATAATGAGCCAGATGTTCCACTCAGTAACACTTCCCAGGACTAATATTTCCCAAGTCCCCTCACAGAGAATTAGTCACAGAGGAAATAAACAAGCTAAGCTCATCAGTCTGGTGGTCTACACTGCAAGGCTCAACTACAGACAATCCACAAAATTAATATAATATACATATTTGTGTATCAGAATACTGCTTTTCGGATTTTTCTACTCCATTATTAATGTTACAACTTCACAGATTTATCTTGTGAGCCTTTAAAGGGGTCTGATCCACAGGCTAAGAACCACTGGGGCACACTACCAAATGGTAGGCTTTGTACAGTAAAGTAGTTAAAACTAGCTTCTTATGCATTGATGCATCAGTATTAATATCTAATGTCCAAGGATGTATAAGAGAACACTAATATCTGATAACATTTCAGTCACTTGGGGCCTTTTTTAGAAGAGCAAGCAGGCTACTTATACTTTTGAAAATACTTCTGTAATTTTACTTAAGCAGGATTTTGAATGCAGGACTTTTACTTGTGGAGTAGCATTTTCCACACTGGTACTTTCAAGGATCTGAATACTTCTACTAAAAGTGTAGAATACTGACACAAAGACACACACAATGCATCATGAACCACTCACAGTACTGACTTTACCGCAGAGACATGCACGTTGTAGACACGTTGTAGTAAGTACAAGAAGCAGGGATGAGTCACACCAGAGGAAGGTGTGTAGTTTGACAATTGTAAAAGGCTTCATGTATCTCTAATGACAAAGGTGACCAGCATCCTTTCAATCACTCTGCATTAGCAGCTGAGCTTGGGTGGATCCCAGGTCACGCTCTTATCTCTGCAGGATTAATGAAGGCTTTAGCACACTTGGCCCAGAGGGGGGACTGCTCACTAATTAACTGGCAGTGATTGAAGCCGAGCTGTAATTAAACTGCCTGGTCAGCAAAGAAGAGGGGCTCCTTTAGAGGAAGGCAGTTCAGCTACAAGCTTAATTTAAGTTCAGTTTAACTGGAGTCTGCTAGCTGCATCCCTTCAGTTATTCGTTCTTGTAGGAAGGAGTGGGCTCCATTTGCATTTATCCAGTTGCCTCAAAAATTCAGCACATCTGCATCTAATACAATTGATATTTGGCCTACTGCTGAGATTACGGTATTTCCCTTCTGACGGGATTTGGATGTCTGCGTGACTTGTGCTAGCAATCAGGATATAAGGTTTTTATTTTTTACAACTTTTTTTAAGTAGCCGTTACGTTTACGTCACTTACTTACACTGCAGTATTTTTCGTACTATGGCCCCCTCACTTTACTTAACAATACATTTTTTATAATGCCACTTCACATTCATTCAGTAGCCTACATTTTGCACATTGTCTGTTGTTTGCCTGTTGTTTGTTTTTTTTGTTGCTTTTTTAATGTAGAAAACTGCTGCTGTAATAGGGGAATTTCCCCACTGTGGGATGAGTAAAGTAGTATCTAATCTAATCTAATCTAGCCTACTGATTTATATTATTTTATAGTTTGAACTCACCTGTGAAGTATAAAAGGAATACAGCAACAAAGCGGCTGAGGAGCATTTTAGAAACACAAGGATGACACTATACAACGGGTTGATGCGCACGTTGGTTCAGAACCCAGATTCCAGTTGAAAAAGTACCGAGTTATAATCCAGGGAAAGTTTGCAATTGGTAGGGTACATAACAAACGACTTAAAAAAACAAACAACTTTAGGCTACTCAATCATCCCCGCTGAGAACAATAAGCCTCCGTCATACCGAAGTCTCAGCAGTCTTTGAAAAAGATCCTTCTGGTTCATCATCAAAGGCAAACACCACTTGGTGGCGCTATCGGACCTCTAGTGTTTGTGTGTTTCCTCCCACCGCGGCACTAAACCATGGATGCATTAAACATGATGGTTGAGCCATTTTATAAAACCCCGCCCCTCCAAAAGCTCATAAACCCAGAAAGTGAAGGTTAACCACGGATGAAAATACAGATCGTCCATTCATAAGTTATCTTTTATTATAGCTTATAGTGGGACTTATAATGATACATATAATGATTATACATTCGTGATTTCCCCTTATTATGACACTCATATAAGCCTCAGTCATTCCATATGGGAATAAGGTTATAATAATTATGTATAATATATATATATTATACATAATTATTATATATATATATATATGTATATATATATATATGTATATATATATATATATATATATATATATATCTGTGAAGTGGATGTGTGCCAGCTCTACCAGAGACAGAAGACCAGAAAGGCTCCTGGCCAAGACGGTGTGACACCATCCAGCCTGAAAATCTGTGCAGACCAGCTGGCCCCCATCTTCACACAGATCTTCAACAGATCACTGGAGCTATCTGAAGTTCCCTCCTGCTTCAAACGTTCCACAATCATCCCAGTCCCCAAAAAACCCTCCATCTCTGGACTGAATGACAACAGGCCTGTCGCCCTGATATCTGTAGTCATGAAGTCCTTTGAAAGACCGGTGTTGGCCCGCCTGCAGGACATCACAGTCCCCTTGCTGGACCCCCTGCAGTTTGCCTACAGGGCTAACAG
>NC_045742.1:12650561-12663363 GCF_008692095.1 Etheostoma spectabile
GTGGATGATGCAGTCAACTTTGGACTGCATTACATCCTGCAACACCTCGACTCTCCAAGGGCATGTGCAAGGATCCTGTTGGTAGACTTCAGCTACCAACACCATCCTCAGCACCAAACTCCCCCAGCTCACTGTGCCAGCCTCCACCTGTCAGTGGATCACAAACTTCCTGAATGACAGGAATCAGCAGGTGAGGCTGGGGAACATCACATCTAGCACAGACTATTAGCGCCGGAGTGCTCCAGGGGTGTGTGCTCTCCCCACTGCTCTTCTCCCTCTACACCCGTGACTGCACCTCAGGAGACCCATCTGTTAAGATCCTGAAGTTTGCTAACGACACAACGGTCATCATCATCGATGATGATCCCAAGCAAAATTCCTCAAATGTGTCCTCATACCTGGCAAATAAAGTTGATTTTGATTCTGATTCTGGTATAATATCCTGTATTTATATATAGGCTTAGCACTTTACAAAAATACTATCTTGTGGTAAAGATAATTTATTTACCCAGCTGATGTAATGTAGACTACATTACATTAAGTAGCCCATTCAACTGTGTCACATCACCAAAGGAATAATGTATTATCATAAAGTCAGATAGCACGAGACAGGAAATAATGCTACTGCCCTCAAAATAAAAGCATACATTTGATGTGGTTTAAAGACTTAGTGATAACTGTCACTCTAAAGCATTAAGCAAGGGCTGTGTCTGAATTGGTTGAAATGGATTATTTCTAGATTGGTGGGGACAAAATGGACCCCAATTTAACCTTGAAAAGAAATAAAATAAAAACTGTATCCCAAAATTTTGGTTTAGAAAGTTAAATTGTTAAGATCACATTTAAAGTCAGAATTGTTAGACAGCGAGTAAAACACTAGACTTGATTCAAAATTATAAGCCATTAGTGAGCCAAATTCTTTATTTTTTTTAAATATTTATTATTTGACTTTGGCATTCAGCCCAATGTTTAATATACTACTGTATATCATGATTTGATTTAACAAAATGATAGATGATAAGATTTACTTAACCAAATTTATTAAATTATAAGTCATTTTTTTAACCTTTGGATTTGAAATTATGAGATGGCTTATGTCTTACACTTTTGACGTATTGATCATTATTTTGATTTAGGCCCACCACAAGTAGCCTAACGATAGCTATTATAATTTGTAATCAAGCTTAACTTTACATTGACAAAATAGGACAGTTTTGAAGAGTAAAGCCCACAAAAATATTCCTCCTCAAATTCATCATGTGTGTATTTAAAGTAATAGTAATGTTACTGTTTTCAGTTGGTGTTCATTTTGAAAGCAGTCTTTGCGGTTTTATTTTGAAAACTATGAACGTTTGTGTTTTATTTTGAAAGCCGAGCTTAACGGTGATATCTTAATGAATATAAATGTCACTGCTGACTTGACCATGGACTGTTAGAGCTCTCTTTTCCTTTCGGAAAGTGAATCTGGGTTAGTGACGACACTTCCCCCTCTCCTCGGATTTATCCCTGAAGTTTTTTTTCTCCCCCTCTCCCATCCTGCCGCTGTGGAGTCAACTTTTCTCTCTCTTTTTTTTCCAGTTTAAAGTAAAAACAGTAACTTAAACCATGTCGCCGCCGTCTCGACGGCTTCAGACGAAGCCAGTGATTACCTGCTTGAAGACTTTCCTCATCTCCTACAGCCTCATATTCTGGGTGAGCTGCATGTCACGTAATGGGGGACAACGGCAACAAGCTAAGGGAGTAACAATGGGCTAAAAGCGGCGGTGCCAACAATGCTAACTAACATCCTTTCCTCGGGTGACGACGTGGCCTCACACACGGAGTTAAATATTTAGAGTAATGTCCTCAAGTTAAAGTGGAGTTACAGTTATGTTGACACAAAGAACCACTTGTGGAAACGGGACCGAGCATTGGAGCAGATGTTATGTCCATTCAGATTTAGCAACGTTCCAGTGTCCTGAAAACAGCCGTTATTTTCTGTCCCTGATTTAGCTAGAAAAAACATTTCACCTAGCGCACAGTTAACTACAGTGAAACTTAGTTATTAGAAGTTGTATATTATCAATTGAAGGTTAGATTTAATAATCATCCCTGTTGTTGCAGTCCAACTTAATTATAACATTGCGTTAAACTGCAACAGTTAATCGATTGACAGAAAATTAATCGTGGCTGATTCGTTTAGTCTTTTGTCAAGTTAAAATGCAGTACAACTTGCTTACAGTTACATTTCATGTAAAGAGCTAATGTTGGGGCTGCAATTCACACATAAAGCCATCTTTTTTATTAATCATTTGGTCTATTACATGTCAAATATATAGTTTTGTTATAAAAGACAAAGAAAAGCCATAAAATATACACATTTGAGAAGCTGGAACAACAGCAATTTTCTATGTGTTGGAAATTACTTAAAACGATAAGTTACTTATCAAAATAGTTGCCTATTCATTTTCTCTTGTTCAACTAATCGGTTGATCTACTTATTGTTACAGTTGCCATAATTTTAGGGAAAACTGAAATTGTCTTTAAAAAAAGCTAAATTTGAATAATTATTTGATTCATTGTTACGTTTTTATTTTTGAAAACTATTCTCCTATATTTTGAAATCTATGCTTTCCTGTAAAAGATCACAGATTTTTTTTTTTTTTTTTTTTTTTTTTTTTTAAGTGTCAAGCAGCGTCTGCTTTTATGTCAGTGTGAGGTAGTTTGGGAAAGTATTAGTATACAACTCACATAAAAACTCTCTATGTTACCCTAGAAATTAATTGGAGTCCGACCACCAATCCAAAACCCCCAAATAATCAGATTTATTCATTCTATTGTCACGTAAGACCAAAAAAAGCTGCAAATCCTCATATTGAGAAGCAAAGAGAAGAGAATGTTTGGTCTTTTTTCTTAAAAAATGACTTTAGATTAATTGCTAATTAAAATAGATTAATTTTCTAAAAAAAAAGGACTTGTTAGTTTCTATAAACAAGACAATAATGGCCAGAATAATTGATAATGAAAATAACTGTGAATGAATGTGTGGAGAGAATTATGTTAGTGGCGCCTTACAGGAGTAGCACAATTCCGTTGAATGATCCTATTCTAGCTGCAGCCATTATTTCATGTAAGGAAAACAAGCTTGTCAGGAGTCAAGAAAATGAGCAGGTATCGTTGCTCCCCCTACTAATCTTTGTACTGAGCAAACAGCCATCTCAAGCTGCTGCTGCTAACACAAAGTTCAGGTCAGTGCTTTTATCTGCCAATTTATTGCTCTTGGGTGGTTGAGCCGATGCTTCCCCTCAGGCTAATGACTTGTGTGGGCAGTCGTAAAGGAAAAAGATGTTGAGGTGATTAAACCTCAGGCTAGTACGGTATCCCAAGTGTGTTTTTACTCAAATGTTGACGGGTAAATACGTAATCAGCAGCATCTGAATCATGTGGCTGTTTTATGACTGACACTATGAGAGTTTATCAAATTTATATGGTGATTACGAACAATATTAGGGGTGATTTCTGTTTTTACTTGATACACATTTTGTGTCAGAGCTCCAACATCTCCTTCTAATTCATCTGCTTCTCTTTATCTGCATCCCCTCCCCTGAGAACCGATTTTTACTAAAGGAAATCAATGGGGGGAAATAGCTTTTCCTGGATTCAGCGTCTCATGGTTCTTCATTAAAAGAGCACTGGTAAAACTCAAAACGTAATACTTTCGAGCTGTATTGCAGTGAGTGTTTTAACCAAAACAAAGTTTTTCTTAATTTTTTTTAACCAAAAATCATTGACAGATAAAAACTAAATACTGCAAATTGATAATTTAATAATAATAATGTATACTTTTTTATTGATCCCCAGTGGGGAAATTACTATTTATACTCTAGTCCTATACATGCACAAAGAAAGAGAAGTCAGAGTGAGGGGGCTGTGACTGCTGAACAAGCGCCCTGAGCGGATGGGTGGGGGTTCAGTGCCTTGCTCAAGAGCACCTTGCCAGTGCCCAGGAGGTGAACTGGCATCCCTCCAGCTACCAGTCCACACTTTGGTCCGTATAGGGATATAATTGACAATAATAATAATGTTTAATAATAACTGATAAAAGGCTACTAAGCTCTAATTTACCAGTGTGGTTTTGAGCCTTTAATCTTAGGTTTTGGCCCTAAAAACCTGCGTATCTTTCTCTTTGGCTCTTTGATGCCAGAGCTGACTCTCCCTGCTGTCGTCTTCAGTTCACAGGCGTGATCCTGCTGGCTGTCGGCGTGTGGGGGAAGGTGAGCCTGGAGGCCTATTTCTCTCTGGCCTCTGAGGAGAGCACCAATGCACCATATGTCCTCATTGGGACCGGAGCCGTTATCGTTATTTTCGGCCTGTTTGGTTGCTTTGCTACATGCCGCGGCAGCCCATGGATGCTCAAACTGGTCAGTAAAGGTGCAGTAAAGTTTCCTTAAAGATTAACTTCAGGTGTTACCTTGTTTAATTGTTTTCTTCTTATTGCTTCCTTCAGTATGCCATGTTTCTGACCCTGGTGTTCCTGGCTGAGCTTGTGGCCGGTGTCTCAGGCTTTATCTTCAGACATGAGGTGTGTTACACCTTTTTTTTAAATTTTTTAAATTGATCACATTGGCTCACTTATACAGTACATACAAACACTATATAATGTATTTTGTTTTGAATTCACCAGATCAAGGCCAAGTTAGGCGTTGCCTATGACAGAGCGGTGAAGTCCTACAATAGCACAGACAGCAGCAGCACTGCAGTTGACGCCATCCAGAGGACTGTAAGTGGGAGGTTTTCCATGACAGTAATGGTGTTACTCTTATCTGACTCTGTTTATGTCTCGCTGTACAAACCAAAGAGCTGTTGTTTATTCAAGAACAGAGAGCAGAGAAGTGCTGCTCTCTGTGGGTTTAAACTTTTAAGCATGTTGCTTGTGTCACTGCAGGTGTTTTCCAAATAGGTGATCCAAAACATCTGCAATGACGTCATTCATGGTATCGGGACTGGACAACAACTAATATCCGCCTGTTGTTGTTTTTTTTTTTCATTAATAAAAAACCTTTTTGACCCACTTTTCTTTTACATAAATAAATTTTTACTGCATTGTAATTATTTTGTTGCTGGCTTTTTTCCATTTAGTTGCATTGCTGCGGGGTGAACAATTACACTGACTGGAGAGACACAGCTTACTTTGAAAAGAACGGCATCCCTGCCAGTTGCTGTAAAGACAACACCAACTGCTCACCAGAGACCCTGAAAGACCTCGACAAGGCTGGGAAAGAGGTGTACACATCGGTGAGTTCACAGCCTTATGACATTTTCATACACAATGCAAATATTCGTTTCATCGTGGCGTGAACAGACTACACATTTGTGTAGTTTGAATGACTTTAAAGGGGCTATACTTGAAATACCAAAACGCGGGATTGCGTTCACACAGCTCTCAATACGTGAAAACGTTAAATGGAGATGTTTTTCACGGGCCACTTGTATGTGTGTCCATACTGGCTATAAAAACAGAGCAGAGAAGCTGGGATTACAACACACACAGAGGGAGTGTGACTTCATACTATGCTCAGGACACCATTACTCCACCTTTTCTTTATTTACACAGCAAATATTTGTTTGATTACTATATTAACGTTTTGAATATGGAGTACAGCCCCTTTAAGTTTCTTTTAAAGGTGCCCTTCCACACGTATTTCATTACTTTGTGGTAATGTCTGAAGTTATATCGTGGACTCTGTAACATTTTTTTGTGGAAAAAATGCATTGGTTACCTTGTTTCAAGCCATTCCAGTGTGGTATAGAAAGCCTGCAGGAAGACTCCGCTCCATTTGTGACAGTTCTCATTCAAATTTAACAAGCTAAGCTGCTTAACTCTGATTGGCTAACGGCTATCCAATGACAGCCTGGCTATGAACATCCTTTACCCAGCGCAACTCATGAATAGTAAGGATTTCAGACAACATGACGTCAGACTGACCCAGCTTTTGTAATTGGCCTGATTTCTCCACCTATTTCTTTTCAGTGGCTGGAGCTGACAGAGGAAGTAGCAGTTCATCTTCACATTCACGACATAACACAAACGCATATGGACCTGACATATTACAAACAATGCGAGTAAAAACGGTTTTGTTTAGCACGGCACCTTTTTTTTAAGGTACAAGCAGGGTAGTCAGTTAGCTCAAAAACTGTCTGACTCATTTTGTAAACAGCTGTAAAAGCCTCTTTATAAATGTATTTTTCTGCTGTAGGGCTGCTTCTCACAGGTGACCCATGTGATGGAGTCCAACCTGGGAATCATCGCAGGGATTTCTTTTGGGATTGCATTCTTCCAGGTAAATCACATGTTCTTTCAGATACTTTGTCTGTCTTAGAACAATTGGAACTATGCTGCACATACAATTTTGTTTTATTTTCAATATTTTGTCTTGTTTTTTAGCTTTGGTTATGGAAACATTTTACTCACAACTTTCATTTCTGAGATCTGGGGATGCAGTGTAACAGACAACAAAGGAGTTTAGTTGGGCAACATCTGGACCGATACCTTTCTGTCCACGGTCTACAGAATTTTTTTAATCTTTTGTCCATTTACATGAATAAAAATGAATATGCACTGCCCCTGTTAAATAACTAATAAGTAAATAATATAATGGGAGCCGTTAGACAACCAGACATATTTGAATAGTTTTGGGGGTGCCCTGGTGGCCTAGGGCTTTAAGAAACTGACCGTTGTTCAAGTCTGTCGGAGGAACTTTGTTGCATGCCATCCATCCCGGTCTTTGTCTCCCCTCATTTCCTTTATGCTCGATATGACGTACTATTTCAAAAAGTATTAAAAATATGTACAAAAAAATCACCTTGTACAGTTGATGCTGTCTCACTTTTGAATATGCAGATAGAGAGGGTTCTAGCAGGGTGTAGTTACCCTTTAAGAGTAGTTACTCTTTTAAAGGTGCCATGGCATGAAAATTTCACTTTATGAGGTTTTTTAACATTAATATGCGTTCCCCCAGCCTGCCTATGGTCCCCCAGTGGCTAGAAATGGCTATAGCCCTGGGTAAACCGAGCCCTGGGTAGCCTGCTCTGCCTGTTGACAAAATGAAAGCTCAGATGGACCGAACTGGAATCTTGCCCTTATGATGTCATAACGGGCAAGGTTACCTCCCCTTTCTCTGCTTTGCCACCCCAAAAATTTGGCCGGCCCATGAGAGAGAGACATCATGGTTTGCAAAGAAGCGAAGCATGGCAGTTGGTCAAGGCCACACCCCCACCCTCCATCTTGCCCCCCCCCCCCCCCCCCCTCCTCAAAAGCTACAGACACAGAAATGGCACATACTAAGAAAAGCTCATTATGGGACTGGCTCTAGTGGCTGTAATTCTGCACCAAGCTGTATTTTGGGAAGGAGACTTCAGATACAGTATTAGTGGACCACTAAGGTCTATATAAAAGCATCCAAAAAGCAGCGTGTCATAGGACCTTTTAAGTGTTTGATCATTTTGAAATCTGAATTGTTTACATCCATGTTTACTTGCTATCAGTCTTCTCCTTCTTTGCCTTTACTGGCTCATAGCTGTGTTTCTTATCAGTCACATCCTCGTGTGAGTGCAACTCATAAAAACATTGCTCCAAGGCAGTACTAATGGTCATAAACTCCCCAGGGTACCTGTTAATTAAACTAGTGCGCTGTATTTAAAATGTCAGTTTACTGCTCACTCTAGAATAAACTGTCTATTATATAGCGAGTAGTGAGCAAGTTTTTCACAGCCTAGATAATATGACTGTAAAAACTAATGTGGCATCACATATCAACATATTGACTAATGAACCATGACATTGTGAAACTATGTGTATCAGGTCAAAGTTAAACAAGATAGTTACTGTGCAGAATCATTTAATATTTAACAGCTGGTAATAACTCATCTTTCACCTGTTGTTTTTTCCCGATTTGAATTAATATGTTTAGTTATTTATAGCGTGTCTGAGAACTAATGTGGTTGCTCTGTCCACGGCTGTATGTACAGCTGACAGAGTGACAGTACCTGCAGTTCTCTGCAGTCAAGTTATACAGTGAAATGTTTTAATAACTGATTCTAAACTTGATTTGAAGATTAATTTGGTGTTTGGAATTGTCTGTTTTGATAAATCTATATTTTTCTAATGTGTTTTCTCTCAGCTCATTGGGATATTCCTGTCCTGCTGCTTGTCTCGATACATAACCAACAACCAGTACGAGATGGTCTAACAGTGTCCTTCCACAGGTGAGACTTGTTGTTGTCAAAGTTATTAAATATTGGGGAGTTAACTGTTCTGAACTGCTGTTCCTTGGTGGAAGACTAAATCATGTGCAGATTGTATTAAGCACAAATTGTAAACTGTCCAGCCCAAGAAACTGCTTTAGTGATTTATTGATTTAATGTTCAAATGAGAATACAAATTAGCTGCTTTATGCCAGTGTCTAACTGATGTGTTTTAGGTTTGTGTTTGCAGGTCACTGATGGGCAGCTCCTGATGCAAATTGAGTTGAAAGAATCTCCTGTGATTTTATTATTGTGTGCGTGTCATAGTTGATACTATTTTAGAGAGGGAAAAACACTCTTCTTTTTTTTTTTCTTTTCAGTCTCACCAATGTCAAACGAGCAGAAGGAAGATTGTGTAAAGGAAATTCAAAAAGGGATGTTATCTGCAGTGTAATTTGACCAAACATTTAAGGGACCTGGACATGTTGGAGATCATGTGTTACTCCAGAGATTTCATTAGGGATTTCTATTGAGCGTAGATGTAAACTTTCATTTAAGTTAAATAACTCAATTGTCAACATTTTCCATTTCTTGTCTTTACATAATGCCGCTGCCTTATTTTGTAATTTTGCTAAAAAGTTAGTCTGTAGCTAAGCAGAAGAACTCTAGACAATAAGCTTATACATGTTAAACTTTCCTACAACACTAAGTGAATTTCTGTGTGTGTGAAACCAACCTAATGGGACGAAGAGGCCGTCACCCTGAAATCAAGTGTGTGCGATTCACTGTCAGCACTTGGAAATGAGCCTTACTGAATACTTAGGCCAGTATTGTTGAAAGCCCAGTGTTAAATGGTTATTCTTTTGTGAATGCATGTGAACTACTTTAAAAAAAATTAAATAAAGATGAAATTTAGTATCTTTAACAGTGTGTGTGCTTTGGGTCCTGCATGCAGCTCAAGATGTGTCTGTCCTACTGTTCGCTTCTACGTTCAGCTGAAAAGATGGTAAAATATTCTGGCAGAAGGAGATATTTTGCAGACAAACAGGACTTGGTTAGTTTAACTGAGTCATGTTTGTCTGCAAAATACCCATACAGAATGCAACATGTGAAAGGCATTTAGTTTCTCAATATGCTGGGCTACTTTTAACTTTAGCATAATATTTCAGGATATAACAGATACCAGTAGTTCAGATGCTGTGTATTGAATGTATTAATTCATTTTTATTATGAGGTTTAGGACTGTGACAATATAGGAAAACTATAAGTTCATTCACTTTTTATTTTACTCAGTTTCAGTCACTTTCTGTAATGCAGCCTTTAAAATCAAATACTAATCTATAGCAGGATATGTTAACCCCCATTCACACACAGTCTAGTCTATCTCAAGATTTATATACCAACACATGCATTAATTGTCATATTCTGTCATAGATGGAAATAGGGGCTTGAAATGATAGGCTTTGAAAAGGAGACTGTAACGCTGTCTGTGGTTTTAGGATGCACATTTCAGAAGATGGAACCCAAAAGTGAGGTAGCAAAGATTTTTCTGACTTGATATTAGTCTTTGATTTCAAGATTTATGGAAAAGTCAGTTATTTAAATGGATGATGATAACCAACATGGCATGTTAGATAGATAGATAGATAGATAGATAGATTGATCCCAAGAAAAATGGGAAATTCCTGTGTTACAGCAGCAAAATCAGTCACAAAGCACAAAATATAAATATAAATGAAATACTAGGAAAAATATACATACATACAATATACATGAAGTAATAATACGAATAAGTAAAATGAACAAATATTTGAATATGTACAGGATGGGGGAACAAAAATGTGCAACAGCTTAAATAATATGCTAAAATGTGCTAAAATGTAAAGGAAAATAAACCAAATGTGCGGGTTGCATTAGTGCAGTAGTGTGGTGTCCAAAAGTCTCATCTAGCACCCAGAGGTGACGTGTTTAAAAGTGTTATTGCTTGTGGTAGGAAGGATTTCCTGTAGCGGTCCGTGCGACATCGAAGCTGTCGGAGCCTCTCAGAGGAGGTGCTCCTCTGTTGGACCAGTGTGGGGTGGAGAGGGTGGTCTGGGTTATCCATGATAGATAACAGTTTGTTCAGTGACCTCCTCTCCACCACAGCTTCAAAGGTTTCCTGTTTGCAGCCGATCAAACAGACAAATGTTGTATTCCCCTATTAATTTATTTGTTTAAAGATTGTTTTTGGGGTCTTTTGTTAGCCTTTTTGGTGTCAGTGCGGTGATGGAGTTTCTGTCCAGACATGCGCGAGAAATAAATCCAACCACCAGGTGGCAGAGCTGTGTAACATAATGAACAGAGGCTACTTGGGAGACGTGAGGTAAAAGCTAATAATACTAATTTAACTTCAACGGGGAACTTTGCATTATTTCATGTTTTAATACAACGGGCAAACACACCTGGTAAATGACATACCGACTGGACAACGTGCATCCTTGCGCGAGCTTGCTCCAAACTACGTAGAAACACACCTTACACATAAGGCCTACACATACAAATACACACACATGCACAAACACACACGAATCTGGAAAAAACGTCCGGCAGCTGTGATCTGACGTCTGATTGGTACGTTTTGGATCAGATGCTTGGGAGGTCCGCCTACATGCTCCATGCTAAACCAATCAGCTCGGTTGAAAAATACAAAGAGGGCGGACTTTAGTGTTTCTCTTCAACCCTCCCCCCTCCCCAAGCTCGGCTTCTCCGGTATAAAAGAGAAGTTAGCTGCGAGGCTGGTAGGGAAATTTTGACTTTCCTTCACGGCCGGTGGTGTGTGGAGCCTGAGAAGACTTGGTTTTAACAAGCAGCACGCCAAGAAAGACTTCCCTCAGGTCACTCCGTGGTTCAGGTTAGTATAAATCCTCCTTATTCAAGACCTCTCACGCGTAGTTAAGATTTCAAAACCAGGAAGTCAAGGTCATATTGATGTGAGTCGGGTGTTCTACCATGCGGAGGAACTGGAAATGTTTTTTTTTTTTACGTGCTAGAATCAGGTTATGCTCTGCGGAAGAGATGAGGAAAAAGCGCCTGTATCATAATCATCATTCCTGATAGCTGCACTCTATAGCCTAGTGTGTTTGTGTGTGTGTGTGGTTAGTAATTTGTTGCCTTTCACGTTGATTATGTAAACCTGTATTTTTTTAAAGTGCACCAGGCCTAGATTTGGCTGAGTTTTTGCAGCGTCTGATCAATCTTTCCTACTTCCTCATTTCGTCTGTTGCAGATCAGCCACCTCTCAAACACCGAGCAGCTCCGCCTTAAGTTAAAAGCACCACCTGCCAGCTCCACACTGTAACCAAGCCAACACACAGCCTTCAAAATGATGCAGATCAGCAGCGACTCGGCCAGCAACAAGCACTCCCTAATCAACGTCATGCACCGCTTCATAGCAGCCGCCAACAACATGGATGAGACCATCATGGTGCCGAGCCTGCTGCGAGACGTGCCGCTGGAAGAGCAGGCGGCCAGTGTGATGGAGCACAACAACAATCATGAGCCGCCGTGTCCCAACAAGCAGAGGGACATGTACGAGCACTACCTGCTCCTCAAGTCCATAAAGAACGACATGGAGTGGGGTCTGCTGAAGAGGGAGATGAGCAGCGGCGCCAGCTTCCTGGAGATGGCGGTGAAGCAGGAAGAGCAGCAGCAGCAGCAGCAGCCGGTCACTGGGGACCTGCTCCTGGATGAGAACTCCGACCTGGAGAATCAGTTTCACTATCACCTCAGGGGACTGTTTGGAGTTCTGTCCAAGCTCACTTTGCAAGCCGACCACCTCACCAACAGGTACAAGAGAGAAATTGGAGGCGGAAACTTCATGAGATAGAAATCCCTACGGTTTCTCCCCCACCCACCCACCCGGACTGCTTGACTTGCACAATTGGATGTGTTAAGGTGGGGCCCCCCCACCCCCAGCTCTTAATAGATCTCAATGTTCAGTGAACTGACCAGGGTTACAACTATCGCTTCTTTGACTCCTGAGTAGTGACACTCCAATTCTTCCCCCCCCCATATACCTGAAACCAGTGATGCCGGCACAGTTCCCTCTGCCTGTCTCGGTGCAGATGTTGATGCTATGCGTGGTGGATGGTTTATTAAATCTTGTTCCCCAGGTCCAGTTGAAGCGCAGCTCTGGTTTATGAGAAACTTGTCCTTGTCTGTCTTTTGTTTTAGTTGTGAACATGAATTTGTCATTGAGAATAAAAGGTTTCTGACTGTAGGAAAAATTGAATGCTGGTTATTCTGCCCCTCCCTTTTTAAAAATGTTTGACGTTGAGCTGAAGGGCTCTTAAATCTTTCCTCTTGGTATTACTGTAACATGGTGTGCCTTGACTTTTTGTACATCCTCATGCCCTGTTCAGTTACACCCCATTGTCTTGACTGCTTAAATGGTTCATAAAGAGGTTAATGATATTTTTGTTTGTCCTTGGATATTTCAAATTTTATATTGATGCAGTAAAACTGTAATAAAATAATTGAGAACTTTGACGTTTGTCGTTGTCACTCAAACTGGAAGGATGTTGAGGTGTAGCTTTTTTTT
>NC_045742.1:12663373-12701636 GCF_008692095.1 Etheostoma spectabile
TTTTCTTAAACATGTCTGTGCTTAAGGCTGCACAGGAATGTTTAATGATGCATTTTGACTTGCCCTAACTTGGGAACTACAATTACTTCATGGACAGCAAGTTTAGCTGCTTTGTTCCTGTTGACGGTCTGGTGCTCTGCTGAAAATTTACCACCCAAAGATCTAAAGCAGTCCTGGCTCTCTAGCAGAATTTTAAACACCTTTCTCACCATTGCTGTTTTATGCAAATGGGAAAGTTATGCTAAGGCAAATCACTTGCAAGAACATCCTGGAGCTTAATGCAAATATTTCATTTGTGCTTAGAAGGCTGATGCTATCCACAACCATTATACCTTTTTAACTGACCTACCTGTATTGCAATTAAATCTTTCTGATTATTTCCTTAAAGATTAGCATATAAAACACAGTACACATTTTCAGTGTTGGGAAGTAACAAACCCCTCACTGTAGAGCCTATTTGTTCTATTTGCCATGTTAGTCTAATTTTGACGTTTACAGTCCACTACGCAACTCAAACAGTGGGAGCAACGGCTAAAAGTTATACATGTAAAGTGCATTGACCCTTAAGAAGTGATAAGACTTTAGTCAGACTGTTTTAGACTTTATTAAAAAGAAATGGTACCCTGGTGAAAGGGAACATGATCTTTAAAACCTGCAGGAGGTTGTCAACATTTAGAGGATATCTATCACAAATTTCTGTTGCTTTGTCCCACTGAACATGATAGTGGAGCATAAATTAAACATTAAATTGATAAATATGTTCAGACTCTTTGCTCCTTACATGCTGCCAAATTTATCCATCAGTGAGCAAAACCTTCCCCTTAGCAACAGCTCCACCACAAGCAGCCAATCCGGTCGCAAAGGGGTTTTTTTCCTCTCAAAGGCAGAGTGGTGATTAAGAGATTGCTGTGTGATGAAGGGCATCCAGTCAGCGAGTGGAGGGCATACTGGTCAAACAAACTGGTGCTCCTCTGACCAGCAGCGGTGAGCACGCCGGGGTTTGAGGGTTTGCATAAAAAGTGCTGCATGGGCTGTGTTGTGAGGTTGCAGTCCTCTTTTCTCCTTTCACAATGGGCCATACAAATGCTGCAAATCAAAATGGCCATGCTGGTCAGGGTGCCTCAACCCACTCAGATAAACTGGGTCAACCAAACTGGTGACAGCTGGCCAGACGGAAAATGTGAAAAGGAACAGGGGATTCTACTCTTACAATAGTTTAAACTGATCTTACTGAAATCTATTCTTCGATTCTCGAGAAAGTTGCAAGCAACAATACTGGAGGCCAAGCAATCAGCCCATTTTAGACACTGCACTAGTCTACAAAATATAGCAATAAAATCAAAATTTTTGAGTTATTTAATGTATTATTGCGTCTGAACAAACAAGCTTAAAATTGTAAGAAATCTGCATATTAGATAAGAAGATTGATACCACTCCAATTTCTGTTGAATTTGAAACTATAGCCTGTAGCCAGTTAGCTTAGCATAAATACTAGAAACAAGGGGCAACAGCTAGCCCGGCTCAGTCCAGTGGCGACAAAATTCCCCTACTAGCGCCTCTAAAGCTCACCAATTAATACAATTTCACACATCTTGTTTGTTTAATTTGCACAAAACAAACGTGTATGAAATGTTGCTTAAATTTTTCTGCTGGTGTTTGGTGTTTTAAGCCCCCGAAGTCGCCTTCCAGGCAGCACTGCATGGTATGCACTAGGATTGGGCAATGGTTAGGTTAAGGCTTTGACACACCAACCTGACGGCCGACTGTCGGCAGTAAAGGCAGTCGGACTGATCATTCCACTCCCGACGGTCCAAAAAGTGCCTCGGAACACACCAAAGCGACGCAGACTTGAGTGTACGTTCTGCACGTGCATGAGACATAAAACGTTTCCATAACAGCAGGTGGCGCTTATCTGTATTGTTGGCCAAAAAATGAAAAAATCGGAAATGACAAACGAGTCACGTGGGTCTGGCTTCTCCCAAATTTCAAAGCCGACCATAATGGCGGCTTGTTCAGAATACAATCTTGTAGTTTCCAAAAATTAGTTCACCGCGAACACAGCGAACAAACCTCGCCAGACTGTCCGATAATTGTTTTGGTGTGTCGGCGCGTTTTGGTGCCTTGAAGTCAACAGTCGCAGCGCTGCATAGAAGGCGACGTTGAGGGCTTGAAACACCATCAAGCGTTTCCGCTCCCAGCCAAGAAAGAGTCCAGTAGCACACAATTTTTCAGTCTCTCTATGGATTACACAAATTAGATAAAATGTGTTAATGAGTAAACTTTAGAGATTACCTTCAGACAGATCCAGGCTAGCTGTTTTCCCATGGTTTCCCCCTGTTTTCAGTCTTTATGCTAAGCTAAGTCAATTAGCTGCTGGCTATGGCCTTATCTTTAACAGACAGATATGAGAGTGGTGTCAATATTCTTATCTTACTTTATTATTATACCATTCCTTTAGCACTATGAACTGTCTTAACCATTGGGAATATTATTCTGGTTTTAAGAAAAATATGTTTTGAAAGCCAATTAAAAATTACAGTAAATATCATTATCAGATATTTCTTGTAGTGAATGAGAGAATTATCCTCAAATATAGGCTTCAAAGTTCTATTTTCCATTGCATCTGATGTCTGCAGCTAAACAAATCTCAAAGGGCTTGAACCATGACACTGATATTCTGTAATACAGCTCCGACTGTCGGCATGCAAAAGTCTCCCCAGTTACGTTAATGTCTTGAGAAACCTGAGAGCAAATCGTTGCAACCACTCAGTACATTGCAGATTTGAACTTACTCCAGAGTTGAGAGGACTGGAGGATGTGCTGTCTAGAACATGGCAAAGTCCACATTCTAAAATGATGAATGATATGTTATCTGCTTATGCTTATGGCTTTGTAAAATCAGAACCTTAATATAAACCGTTGTTCAGATGTCTGATATTTTTTATCAGTGCTGGTGTGTCGTAAGGGTTTTTGGGTTCAGTGCAATGTGACTGACAGATCTTGGGACATAGGAGACATTTGGTGTTGAAAGGCCTCTTAAAACTCTGTGTGGTTGGCAGATCTTTGCCCCAACTCGCCTGCCAACATGAGGCTTGGCTGGCAACAAAGCGTCTGCTGTGCCTTTCTACAGCAGTGATCTGGTTCACCTCAGCTGCACTGTCTGTTGCTCAACAGCTGTAAAAACCCTAACCTGACAGGGATGAAGCCCAGACAGAGCAGAGATGATTACTTTACGAGGCCGGTCAAGCTACCCTGATACAGGTGACGTTTAAGGGTCAACAATGTGATACTAAATTAAGGTTTATACCTTTTTGCATAAAGCACCAATGCCCCACCTACACCCTGTTGCTTTAATCTGCTCTTTTCCATGGTAACAGCACTGCTCCCTGAGTAAACACCTAAGTGCATTCACTGTGTTGTTTGCTTTAATGTCCAGTCACATTTCAGTTAACCTGTGAGTCAACTGTGGAATCAAACAAAAGAGTCAAATATGTGACAGTCAGCTTGAAACTGTAAGAGAATTTGGTTATAACAAAAAACACATTTGCTTGATTTAAAGACGTCTCCGGACCAGCAGGAGTTTAACTCACTAGCAGTGGTGGAAGTAGCATAACTAGACTAAAACAATACTCCATGCAGACGTCATGGATTCAACATTTGCTAGAGGTACAAAGATATAAGCTGCAAACTGTAATTGAAGTCAAAGTAGGCAACAGAATCAGCATAATATTCTATCATTGGATTGTTACTCCTGATGCATTATGTAATGTAAGCAGCAGGTTTAGCTGGTTGCAGTGGAGCTACATGTAACTACTTTACATGTAACAGTTAAATCTACAACGTCGTATTTGATCAGCTGAGTATGTACACAGAGCAGCACTGTATGTACACATGTACAGTGAAATGTAATCTAATACAAAAAAACATTAGAAACGCTTCTCAATCTAATGTAGTTAGCTACAACGTCACTAGTACACATATCTGTGAGAAAATACTGTAAACTCAAGGTTTACTTAGAAGCTTTTTTCCAGAGCGTTTGACCATATCTTACAGAATTTGCTCTGGTGGCTAGTTTGTGAGGCCATGAGTTTAATATGTTTATTCACACATCTATTTTCAAAGTAAAGATTGAATTTCCACCATAGAACAATATTTCCTTCTAGAAGAAGCATAACACGATAAATACTCAAGCAGAGTGCAGGTGCCTCAATACATTCAACCAAGTAAAACTTGAAGGGGGCCTCCAGCAGGTGTTTAACTTGGTGTCAAGGTAACTGTTGCTTGTGATTAAAACAGGTTTCTTGTTGTGTAATGTGATGTATGCTGCCCACATTCAGTGTTTCTAGGCGTTGTCATGGAGTAAAATCGCCACATTTGAAAGACGGTGAACCCCACATCATCATGCACAACACAGACTTACAATACGCTGCCTTGTTCGGCTGCAGAAGTAATGAGAACCAACACGCTCCCTGATGTCACAAACATTTCTCTGTGTTCAACAGCTAACTAACTGCACAGGAGCAGAAGCAAACATCCGTGAAGAAAAGTTCATTTTTAATGTCATTTCTGTGAAGATTACATTCATAACTCAGAGAGTCTCTCCTCCAGCTATGCATTATGTTACATAATGATAAAGTAATATTCTTCTTCTAGTGTTCAATTTAGTTAATAGAAAGTGTGTACAATAGACAACTAGAAACAGATCAACCACAAACGTGATCAGTTCCTTGTTTTGGTTTAACAACAACCAAGTTTTCCATCTCTTTGCGGTTGTTCGATGTCATTGCAGTAATTCTTTGTCTCACTGAGCATTCAAAAAAAAGCCAATCTGCATGACAATGTTGCATATGATAGGCCTACTTCTACCACTGATGTTCTCAACAGCCAGAATCGTTTTGATTACTATTCCTGCATTATTGTTTTGACATTTGAACGAGGCCTCTTAATTAAACTTTGATTAGGGCACACAAGATTACTACATGAAATCAGTGTCTGGTCTGTCCGGTCTTTCAGCTTCTGATATTCTGATACCCTCAACTCTTTTGTCTCGTCAGCATGGAGACACAGATGTGAAGCCTGAACACCATGTTCTCTTTTGGGCGGAGGCCTTTCTACTGAACCTCTGCTACAACACAGAGGCACACCCCCCTTCCTGCTTTTTCCTTGACTTTATGATAACACCTGGGCCAGACTGATAGCTTTGCATTCTCTAGTTTTGGGAAAATAATCACTGTGTGTGTTGTTTGGGTTACAAAGGGCTTCCTTTGCTAGTGAAAGTTAGTCCTCTGGAACGGAAGGAGAAAATACTAAATTCACTCAGAGCACCACCAGAGGCCTGTTTTTTTCCTTTCACAGAAGAATCTACTCACGGTGTAACCCTGCAGATTTTGCCACTCTGCCATCGCTGGTGAACACTACACCAGGAACTGTATGTGTGGGCTCCGTGCAGAACATTTAAGGGAGGGAGGAATGAGGTTATGTAAGAGGCGGGTGGGTGTGGAGTCCAGCTGGAGCAGTTTACAGCCTGATAGTGTCTCTTAGAGCGAACAATTCCCTCAGCATCGTGTGCTGCTCACACACACTTTATGTGCTGCTAGTATAGGTCAATGCAACCTTCTGTCATGACATCACACACACATAGTAGATTTAAGTTGGGGTTTTTAAGATGCTCTGTATGTTTTTCCTTGTATATATATTTTTTTCCAATGATGAGATCTCTGTAAGCATTTTGCAGTTGTGGTAGAAGCAATAAGAGTAAAACAAATAGCAAGAAACACTTTCTGATCAGCAAAATGTACTTAAAACATCAAAAGTAACTTTTACTTTAAACATTAGACAGAAATGCCCCCGTTCAAATGTTATATTCAATACATGATAATACGTATGTATGTATGTACAACCTATGTAACTATAGTTGTCAGATCAATGTAGTGGGTAATAAAAAGTATAATATTTATTCTTAAACTGTAGTGAAGTAGAAGTATGAAGTAGAATAAACTGTTAACACTACTTTCCACCACTATATGCCTACATCAATGGCACTCTGTTCCTCAGGTATTCAATCAACTGTAATTATCAGGTAGGTGATTACCATTAGGGTCATCCTTGCAGCTGAAGTCCTCTGGTCTCAGTGACATGTTCAGTACAGACAGACAAAGACTTGAGGTCCCTGCGGGTCAGTGTTTGTGGCCATCTCTGGTAGGTTGCTGCATTTACTCAAATCCGCAAGACAATGGCATGGCTGTGTGTGTGAGTGTGTTCACTAACAAACGCCCTCTGTTGTCAGTGGAGCTATTGGAAACCACTACAATTCACAGAAAACACAGGGGTTTCCAACACCAGTGTTTGCAGCTAAAGCTTTGTCTTTCAACCAGAAGGTTTTGAGGTTATCAACTAGTTTTATCATTGATTTTCTTCACTGGTAGGAACCCGACATGGCTTCAAGTAGGCCCTATGATATGAGACAAAGAACAGAAAAGTGGTCTCGTGTTGTTGTGTTGTTTGAGTTTGTTTACTCACCTTCGGGCAGCAAGAAATACAAAGTGAAGAGTCTTTCAATTTAACCAGATTTCATGTCTAGGTGGGTTTCAAAAGGGACGTGCAGGCTGGCTGAAATGTTGGCTGCATATGCAGACAATACAATGCTTAGACTTCAACTGACTATTCCGTTACTTTTATTTCATTTTACACTTCAGCTGACAGATTACAAAAAATAGGCTACCAACTAGGCTACCACACAAACTGGCAACTAAACTTTCTACAGCTCATTTTCAGGTTCATAACTGCATTTAGAGG
The DNA here is from genome assembly GCF_008692095.1 of Etheostoma spectabile. Classification (NCBI taxonomy): domain Eukaryota; kingdom Metazoa; phylum Chordata; class Actinopteri; order Perciformes; family Percidae; genus Etheostoma; species Etheostoma spectabile. Next base: position 12,670,169 of record NC_045742.1, read on the forward strand.
TTGTACCAGAATAGATTTACATGGTTTAATTTTCAAAAAACACCATGTTTTTGTTGTGCAGCACATTGCTGCAGCTCCTCTTTTCACCCTGTGTGTTGAGCTCTTTGTTTTAGCTACAGAGTGAGGCATCTTACTTCTGTTACATTTTTGTTGGGAGTCGCACACGTGCAGTACCTAGGTCAGCACTACACGCCAGTCCGAAGCAGAATATGAGGGTGTGCTACGCTAGCAGCTAAGCGAGTAATATAACGTGTGTTGTGACGCACGTTTGTCACGGAAGTAAAGGCTGGACTACAATAGAGCTGTTTGGAGCAGTTTGTGAACAGTGTTTTCTGTTGGAGACGGTAAGTCCCTTGGGGGTTGACTTTGTGATTTTTCACTTTGTAAACCTATAACATGCGCAAAAAAAGATATATAACACAGTAAAGGAAAGGGGGAAAGCCAAAAAGCAAGATATGAGCACTTCAAACTAAAATTTCACTTCTGCTTTCAGCAAATAGACCTTTCAACTGACACTTCAAACAAGTCTGTCCTCTCCTGAACCCCCAAACCCCCCATCAGTCGTTTGTTTAAGCAAGAGTTACGACTTGTGTATTTTTAAACTGGCGGCTTGCTCTGGTGGCCTCCCAAAATTAATGAAGCAGGAATTAGGTTGGCGAATTAAAACATTGCCAAATTAAATTGCGTTCTCATGGTGGAGGTTGCTCTATCCAGATTAGCCATTATTAGCAATGCCATTTTTTTGTGTATACAAACAGCATAGCATGTCAACAGATACAAGTTGGACACTACTTTGTGTGACTGATTGACATGACTGATTCAACACAAATAAGATACAAGTGCTATTAAACTGTATGTTACTACAGCTTTCACTACTGTTGATTATAGCCATGTGGGATTTTGAGGTTGGCTTGCTCGGGGAACTGTGAAGTTGTCCAACTTTCCAACTCGGAAATCCGACTTCAGGGGGTGTGTTTCTGACTTTGAACTCGGAAATTTCAACTTTACAATTTACAACTGCCGAACTACATCACCACAACATGATGCCGAATTATATCACCACAACATAATGCCGAATTATATCATCACAACATACTGCCGAATTATATCACCACAACATAATGTCGACGCTCTACACGTTTTGCAGACAATTATCTGTTGGTACTGCTATACATCTTCTATGCGTTTCTTTCAAAAACTATTTGGTAAGTTTTCTACTCCAGTCATACACTTTGCTGCCTAAAAAGTTGGGTTTAGTTTAGTTTGATTTTCCCATTGACTTCTAAACAGGCCAACTTCTTTTTTGGAACCAGTGCAGTCGCCCCCTGCTGGAAATGAGATACAATGCAGGTTTAAGGCACTTCCGCATTGGATGCACTTGTCAGACCCAGGATCTCGGTCCAATATTTTTTTACAGTCTAGAGTTTCAACTGACTATCCAACTCCTGCAAGAGCTAAAACTGCAACTCCCATACAATATTTATAATGCAACTGAAGACCCAAGTGTTTTTGTGTCAGCTAATAATACAGTTGCTTTCATCTTGTACACTTGGCAGCTGACCGTTTTCTTACAGCTCTGATACTTCCACTGACTTTCCTCAGCGTTAGTGCTTCAATTGCAATTTATTTCACATGCAAATAATTGTATTTGAGTATCTAAATCTTGCACCTGCAGTTTTCAGCGTAGGCCTCCTCCTGTTTATTTAACCTTCATGTGGCTGTGAATACAAAGTGCAAATATTTCAAATCAGATTTCATTACTGTGTCTGGGCAATGGGTTTCTTTGACATGTGCAGGGTGGCTGAGATGTTGGATAAATACCAAAACTAGGTCAGATGTCTGGACAAGGTCAACCTTCTTGCAACACAGGGAGGGCAGATGCATGACAGTGTTATTTCCCCCGCCTGGGTTATATTTAGAGCCGAGGGGTTGAAACCATCGAGCCAATCCAACGGACGGTCACTAGATATCTTGGCATTAATATGAACAAAGAATATTTAACCTCCTTTCTAAAGTGTTATTTCAAAGCGGTGCTGCAACTTGTATGATCTATCAATGTGTTTTAATGTCATAGACATTCAACAGACTCCTGCAGACGTTCCTGGGTATGGAGAGAGAGAACACATTCATCTAAACCCTGCTGATCATTACAAAAGAACTGTGCATAGTCTCACGGGATGAAAGCTAGTTTGATCTGTCTCAGGCACTAAAACATTCCCCAAACGTCCAAAGGACAATTCAGACAGATTACGACGTGTATTCTTGCATGTTTAAGATTCTGGTCAGCAAACTGTTTTCAATGGGAACTGAGAGAAAAGGGAAGTATCTAGGCTGAGCTTTAGATGCAAGCTAAGTTAGCAGGACTTCCCTCTTGTCTGTCTTTCAAAGAGGAACGTTACATAACCCAATCCAACAGATGTCCTCACTGAACCCGAAGTGTTAAGAGGAAGTCAGTTTAACAACAATTAATGAATAGCAATGTGTTGCTTGGAATGGATTAAAAAGTTTAGTTTCATTGAAAGATTTGGTAATTGTAGAAATAATGTATGGTTTATTTCTATATATTAGAAGCTTAAGTTAAATAAAATATAAAGACCAGCCACTACCTTCGCTTGCACGCACACTTAATTTGATGTATTTATATGATGTGCTGTTGTACAAAATGTTTCTATCGTTCACAAGCCCTTTGTGTCTCTGTGTAAGGCTGGCTCATGGGCCGGCTCCCTTCCTCTTTCCATGTCAGTCTGTCAGTAGGTCTTTTGCAGACATGCCCTCGTCTTCATCCAATCAGATGCTATTGCCCCACAACAGGTAGCCAATGAGCGGTGAGGTATGGCAGGGGCTTGGCGAAGAGGGCTGTGAGAGCTCAACTCTCCATTTATGATGTAATGAGGCTTGATTTACAGGAGAGTGAAGACTTTCCAATACTCCTAGAACTTACAGAAACATTATCACTGTGCTTGGAATAGCAAACTTGATAATGGATAATGTTTCATACAAAGGCAACTACAAAAACTACACGTCAAAGCCCGAGTGCCCCACTTCACAAGCATTTTATGTTTTTTTTTGTATTTTAGAATGCATTCTTCATATGCGATTATAAGTAGGATATGAAAATACTTTAATCAGATATAGAACAGTCTCAAATTTGCAGCAGCCCCATGCAATCACAGCTGGGAGATAAAGCACTGTCGCTGCAGTGACTGAACTCTTGTAACCTCATGGGGACTGCACAGGTTACACTGTGGGTAGGACCATCTGTACCATGGGGCCCTCCGAGGGGATACAACTGGTATGTCACATCCCAGTACAATGAAACATCTCTGCGTTTTCACAGAGGCGCATACGCTCCAGGGCAAATTTTGAATTACAACAGCCTATATTATAATGGCTCAGATACTGATAGATATCGTTAGGAGAAATATTCTTCTTCTGAGCTTATTTTTGATTTACATTTGTTAATTGTATCCAGGTTTTAAGATGGAACAGCAATGTTTTATTCATAGCTTCAAAATGGAAGATAACTACCAAACCGATTTAAAAAAAAAAACAGTGTGATCTATCTCCTTTAAGTCATTTTAAAGCATAAAATCTGTTTTTCCTTGTGTCATTCTAGTAAATAAATAATAAAATTACTAAAACAGATGTATGTTATTTTATTGTAATGGGGTTAAATGTTTTTTTGTGTGTGTTAAGTGGGTTAACTGAGGGCAGACTCTTTCCAACATGAACAGCTGCCCTGCGGGCGAGACAGAAGTCCAAGCATGTCTTACATGTTGCCACCTCCTAGTATGTGGCTCTGTATCTTCACTTCACCAGGTTCCATTGTGTCTCGTATAGCAACAGTTACAAACTGCAGTTAAAAGAGTTTGTAGAAACTAAAAAAAGTGTCTTTGTATTTTTGGATGCTCTTTTGATCCTCAAAACCAGCGTGTAAAACACACGTTGGCTGGCATTTATGGATCAGTGTGTAGGATTTCATGGCATCTAGCAGTGATGTTGCAGATTGTAACCAACTAAGTACCCCTTCCTTCTCCCTTTCCAAGCATGTAGGATAATATATGGTGGCCTTCAAATAACAATAAAATATGAAAGGCCTTTTCGGGAGCCAGTGTCTGCTTGGTTGGCCTTTCTAGGCTACTGTAGAAACATGGCGGTGCAACACGGCAGACCCTGGGGAAGAGGACCCGCTCCCTACATAGAAATGAGGGGATCATTCTAAGCTAACAAAAATGCAACACTTCGTAGTTACAGGTGGTTTTACACTATTGAAAATATAATTATGGATATTATATTCCCTTTCTGATCCCCCTAAATCCTACACACTCTGCCTTTAAGTTGCACAAATGTCAAGTCAATTTTATCATAGCCCAATATCAGAAATCCTCCAGGGGGCTTTACGATCTGTACAGCATACAGCCTTGTCTTTTTTGCCCCTCACTTTGGATAAGGACAATCAAACCCCTTGAATGGGGGTAAAATGCAAGGAACCTCAGGAAGAGACAGATGTTGTGTGTACAGAATAGACCAGATTTCTGCATCAGCCATGGATCAAAAAAAGATCTGTGATCAAAAGACAGGGTTGAATCGCACGTATCACCAAGATTCTTAACTGTCAAAATTTGGGATACATCAGCTGTCTAGAGTTACTATTACTTAAACAAACTGATTCTGTCTGTGTTGAGCAGGGCCAATGACCAGCATCTCAGTTTCATCTGTGTTTAAGAACAAAACATAACTTGACATCCAGTCTTTCACAGCAGACAAGCAAGCCTGTAATTTAGTCATTTGGGACTGATCATCCACCTTAATAAGCACGTACAACTGAGTACCATTAGCATAGCAGTGGAAATTGATTCCATGACTGCATATATAAAGAGAGAAGAGAAAGAGAGCAACGGGAACAAAACCCTGAGGTACTCCATATTTTGCATGAGATAATACTGATGGTGTATTATTAAAGGAAACACAAAGTGTTCCTTCAGGTTGTAGGTAGTAGGTAAGCTTGTAACCATAAGTGAGCTCTGAAAGGCTTGATGCTGAGTTATCTATAAACTCTGTAAAACAATAATATGGCTTAAGGTGATATAGTATAGTGCCAGTAAAGTTACTAATACCTCATGTATTTGATCCCACTGAGATCAGATACAGTTACCAAAACAGGCTGCTCCTTTCAGTTTTAATATTAACTGGGTCACAGTCTGTGGTTTTTTCAGTCTTTAGTGGATAAAGTCGAGTCAGACACTCTATGTCTGAGTTATCAGAAAGCATTAAGTCACTTAAACATTTCCAGTCCTGAGACAATTTATTCTTGACCTTCGACAAAACAATCTCAACTAAAACATCCACAAACTGTTCTCCCTTGTTCTAGAGATTTGTATTTATCAGAGGATTGAGTTTGCACAGTGTACTTGGAAATGCATATTCTGAGCTCCTCTAGCACATCTCATCCACGTTAGCTTAAAGTCAGTCTATAAATACTAAATCCTACTGGAGCAGCCGCACAACTAGAGAAAGGTTATAAAGCCAGCTAACTGACACAGCGATGTCAGTTACACAGCAATATTTATGTAAGACTTTAGTCACCACACGCTGCTGGTAGTTGCAGACCAAGTAAGGCTGTACCAGCAAAACCCCTTTGTGTGTTGACATGAGCAAGGGTGTTTATTGTTAATGAATTAAACTTTTCAGTTACAAGAGGAAGGCTGTGTTATTTCTTCTTTCAAAAGTTACATTGTTCTAACTTCAGACCGTCAAATTAGCAGAGAACAAACCAATCTCAACAAGTCAGTCTGCTGGGGAATTATTGGAAATCGTTGTGTCTTTGTAAATTCTAGAGTGTGGTCTAGACTTACTCTATCTGTGAAGTGTCTTTATGATTTTATACTATGAATACAATTGTATTTAATTGAAGAAGATATGTGAGACGGTCCAAAGCTCCAGAACAAGCGAGTAAGTGGACCTTAAATTGAGTTCAGTCAGGACCACTTTGTCAAAAGAGATTCATTCATCTGCAATTTGTATTTGGCGGTACGGCTCTGTTCTGGGCCTTCCCCGCTCTTCCACATGCACATGTGCAAAGCAGAGCACACCTCCCTGCCCTTCCATATATGGAAATCTTTGAGTGGGGAGAGCTGCAGTGCAGGATCCCCATAGGGTACAGAACAGAGCAGCATCAATGACTGAGACACATCATTAAGTCAAACAGCAATTTAAAAGGAGGAGCTGGGGGTGGAGGTGGGTTGCAAGTGCTAGCAGACATGCAGCAAGGAAGTCTGGGAAAAGCAGTTTTAATAGAGCGCGCTATTTGCAAATCCAATCAAAAGAGGGAATCAGCTGATCCATCAGCTGGTGTGCTGGCTTAGGAACTCTCAGATAATAGCCAAGCTTGACTCCATGACATCCCAGAACTTATGCTATCCTTTATATTTGTTGAGTCCACATTCCAATCCTGCTTTTTATCTGCGGAAAGACTAATTATTACGCCCACCAAAAAAAACTTAAACTCTGCTAGACAAAAGAGAAGATATGACAAAAAGTAGAAACTACCCACTGTTCTCTGCTCCGTCATAAGTTTTTAAATGTAATGTGATGTTTGTGTCTGAAAAATAATTGATTGCTCAAACTGTTACAGTAAATAAAAAAAAACATTGTGCGAACAGAGAACAGTGTGCTAATTCTACATTTTCAGCCTTTTCCTCAAGGCTAATTACTGCAGTTGTTTTAACTAAATTTGAGATATTTGACAGCTTGACAGTACTAACATGTGGAGAGAGGTGTGATAGGTAGGTAGGTACACTACTACTATTACTACTGTGAAGCTTAATTAGGTTTGAAAAAGGGTTACACGGTTTACAATTGTAAAGGTTACAATCATGTCATGGTTCTTTGTATGATTTCTCTTTATTCAGTAAAATGTCTAAGGCAGAAGGAATTATTTGAAATACACCTGAGGGAGAATTCTGCCCTAAAATTCAATTCAGCTATCATTATAATAATCCAACTGACAGAACAAAGAGATAACTGATTTACAATCATGCTTTATTCTTGTAGATTTCTTATAAAAGAATCAAATAAAAGTTTCTTCACACACTCTCAGTCGTGCTGTATCCCTCTTTAACTAAACTATACTTTACACCTTAAGTCTCTTCATCTTAAATATCTTTTATTAGTTTGTGACTTCAAACCAAAACATCATTGATTGTCAACACAAAATCTGTCTTAGCACCAGTACAATACAACTGTACTTTCGCTTCTTCTTTTTTTGAAATACTGTTCTTGATGGGAGGAAAATCTCAGAATAAAGGGATCCTAATAAGTACATTTCATAATGAAGCACCAACCATACAAAGCAATTTTTTCTCATAGATAGGCTTGTCAGATACACAAGAGGTCAAATATATTAATGACTATTAAATTAAGCACAACAAACAGTGTAAATAAAACACTGCAACACAAAGCACTCTGGGATCTGGGAACGACATATCGGACGTGGCTGCAGTTAAGAGGGCGTTTCGGCTCCTCTGACACAGGAGCCACCTCTAGACTCCAGAGATGGTACCACTTCTCCTCTGAGAGAGATCCAAAGGATTGTGTATCAGTTCAGGAGGAGTGCAACCTGGGGAGTGGAGAACACTACTATCTGTCCAGCTCTGTAAACAAACTCAATCTCAAGGTCCAAAAAGACATTATTTCGTACTGCGTGCAGGGACGTAGACAGCTTCGTGCTGCCCACGCTTACTTTCTGAAATGTTGAAGAAAAATAAACATTGTAAGCTAGAGGAGGATAAAGTGAAAAGTGAAACAGTGGAGAAAAATGGAAACGAGGCTCTCATTATATTTGATGATTATGTGCCGTGGTCTCTTCTCTGCAGGTCTCCAGGTCTCCCAGGTTGACAGAGGAACCATCTGGGCCAGCGGCCTCCCTGACTTAAGTGTCTTAGCTTTACGCAACAGTTCACCAAGATAAAAGTCTTGGATTATCTCCCGAAAAAATATCGCTTTCCCTTGGGAACAAACTCAAACATAAAGTCCTAAACAACATAATTCTTTAGCCACAAGAATACATTTATATAAACAAATGTTTTAACCCTGATGGCAAGATATACATATACACTACCATGTACATACATAATCAATACAAAAGGTTTGCTCAACAGTTCTCATGTATTCAAATATACCTATTGATAGAAACCTGAAAGCTGGACCGACCACTCCCATGTGCAGGTCCTTGTGATCACCTAATCCCCTTCTGTCTGAGGTCAAAGGTTTTGGGTGGAGTGTCATTTCTGTTGCTGGAGTTAAAACCCATGACCCTCGTTTCATTGGACGGAGAGGTTTCCTTTGAGCTGCTGCTTGCAGGGAAGGACTTGGGTTGACAACAGTTTGTATGGTGGAGGACTGTGGTGAAAGAGAGGCTATCGGCTGCGTGGCTTCCCTGTGTTTGTCAGTGTCTCCTCCTCTTCATCCTCCTCATCCTCTTGCAGGATGTGAATGGAGGAGCCAAGTAGTCTCTGTAGCTCTGGGACACATCGCACCAGATCCACAAGTCCCTCTTCTTCTTTCTCTTCCTCCTCTTTATTTTTGCCTTTGTAAGGTGAAGCCAAAGCCGAGCTCACCTGGCTGATCGATACCTGCCTCCACAGCTCAGCACGGGACAGACTCACCACCTCCAAGTGAGGGTAACGCGCCCGGAAGATCCGCGCTGACATCTTCAGACGCTTCAGGACGTCTGTCAGAAGAAACCAGTTGCAAAAGCTGCAAGAGATAAAGATGTCTGATATTAGCCAACGGTTAGAGTAAGAAAAAAAGAAAAAGGTATCCTCAAATTTAAAAAAAAATCCCTGTAGCAACTCCATCAAGTTGAGTGAAAACAATGTCTGCCACTACTTTGAATCAACTCTTCTTGCTGATGAGACCAGGCTTTGAAATCAGTTTGAGAGTGAACTGCAGGCAGATCACATCAGCTGTTGTCACATTTGTCTCAGCTTGGATTTGGAGACTACAAACAAAAATCCTTCTACACAAACTAGGGGCATTGTGGATGAAGCAAACAGAATCATCTTTTTGACCTTTTTTTCTCCTGTTTGAGTGTATGGGTTGTTACCAGACAGCGAGGGTCTAACAAAGACACAACATTAGGAATTGTTCAGCATTTTTGGCGCTTTACCCACACTAGCAACGTCATGACATAAATGTTGTGGCATAAACGTCGTGACATAGACGCCATGGCATAAACACCATGGCATAGATTAACTAATGATCTACTGTTCATCGTCCCATACTTTCCACCATTCTTTTTTGTACTTTTACAATGTACACAAGTGTGTGTACAAACAAAATGTGACAGTTAAGGTGTTGGTAGATCATTAGGGGACATGTTGTAAATATAAACACAATATTTCTGTTTGTAGGTCTGTGAAATACTGGAGGCAGAGAAAACACACCTTGAGTCACAGCCATCCCTACCTGCTGTCATCAGAGCCTATTTGACATTTACTCCCATAAATATTAGGAGCACAGAGAAAGTGCATTCACACTGAGATGACTCATGCTAAATGTAGTAGCGCTTTGCGGGCGGAACAGAATCAATGAATATAATCTGAATGAATGACTTATATTTGTGTGAACCCACCCCTGGGTTAATGACACTTGAACATGATAGCAGGGTAAGAGAGGCTCAGAAGAGAACTCAAACAGAAGGCAATCTTTGTCCGAGTCCGGCTCAGTCTTTCCTGTTGTGTCCTCCTCCAGCTCCTGGTTCTGCTCCGACAGGAGAAAGTCCCAGCATGGCTCCTGGTCAGTCTCTGTGAAGAAAAGTCCACTGAGGTGAGATGACGAGGAGCAGACACACAGGATGTTTTCGGCGCTAACACTGTGCTGTTTGATACACAGGGTTTGGGCCCCCTCTAGTGGACAGTCTATTCACAACACCCACAACACGTCTATGACTGACTGCTGGTGACTGCTGGTGATCAGTTAGAGGGACACAAACTTAATGATGTCAGTCGCAACAAGTTAATTAAACCCTATACAGAGACACGAGGATATGACAATTGTGTTTACGAGACATATTTTGAAGGATTATTTACTGATGGACTGGTATTTGAAAATCCAATCAAAAGAGGGAATCAGCTGATCCCTCAGCTAGTGTGCTGTCTTAAGAACTGTCAGCTATGAGCTGAGATGATAGCCAAGTAAGTGTAAGTTTAAATGTAAGCAGAGTGTAATGCAACGTATTTATTAATTTACTGATGGGATACGAAGTTTGCAAGGCTTTTTCCTCAATCTGTACAATAGTTAATGGCACAATGGCTCCTAAAGCCAATTATTCTTCATATCTCCCATCACTGAGAAGTCATCACCCGAAATATCATAAAGGAGAGAGATTAAATTATTAAGTAACCATTAATATCTAACAGAAATGTATATCACATTAACAAACTATAGGTTATATAATAATAAAGACTATCATTGGGGAGGAAATAATTGGCCTGGACATGCAGACCATACTGTGGATGATTTCAAATGTGTTAAATCCCATCATGCTCCTTGGAGAAATGTACAATTCAACACAAAAATTGAGAATAATTTAAGTTGAATGGTTTAAACCTGTTGTGGAACATCGCTCTACAGTACATAATTTGCACAATATTTATTTGGGGGGCCAAATAAAGGTTTTTATAGTTACCAACACATTTTTGTTTCTACAGTTTATGCCGAAAGCTGCAGTACACTTTCTCTTTAGTCTTCTTAGTTCTTCCATGCATCTCTAATCCTGTTTATCCTCCACTGAATAACTGGCTCCCTGTGGCTGTTTACAACACCACAGTGATGCTGGTACACAAGGCTAACACCCCTCCGCGTCCCAGTGGCCGAGCCTGTGCCCGGCCTACAAACTAGAATCATTCCTCCTTCCTCCTGACCGGCGTAAGGAACAGGAATACTTGACTGATCAGTGGACTGATGGATTGGTGGACAGAAAAACAGATCCAGACACCATTTCAAGGTTTCTTACCAAACAGGGAGCTACTGTAGAAATCCCAGGGAAAACTGAGATCCTGTTCTTTGCGGCCTTCCAGGTCTGTGAAATATTCTAGGAAAAAAAATATGTGTTATATTTTGACCGGTTTATCTGTCATCACTGCTTGAGCTGCATTATGTGTAAATCTATGAAAATATGAAGACATGGCTTCACATCTGCATCAGAGCTGTATGAGTGTGTGGCTGCATTTGCTACTGATCTCTCTCTATACCTGAGACGCATGACGTGCACACTCCACTAAACACTGATACAGATTCCAAGTTGATGGTGAAAGAAACAACATGTTTTCTCACTTAACAAGGAAATATGCTTAAAACTGGTACAACACCGTCAACAGTGATGTCAAATAAAAAATAAAAAAAAGCTAAAGACATGTGACAACCAAAAGTTATTCATGTCAGAGGTTCCCCAGGAAGCCAGATGTGTAATAAATCACTTTGTCGGTCTCGATTATGGAACAAAATTGATCATAAGGAAGCAATTTAAAACGTTTCTTTAATGAACCATTGGCCCTTTGTAAGGGTCAATAATTGAAAATCACTGGAAGCTTTTACCACACAAAATGCCTGTTTTTTGTCAATGAAAGCCTTATTTAAACTGACATGACATGTTTTTGCACCACAGTGATCTCTTACTGACTGTTATTATTCAAGTCATTTTCTCAAAACTGTAACCTTTTACTGATAAAACTTTATCAGATCATTTTAAAAAAAGTATAAGGGCACTGTTACACACTTATAAATACAAGCAGTTGACCATCGCCTGCCGTGGCGATATCCATGCTGAACGTGGGCACGATGTGATGCGCACAGAAATCAGTTTTCTGTTTTTTAGTCTGTTTGAGTTGTTGTGATTGGTGGATTTTGTTTTGGGAAATGTATACTGAAGAGCAGAGAACGATGGCAGAATGTCTCTTGTGGGGCAGTTAAAAAAATAAAAATAAAAAATAAAAAAAAAAGTATGGCCAATATCATACAATACCAGCAGGTTAGACACAGCAACAATTAATGTCTCCTCCATCTTGGCTCACTAAGAAAACTATAGCCAATGACAGCCAAGTGGGGTCAATCACACAATTAGCTTTATTATAGCCCTTGTGAGGATTATTGTGTTTGTTGACAATGGGAAAAATGGATTTAGTCTGAGGTAAAACAGCATTCTTTATCCATTTATCCAAAACTAGTTCTGCTGATGGAGGAGGAGGCTGATGATGGGGTGAACAAAGAGAAAAGGGAAAAGGCTTTACTACCTGTGAGGAAGGTCTTCATGTTGGGACTATGTGCCAGTTTGACTGGAGTGTGTCCAGAGTAAGTGGCCAGAGTCGGGTCTGCGCCGTGGTTCAGGAGCAACCAGACTATAGGAAGGTTATCACTCGCTACTGCATCATGAAGAGGCCTAAAGAAAGAACAAAGAAAACACAAATGCAGATCAGGGATTGTACACCTTTAAAACACACCTTAATCTGTCAGCAAACATATTGTATATGGAGTATCAGATGTGTTGGACAGTAAAACTAATATTTCCGGTGATTAATTACAACTTGTGAAACTGTTATTTAGAGACAAACTCCTTTGATTGGAAAAGCAAATATGCTTTATCATGTGACAGGAAGTATCACAACCTGTCAATGAGTATGTCACCATGTTCATTACTACTCTCACCTGTAGAGGGTATACATATTCAGGAGTATTACTGACATTTTTAACCACAAAATATGCAGTACTCTATAAAAAAAACAACCTTTGTAACAAATGTAATTTGTCCACTATAAGAATATGACACATACAACTCATACCCAAACACTCGACATTTTAGCAAGCGAAGCTGAGATGTGACAGATGGCTCTAAAGTGTGGACCTTTAAACTGAGGTTATTTTGTTACACATGCTGTTTGCAAAGGTCAAGAAACAACTACCATGCTCTAATTTGTCAAACATTATAATACTTACTTATATTACTATTATAAGATATTGTAATTTCCATAGAATTCAACAAATTAGAACCACAACAGTTAATCATGTAGGATGTAGCCTTACCGTGTCCCATCCTGGGCGCTACAGTTGACGTCAGCGCTGTGTTTCAGCAGCATCTGGACAATCTGAGTCCAGCCTCGAGAGGACGCCTCATGGAGAGCTGTATAACCGGCATTATCGCGCCGATTCACCTCCCTGACGTCCTTTTCAAGACAGTACTGAACGACATCCTGCAGAGCAGAAGTACCACAGAAACTGTCACATTATAATTCAAAGAGGTACACTGTTAATTGGAGTTCAATTCATGCTAGCGATATTACAATTGAACAGGTGAATTTTACCTGATAGCCCAAGCGTGCAGCACGTTGCAGCAAAGTCTCCCCAGCATTTTTATTGACAATCAGTCGCCGAACCTCCGGAGGAACAGCCCTTTTGGGTGGAGAGTCTGAGCCGTTGCATCTACCCAATGAGCCTTTCTTATTGGATGGAGATGACGGCAAACTTTTAGGAGTGGGTGGGGGGCTTTCTGGTCTTTTTACATCAGCACCATCATTATCCAGGGCAAGCGAGGCAGCGCGCTTGCCCAAACTGCTGCGTTTGGTCTTAATCTAAAATACAAATTCATTAATTAGAGCAGTGTGTGAAATGGAATCTCTTGTAATGCATTGCCAAGTTAAGGCAATGGGTTCCAGTGCAGTATAAATCCAGCTGCCATCATAAATGTGACAAACATCTAGCCACAAGGGGGCACTCTAAGCCAATATATTAATGCCACACTGCATTTTATTCCCATAATCCCTGTGTGGTTTGAAATGTACTGTAATCCAACAAGCAGCCTCAGCATGCCTCTTACCTTTTGCTCCTCGTTGTCACTCAAGTGCTTGCTTTTGAACTTCCTCTTCCCTGAAGGCTTGTCCTTGAACTCTGGAGATACCTCGCTCTCCAGGTAGCGGACTGATCCCGAGCGAGTGAACGAGGTTCTCCGTGGAGGAGGCTCAGGACTGCAGGTGGTGGGACTCGGACACTGATGCGTGTGTGGATCTGTAACGACGAATGCAATTGGAGGTTATGCTGTATGGTACCACACAGATGAACGCAGCGATAAAACTCGCAAACAATTTTAATATTTTAACATCACTCATCTCTTCTTTGATGTATCGATGCAGTTACGGAGCAGCTTAATGCTCTTGCTACTCTGAACATCGACCATGGCATATTTTAGGTGCTGTTTTGTACCAACATCAGACAGCATAATACTTCCTTAACCAATGGCCCTTGGTTTAGCCAAGTCTCTGAACTACTCTGTTCTGCTTTTTTCAATTTTGTCCTCAAGTTTGACAAATTTCTGAATATTCTCCACATACTGTATGTACCTTATGATACGTGTCTTATACACATAAACAGGTGCCCAACTTGGACATGAAACGCAAGAATATAAACCGCAAATTGCACACACACACACATATATATATATATATACACATACACATACAGTATGCGCTGTCTTCATAATCTTTGGTGTTTGTTGACTATACTGCAATATTTTGTATTTGTCCATTGTATATGCTGCATATTTGAATCTGTCTTAAAATGTTCTATAAATGCTTTTCCTATGTTCCTTTTACGGTGACGTACATCCTCATGAAATTAATTTGCCCCTGTCTATTTAATAAGTTTTAACAGTAGAAGCACCCCAGCTAAGCTTTCTTATGGTCAGTGCTGAATCATTTGTCTTAAAATTTCTAACTTCTAATTTTGTAATTTCTAATGCCTAATCAAACCTTCAGTCAATCAGTTACTAAATTGTCTTTCTATTTCATCCCCTGGGTTGTATAAAAATATTATTTAGCTGCTACACAATCCATTCTATAACTTTATAAATTGTTTTTACCACATCTGTAACTAACAGCTGCACTTTTGATTAAACTTGGGCGGGAAACAGTTAATTGAAAACTTAACTGATCTCAGGAGAGAAAGTCCGTACCTGCTGGCCCGCCGCGGTTCTGTCTCAGGGAGTCAGATTCTTCAAGGTGCTCTCCATCTTCCAGCTTGTCTTTCTCAGTGATGTATTCCCCAGTCTGATACTTTTTGCTACGACATCGCCGGCGTTTCTTGGGAGCAGGCATGTCACCCTCGGCACTGGCTGTCTTGCCCTTGCCCTGAATCATTCGCTCAGGCTGCGGGTTTGAGCGAGGCCTCCCTCTAGGACGGCGAACAGGTTGGGTGGGAGTCACAGGGGGTGACGGGGAAACGGGGGGAGGAGGCATTTGTGGGGGTGGAGGGGAAGGTGTTGCAAAGCCCCAGAGGTCGAGTCGAGCCTCATCAGGTCGCCCTCGTCCTCTCCTCAGCCGTGGGAAGGAGCTCCCTGTAGCTTCGGCCTCCTTGCTGGACAGAGCAGAGCGACTGAGAGACACTGGAGTCTCTACACTCTGACCACTGTTGCCGCTATCTGTAACCGATATAAATCATATTTGATTGTTATACGGACACAAGCTTCTATGCTTATGACTGAGACATCAAAAAACACCATCCAGACAATATGTGTGACATTTTCTGTAAATAAAATGCTACATGTTTGACACCACTGAAAGCCTCATTACATTTTAGAGCCCAACCAATACTAGATTTTTGGGGCCAATGCAGATATTAGGGAGTAAAAAGTTGACTGACATTGATTTATTGGCTGATTTATTGGCTGATAATTGTTTTGCAATGATCCCTGAAATATGGTTATCAAACACTTGTGACAGAGATATGTAATGGAGGCAGGATATTTTACAGTTTATAAGAAACCTAATTGTTTAAATGAAATAAGTGCACTGAAACAGTAAAATTCACTGGAAAAGAAAACATTAGCAGAAACATTAACTCATGATTTGCTGCCGCCGAGTCTAGACCTTGCACCTCTGCTATACGTTCAAGGGAAACTTTCAACGTATCCGGTGGAAAACCAGACTTTTAAATTCAAAATTTGGTAAACGCAATGACTGGAATTGTTCCGTTTTTGAGGTTGTACCAAACTGCCAGTCCTGGACAAAAGCTGGGTGTGAATACATGTAACGCTACTGTTTCAGTCCTATTTATGTTAATGCATATAGACAGAATGGGCTAAAATGCTCACACATTTGCTTCCACTCGACTGATAAGGTATGAAAGTAGATACGTGGTCAGCTAGCTAGCTAACTAGCTAACAAGTGGAATGAGCATAAGTCATAAGAGAGTAAAGTATGGGAACGTTGTTTATTTACTTTCCAGCATCTTACCAACTAGGTAAGAACGTAGTCAACACTCAACAGACTCAAACCACCACCGCACCGTCATCTGCTGAGCTGCAGAAGGAATATGATGAGATGCTGAGTAGTCTGGACTGAGTAGTTCGTTAGGTTTGTTGTTTTATGTTCCAACGGTCAAATGTTACTTTTTGTTAGTGTTCGTAATGTATCTCTTCAGAACATGGTGACTTATATTTGTAATTGTCATTTTTTCTGGTTTATAATTTTAACCAATACTAAGGTGGCCATTACATTTATTGACACCAACTGTATTTTGCTACAGTGACTTAAAGTTCCCTGTGTTGAGTAGCATTATATGATTAACAGTATTGGTATACTCTCGCTGGACACAATCATCTTTTTCTTAATTATATTCTATTAAAAAAAAAAAGTTTTAATTTCGCCACATATCGGACAACATATGTGCCAATGTACAATATCGGCAGATAAAACGCTGCGAGAACTTTTTAATGCTGTAAATAAGAAACAAAGCCATCACCTGATTTTTTGCGGGTTAGTTGCTCGGCCTTGTTGGGACTGATCTTGTCCCTTGGAGTCGGCTCTGTACTCTGTGGAGAAAGTTTCACCGCTGATAGACTCTGCTCCAGCACAGGTGCACATTGTTTCTTTTGCTGAAATACACAGGGGACAGAGTGAGCATGTTGTACTGGATGCTACTGATCACAAAGCTTTCATGGTGACGGAGAGCACGTAACAGACTCACAATAAGCCCTTGGAAGCTAAATTATCAGTCAGAGATTCATATCATGAAAGAGAGCTCTGAATCGCCAATGTGATTGTTCAAATTTTGATGAGATTGAGGTGATTGCTAACTAAAGAAATTTCCCTGAGATACAACCAAAAGAACAAAGATATTTTAGACATTTAAAAAAGACAAACATAATTTACCTTTTTTTGACAAGACACTTTGGTTGGAGTATTTTCTGTGTCCTGCTTTTTCTTTCCTGCAGCCTTCTTTGATGAGTCCGGTGGCGACTTCTCCTTTGCTGGCTTCTTAGGACTGGTTTTCTTTTGTTTGACGCCGGCAGCTTTTGCTTTGGTTGGCGACTGCTCTTTGGTTCCATTTGTTTTCTCCTCAACATTGTCGCCTCCCGCCACACACTGGCCTGTAAGAATAGACGCAACCATGCCTTCCAATTTTTCACTTGGAGGACCGCCTGACGCCCCACTTTCTTTCTTCAACATCTCCCCCTCTAACACCTGAGCTAGTTTGCTCTCCATCCTGTTCCCATTTGTTGATGCATTGCTCCAAAAGAGATGAGACTGGCCGGGTGGCTTTGAGGAGCCTTGCTTTGCTTGTAGTCCCATGTGTTCTCCCTGGCTGGTGTTTAACTCAGCATTATTCTCTACAGGCTCAGTGGCGTTCACCTTCTCGTGCCTCTTCATAGCTTGAGTTGAATCCCCTTGAGGTGGCATACGAGCCCATTTTTCCACAGACCAGTATGATGGGTATTCAAAAGCACAAGTCTGTTTGCATTGGGTGTCTTGGCTCCCAGAGAGTGGATTCAACACATCAGCTTTTCTTGATGCAACAGGTGAGGCTTGAGTATTACCTTCACTTGTCTGTGCTGTTTCGAGAGCTTGCTGCTTTACGATGGACGCGAGGTTAGACAGGGGAGACTTTATTCTCTCCCACTTATCCTCCGGTTTGGACGGGCTCTGCTGGGCACTATGAAACTTAGATCCTTCTGTAGCTGTGATACCCTTCATCTTCGGAGATCCTTGTGTGATTTTTCTCTGAACAGACGAGGCCTGGTGCGGAAGAAGAGGTGGCTGCTGCCAAGCTGGATTGACAACAGCGATAGAGTATGGCACTGCTGTTTTGCCAGCTCCAGATTTCTGATGAGTCTGAGCACTGGCAGAGCTTGACAGGGCAGTTGTTAGGGCTCCTTTAGAGGGACAGTTCTTTGTTATGGCTGTGCTGGTGTTTTTAACATGCTTGATGCTGTGAGCATGTTGGTTGCCCTTCACCAGACAGGACGGCTTCTTTCCTCCTGAGGCCAGATGCTCTCCTTGGTCAATTATAGATATAAACTCCTGTTTTGCAAAACTCTGAAATTCATCTGCAAAAGGCCCTTGTCCGTCTTTGCCCCTTAGAGTAGAAGCCAGTATGGGGCTAGCCACACCTACATAAGTTCCAGGGATGTTTTTTATAGAGTCTTGTGAAGATCCCTTACTCCAGGTTGGTTTGGGCTCTGGGACCTGGTGATTCTGAGGCCTGTTTATTTGCTTTTGATGGGATCCATTTCTGTGGGTGTTGGGTAAGTTCGGGTATTGCAAAGCTGAGCTATAATTTGTAGAATGAGTCCTCTTTGAGTTCAGAAAATCTCTCTGAGTTGACTCATTATTATGATGCTCAATCATCGAAACAGGAGGGTCACTTATGCATTTTGGACGTTTTGATTTAGCAGATAAATCAAGAGGTACATCTCTTGGTTCAACTGAGCAAGCTGTATGGTCCTCTGAAGCAGAAGGAGGTGTCATTTTAAGAGAGCCCATGGTTGTCTTGTCTATGCTGTTGCCTTTCTCCACATGGTTCAGCAGTCTGCTCTGAGAGGTGATGCTGGCCAATGCAGAGCCACAGCAAATGGCAGCAGTGGGAGACAGCGTGTAGCGGGTGGGTGCTGTAGGAGTTAATGACGGGTGCTGCAATGGTAGGGCAATAGCTGGTGAGGCTACCACTGAGGCTAACGATGTATGCTCTCCCACAGATTTGGCATTCTTATTAGATTTAAGTTTTGATGATGCGCCGGCTTTTTTCTCTGCCGCTGGAGTTCTGCCCACCGAGAACGGATAGGGATAGGTCCGCATGAGAGGTGTCCCTCCAACACCTGAGCTTTGAGGCTGAATTTCTTTGTGAAACTGACCGGCTGTGGCTTGTCTCAATGCTGCAATCTGACCCAATGCTGGTGGAAGAGTGATTTTACAAAGTGGAGAGGGGAAATTAGTGGAAGGAAGGAAGGCAACAGGCTGAACTGGTTTAAACATGGTGGAGCACTGAAACCCAGGTGAAACGCTTTGCACAGATTGTGTTTGCGGGTGTGATTTCTTACTGGATGTCACATTGCTGTGACAGGAGTTGAGTGAGTCTTCCTGGCTGACTTTTACGCCACTTGACCACTGAGTAGTGGGAAAGGCCACAACACCATCAGCCTTGAGTTTAGGGGCCTCTGCCCTTTTGTCTGCTCTCTTCTCTGAGTCAGTGAGGGCTGAGCTGGACGTTGGTGCATTGTTGGGCTGTTGAGGTGGAGAAGGCTCAGGGCTGTGGTTATAATTGCTATTGTCCAGGCAGGCTTTTGCTGTCTTACAGTCTGTCGTTGGAGTGGTCTTGTTTTGCTGACTGAGGGTAACATCTCCTCTAAACTCAGGGGGTAGCGTCTGTGGGGGATTTCCCACCATACTAGCAGACACTTTATTTGGAGCACGGATCTCTCTGCTCACCGTGCCTCCATCCCCTACATTCATTAGTGTAGGATCCACCTGAGTAATAATAGAAGATCATGATGCCAGTGTTATTTAGATAAGAGAAAAGAATGCTCTAATCTAGTAATCGAACTGTAATGAAGAAGAAGAAAAAACAATTACCTGCATAGGTGTTTCTTTAACACAACATACCTCAGGGGTAGCTGAGTCAGTCAGGTGAGAGTTCTCCTTGAAATACAGTGATATGCTGCAGAATACACAAGAAAAAAGCACACTTAATGTGATTACTGTTGGTGCTGTTCTTGTTTCAATCACAGAAAAGACTTTTATTTAATCCTTTATGAAGGAATATAAACTACTATATGCAACAGTAAGTGATTCAGAGTAACCAACAATTGAAAAGTTACTTTCTTTAAGACGGGCTTGGAGGCCAGATTTGTTAAAATTTCCACAAAGCCAGAAAGAAAGGCAATTCAGGGTGGCAGAGGTAAACTGAAGAATGCATTTGTTCTGTTGTTCCCTTTCGTTTTATTTATTTGCATGCAGGGAATGCTCACAGTTTGTCAGTGTTGATCAATCTGGAGAGTGAATTATCTTTACTAAAAACAGGATATTCAGTAAATGAAATGAGAAACATGATGCAAATTTTTCATGCTGAACTGAAATGCACACCTGCACCTTTTTTTCTGCCGCTAAAATCCTATATATATCAAATCTTCACCTCACGGTGAACCTAACTTATAACATTCAGTGCTCTGTTAAAAGTCTACTTATGCCATATCTTTTGTTATCTGTCCTGTTCCTTGTCTGTTTTAAACGTTCTACTTTAGGTAGTAATTGCACTTTATGTATAGTCTATAATGTGTGTGCACAAAATGTAATGTGTCTCGAATGTCGTCTTTATATATTTTGAATGTGTAACACCACTTGACTTGATTCGTGGCGAAGCCTTGTTTCGTTTCACTATATACAGTGTATATGGTTGAAATGACAATAAAAACCCACTTGACTTGACCTAATGCACCAGTTGCAACATGGATGTATTATGAGCCAAACGGGCCCCTGGCAGAGACATATAAAAGGCCACCATTCCCAAAAAACACATCGCTCCCTACAAGTTGTGCACAGCCAATTTGCCAATGTATTTTGCAGGTTAAACTTCATTTATTTAAAGTTCTGTTGTTGGCTGAGAATATTTGTTCACCCTGGAGATGAAGAGAGGCTGCCTAAATCCCCTTCAACCTCCCTGCCACAACTGATCCACACTGACACTCACTTTCCACACACACTAAATACTATCACAGGGGTGAAAAGTGGATGACTGGAAGTGAACAAGTTTGGTTTCTTATCAGCGGGACAGTTAATTATTTAGGAGTACAATACAGCAGCCCACCTCAGTTAATTGCAGTTTAATGGTGGGCTCGTGCAGTGTGAATCTAAAATTAGAGATGGAATTCCACCCATTGCTTCTCTATTGAGAAAACAACAACACAAAAAACATGTTCACAACAGAACTCAACCTTCATTCACAAAACAAACAATGTTAACCATGATGCGCATGATTATTAATAAGAATAAGCAAACAATTAATCTAGACTGATGTCATCTGAAAACAAACATTTGAAATTCTCTCATCTAGCCTACACCGGCGACACACGCCTGAACAGCCCCCATGGTGCGTAGAGGTGAGCGCAGGCGAGCGCATCTGCAAGTAAAAGAGACGATCTTCAAAAAGGGACTCGACAAAAAAATGTATGTCAAAGCTTTGGGGGAATGGAAAATGTTTCACCCTTGAGTCAGTGAAACATAGCGAATACGATGCAAATAATGACTGACACACCGATATCTGCTGGAATCTGTGAGCACGGACTGAAAAGGATTCAGCGATGCAGATACCGCTCAGTGCAAGGAGGGTCTGCATTCATTACCGTACAACAGTTGCTTACAGCTAGTTTGTCTTTGTGCTGCGATCATACGCGGTCTACTCCGCCACAACATTTAAATTCATCGGCTCTGATGTAGGCCACTAAATGTATGCAGTAGTCCGGCACACACGCCGTGGGCAACACTCAGACAAAAAAGTCAAGTCGGACATTAGGCTACCGTAGAGAAAAACAGCCTCGACGAAACCAAATGATTCAGCCCACTTCAGCCCGGTCAGTTCATGTTCAGCCTCACGGTACAAAAGACACACGTTCCAATGTCATATGTGAAAAAAAGTGCACAATGCACGCCGTGGCATTGTAGGCTTTGAAAACAATTTGCTTTCTCTGTTGTAAACATCAGCACGGAAAAACTCTGGAGAGCTCCGGGTCGGTCGGTCGCGGGAGATGTCGAGCAGTCACCACAATGAGAGAATGGCAACTGGCTCGAGGTGATCGGTCCACCCACAGACAAACACAGGCACAAACTGCACATGAGAGCCTGTATGCATCATGCAACATGCCTAAATAACGAAGGCAACATGGATGGAAATGTTTCGAGATGAAGGACAGATGTTTGGCCATGTTTTAGCAAGTGACAGGATAGATTTCCACCACATCGAGTGGCTTCTTCGGAGGAACACAATGTGGCAATGTGTCACATCTCCGCCTGATAAGGTAAGTCAACATCAATGCAAAGCCCCACAGAAAACACAACGTAGAGCCAAACAAACGAAAACTCCTGACGACCACCATCCCGTTTCATCAGCCCACAAACACTCGACAAAGTAACTCTGCCAGTGGACGTTTTTACAAACAAATAATCAATTTCACGCGCTGATAACAAAAACTGTCTGCACCGAGTTACTCTAAAATGGGAAAAACAAAGTAGCCAATTGGACAACTACGGAAGGGTGGGTGAAACAACTTATTCCACTGGATTGGGCTGCCGGACGGGCCACTGGAAAGGGGGCAAACAATATATTTAACTCCACTGACCACCACCGTGGGTAGGTTTCGGCTCCCTGCGTAGCGGAGTCTCCGCGAAGCCCTCGCAGTCCTCCCGGTGGTTAAGCCTACATGTTGAGGCAGGCTACTGTTATTTATCCCCGGCCGACCTAATGTGAACTGCTCCAGTCTCTCCTATCGCTCCTTTGGTGGACAGACTGAAAGGCATTCACCGAGCCCCCCGACCCACCAAGCCTCTTCTCTCCGTCCCCCCTTTAAGGCTTTCTCTGCCGAAATATTGAATATTTCCCGAGCTAATCAGCAGGCGAGATAAAAAAGATGTCTAATGACACAAACAGTTACGAACCCGCTCGGCCAGATGGCATGTGAACGACGTAGCCTACAGGAACGACTCGGATATGGCCATGTCCAGCCTTTCGCCTCTGCCGTCCGTGGCTGCCTACTAATCTCGACGGTTTTCGGTTCTAAAAGTCCGGGGGGGCGGGAGGGAGAGAGGAGGAGGGGAGGGTATGGGGGGGTCGTCAAGACAGTCCGTTCCGTATCTCCAGTCTGGTGGGAGAGAGAGGAGCAGAAGGGGGCTCGGTGACAGCATGGGAGATGTAGTGCTCGGCTATCCACGCCCAGGATTACACGCTGGAGAGGCTGGGAGGGGTAAGGACTGCAGGTACCGGCATGCACTGCGAGCTTCTGCCGCTCAAGGGGAATGGGGGATCGCGACCAAAGAGTGTAACGGTGCGCTAAACTGAAGAGGCTTATCTTGGTAATGAAGTAATAAACTGTATTTCTTGTAACCAAAGGAGTCTCCGAGTCTTAGAGAGGCGGTGTTTGCGATGCAGTGGCAGTCAGGTCAATTAACAGAGTCACAGCAGCGGGGGATGGTTGCTAAACGGAATTGCCAAAATACAAAAAAAGAGTGGGAGAGGTTTGGGTCTGTTGCAGGGAAATTAACACGAGGAAGCAAGATTCCGGGTGCTCGAGGCACTCCAGTTGCATGCTGAAAGCAGACTGATGCAGCCTGGAAGAGATGGGGGAAACACTAAAGCTACTGATTTCTGAGTAGGATTAAAAAAAAAAAAAAAAAACTTAACTATGTGAGACTTTTATCTTTCAATAAATTATGGTCATTTGTGTTGATGCCATGGATTTGGCTTAACTAACACCTGAAGAGGTTATGCTTCAGTTGTAGGAGCCCTAGAAACACAAAACACAAGGTGACAACAGGCCGTTTTGCAAAAACTAACTTGTGTCTTTCCTTTACTTAGACCGGCGTATCTGTGTACCATTTCCACATCCCTTTGCAGACCATAGGAATATGTAGAACTCATATTATTCTCATCTGCATACTGCTTCCAAATCCTTCCCATCATTCACTGAAAATACTAAAAATACACAATTTATTCCAAATAACTAAAGAGAACTCATTCAGTGACACAACAAGGTTCCCTCATTATATTCATGTTGAATACTTTCTCCTCAACCATTATCACGTGGAACAGTCTACATCCCAGCTGTGTTGAGACCAAACCCTATAATCTTTCATTGTGTTCTTGATTTGTCCAGACCGGGGTTTTCATGGTGTGAAGACATTTTGTTGACAATACCACTGATTATTGATATGGACACAAAAAGTTCCACAACTTCATTCACATCTTGCAGTGCAGTGTGTCAAAATCACATTTCCTGTTATCACCATGTCGGGTTTTAACTGGATTCATGCACATGGTTTTCTACAGAGAAGTGGGCTTGAGCAAAGTTCAAAGCATAACTACAATTTGGAAAAGACTTACACCAGACTTTACACAAAATCATGACAAGATTTGCCATTCGTAAAGACAAAAGCCTTCAACATTTACTGAAACAATAATCCAAACTTGCTTCACACAGCAACTGAGTTTAACACAGCAGAAGACGGACAGGCTATTTTATACACAAGCCACAAACAACCAGGAAGATGAAACCTCTCCTGGAGGTAATATCATATTTACATCATTGCACAATTTGAACATCTACTTTTACTAACATCCTTTTCTATATTCTCACGTTGAACAAGTGCACAGTGAAACATGAGGTCAGTTTGTCTTTAATTAAAGTCTGACTTTAACTTTACACAAATAACAAAAACAAAGGTGCTGAGAAGAGTATTTGAGGACCAACATCTTATATTTGCAGTTATGAGGTGAATGACAACACATCTGCACTTCCAGTCATACACAGGGGAACAAGTTTAAAGTATCAAATCAGTCTGTTGAGGACTTGCACTTCAGTCTTTTCTGATTCTCCCCCAAAGATAAACAACCACATGCTATGTAGCTCTCCTATGCCATAATCACACTTTGGCATGCAGTAGTTAAGCAGTACAGGTTACTCTGTTGTAATTAGTCCACTTGTCCTACCTGAATCCTGAATGCAGTGTAGGCCTGCTGTTTACAAGGGTCTCCCCTCCTTAAAGGCCAACAAATCACCTACTTTTCTCAACAATTGTGGTGGTGAGGAAATAACCGCACACACATACACACACACAGACACAACGAGGCTGACTCTGAGAGTTTGTTTACTACCATGCACGATGTGTGTCGTGGTGCAGGACAAATATCCTGTCCGTTTGCCGAGAGTAGTAGGCTACGAGCTGAAACTATTTCGCTGCTTTCCTATCGCGGAGCGGATCGGAGTGTGAGAGCTTCTAACGTGCCCTTCGCCATTCGCTCAGTAATGGCTGCGTGCAGGCAGCCAGATCGTTGACAAGATGACCAAATGTGAAATTGGGAAACCAAAAACGCCGATCGGCAAAAACGGGGACGCCGTAGAGAACCGCCTCGGTATAAAGCAGGAGTATCACAAAGTCAGTAGCTGACACATCGCATTGTGTGTGAGCAGGGGCAACCCGGAGAACCTCAACGACCGCGCAAGAGCTATCCCGGTAGTGACCGGCTGCTCGGGGCTTCACCAATTATAGACGAGTTTGGTCCACAGGCTCTACATCGGATGTCTGAAGCTGGGGGGGGGTTACAAAAACTTGTTATGCATACAATGATAAATCTCTCGAGCATGGATGTGGTATTCCGCACATGCACTATGACAACTGCGATAGCACAGATGAAGGCACGTTGTTTATTGCGAAGGCCTGGTTTTTTGAAAGAATGTTGTCTTCAAAGTGGGCATACATGGTCCTCTATCTTTGACTCATATTGACGATTATCGACCCTATTTAGGCCGCCATGGTTTATAGCGACGAGCATGTCCCGTCTAAGTTCGTGGTTCACCTGGTCAATATTGAATGTCGAGGCTGGGAAGGCGGTTGGGGGGGTAACCGCTGAGTAAAAATCAAGCGTTTTTATTCTTCCATCTTGGTAAAAGTAATGGATTATTCTACAATTAACGAAGGGAGGATGGCAGCCGATCACAGGAACAGTAAAGGGTGATGTTCCTGTTTGCCAGGTTAATGGATGGCTCGATGCGCCGTCCAGATGATGTTAAATATCTGTCTGATGTTGAAATGCATCACTTCATATAGGCTACAGTTACTGTGTCGGCGTTTGGACAGACGACTGCATCCACAGTCGATACGCATGGACAGCGGACTCAAGTGTGTCATCTCGATACACAACTTGGCTGGCCATAGGCTACATGTGACACGATCCTACATAATGCCGTGGGATACCAGCGAGACATCGCCGCAACTACTGCAAGACACCAACAACTAGAAAATACACATATCCAGGTCAAAGTTTGACAGAGTTTTAATCGCCCTCAATAGCGTTGTGCAATGCCCCCTTTAATGCCCCCTGCTCGCCCGTAACGCCTTTGTTATTAGTAATCGCATGGTATTGCACCGTCTTACCTTGCGCTCCGAGCTGTCTAGAGCCACAACGCCTGCACACAGCGCAACAAGCTACTGTTGTCTACACAGAGGCTTCCGTGTGGGGCCAGGGATGTGATTTTGAAGTAGAATGAATACAGTATGCAATTTTGGCTTGTCCTCGCGATCTTCCCTTATTGCCAGTTTTCGGTCTGCAGCAGCTGGAGATGAAAATCGCGCACCCTGGGTCCTAGCGCCGGGTAAAGCCCTACAGGTGAATAACAAACAGACTGGTGCTCGGTGGGATTGAATCTTTAATTGCGGAGTGCTTCGCTGATGTCAGATAAATAGTCCTTCTACGACAGAGTTGTTATCCCAAAGATTCAACACAGGTTTAAAGATCCTGCTTGGAGAACACCTAACAAATAAATTATCTCATCAAGTCTAATTATAGGCTACTGGCCACATTTGACTTTAACAGCAAGCTAATGGTCTGCTGTCACACTGAAAAGGATCTTTCAACAAAGCACTTATAGAGTTCCACACAATCCTGTACCCTACAATCCAAATTGTGATTTCATTTCATTTGTTGAAAAAGATAATATAAGTGTAAGTAACTTTATTAGTGAATCACAGATTGTCACAGATTGGTGTTTGGAGTGAGTTTGTGTACGGTAAACAGATGAGAAACAGCTACAGTATGCCTTGTTCTCTTGGCAACATGAACTAAATGAGACAAACTACAAATATAGAAGTTTGGCAAAATACTGGAGCACAAACAAGTTTTATACTCCGCTGTGACATAGATGCACACAAAGCTGTCAGAATCAAGTTTTCTTGTATATCTTTGTTTAATAATTTTTCCATGATTACATGCAGACCTGGGAAATACCCAGAAATACCTGGGCCAGACACATGAGGTCAGGATATCCTGGCAACCTATTGGAAGCTTGTAAAAGTGGCTTAAGTCAGTGAACACAAGACTTAAGCCACTTTTACAAGCCTCTAATAGGTTGCCAGGATATCCTGACCTCATGTGACTTAAATGGTGGGATGTAAGAAAACACCAAGAAGGCAGGCAATGGTCGGAGCTCAGGTAGGCCATTTCTCAGTGCAACATCTTCATGATACAGGGGTCTCACTAGCAATTTGAAGCTAATCAGCATTGTTGAAGTTGAATCCTCCTCCTTGTGCATAAAGATAGATGTTCCCTAAAGGTTCTGACAAAGCAACGCTGTCAGAGGCACCACAGCAAACTAAGGGGATCTGCAGACAACAGCCACAGATACAGTACATTATTTAGAACAGCTTCCTCTGCCACCAATGGCATTGCTTTCATTGAAGTGGTGATCATCCTCCATTGAGGAGAGAGCAAGGCTGGATTCGGCACACCATCACAGTTGCTAAACTAATATGGTCATTTATCCCAAAATACCAAAAGCATGGCCCGCCATTATACGTTTACCCCATGGTTAGTTTGGCTTTTATGTGCCCAGATTTTGATTATGTCTGTTTCTGAGATTTTATCTTTCATCCTAATAACATGAGGTGAATTTCGTTTATGGAAATGTAGCATAATGTATGGACCTCACCAACACTGTACTTACTGATAAAACAGACCCTGTGGAATTTGTTGACAGTGAGGTCTGTGGTGTGTCCCAGTAACTGGGACACTGCAGCTGAGTTGTCCAAATGCAATTTTCCAACTTTTTCAGCTGCACAACTGAAACTGTATTTAACCAAAAGTTTACCAAAAGAAATCTCAGATAAAAGTTTTGTTTCGGTTTCACCTTTCTGTCTGTCCACATGCGTGCTTGCTCTCTGTTGATGGCCAAAAAAGGTATGCTTTCTATTTATTTTTTGCTCTCTTTCTCTCTAATTTTAGTGAGTTGGTTAAATTACCTTTAAATGTTGGTATCACTCAATTCATTTATAACAACTCGAGTTCACCAAAGACGGGCAGCCTGCATCCATCTCTGGTTAGAAGGAGGCTGATGTGGGTTGACCCATACAGATTGACCGCTCTTTCGGGTTTGAATCAGAACACTTTATTGGTCTTAATGGGGCATTAAAAGGTACACTTTGGCGTTTTCTACCATTTGCAACACTATGGAGCAATCTTTTTTACAAGTGGGTCATGTTTTGTTTTGTATTGTGCATGTGGAAGAAATTTTTGTTTTGAATAATTCTTTCTGGCTTTTTAGGCCTTTATTTCCGTAGCACAGATTAAGACAAGGAAGGGGGGAGAGAAGGGGAATGACGTGCAGCAAAAGGCCGCAGGTCAGAGTCAAACCCACAGCCACCGCGTCGAGGAGTAAACCTCTATATATGTGCACCTGCTCTACCAACTGAAGTAACCCGTCCACAAGGTGGACGATTTTAAATCCTCCATTGTTCATCTTGCCAACAGCCTGTCTTAGCTGGAGCATTGCTGTGTTTCTTGGTGTATTACTTGCAGATAAGTGAGATAGTACGAAGCCATTGGCAGCAATGTTGGACCCACTCACACAGCTCCATGGTGCTACTAGAGGTCAGAAACTCCGTGGGGAACCTTTAACATAGCTGGTTTCCACTATTCCACTGACTGACTACTGGTCAAGGTAACACGCCAACATACTTAGCAAGGAGCTAACAAACGCAACAACAAGAAGACTGCAAGAAAATATGGATGTAGCTTAAATAATTTCGAATATACAGTAAATACACAAATTCAAGGTCCCAAATGTTTTGTGAGGAAGGAAATATATTCAACATGCTTGTTAGACTTTAAAGATACACACAATGGGTTTTTGTTGAGGAACACAGAATCTACAGAATCACACATCAGTTCACTACTACACACTAAGGGCCAAACATCAAATGATGAAGAGAACTATTTAAACTGCTTCAGCGAGGCTGTTGCTTCTGGAAAACAAACCTACGTTTTGTTTAAAAGACTATGAACATGGTACATGGAAGTATTTGCTTTTTTTACATTGTTATATAACATGTTTGGGTTAGGTCTGTTGATCAGACAAAATAAGTTATTTGAAGACATCACATTGGACTTTAGGAACATTGTAATGGGCATATTTGAACTTCTTCTGACATTTTGTAGACCAGATTATTAACTGTTTGAGCAAGGAAAGTAATAGTTAGATGTAGCCCGACATGGAATGTTTTTTTATCCTGTTTGCTTAGATAGTCATTTTGAATTTGAAATACTTATTTTGCAGTCCAAATATGATATTGGACACAAGTAGTAATCATTAATGCTTTCTAGTTTAACATTCACGTACTGGATGAATTCAGAGATTGTAGAATAGGTCTAGCATATAATTCAAATTTGATCTTGCAAGCATATAAATCTGCCTCAAGGTGTGCTACTGTACCCCAGAAGCAGCTGCCCGTCACCCCCACATCTTACATACGCAACCTTACTTCCCTCACTGGCACCTATGGAGCTGGATGGGCTACAAATAAAAAGGATGATGCTAAGGGCAGACCATTTTAAGAGAGGACGGAGAGGATACTCTTTGGTGTAAACCAAACTCTTAACAGATCAAGGACATAACTTTGGGTTCAACATTAGGGGGGTTGAGAACAAATTCTGGCATCAAATGCTTCATTTTCTGCATTCTGGTTCATTTTTCTGCAACAATTTCTGCCTTTTCTTCATCAATTTATGTTGCAAATGTCTTTATTTATGGAAAGGAAATAATACAAAGTTTTTGGGGTGTGTTTTGATTATGGAGGAGAGGGGGGGTTGTAACCCCCCCCCATCCCCCCTCTAAATTATGCCTATGTAATGATGTATGATGCAGAGACTACAGCAGTAACACTTGCCGATATATATATATATATATATATATATATATATATATATATATATATATATATCCCACAGTGCAGGAGCGCTCAGAGAAATGAGCTCTGTTTCCTGCAAAGATAATACAGCAGTTTGTATGAGGAGATGGTGTTTAACATGTTCAAATATGTCAACTACATCCAATTTTCCAGTTTAAAGCCTTTATACTGAGCTGGACTTGCATTAAAACGGTGAAAAGTGGTTGGTGCACTAAATGTGGGTCAGAAAACTATTTTAACTGGCCTATAGCGAAGGAGCTTGCAACTGTTGATCACAGTGTTTATGAAATTCTTTACAGTCATATAGATACTATTATCATATTGATATTGAAATAATATTGATACTCTCTTTTGACCAAATGCCACACACAACCAGTGATGTAACCTTTTAGGTGGGATTGCATCTGTTGTCAAATATTTAACATGAGCAAAACACTCTACTTTTGTAATCCAATCAATCCATCAAATGTAATTACAAGTGTTAAATCCCCATTAAACATGGTCTCAATGCAGTGCAGGTAATATGGGATTTTTTTATATGGTAAAGTGACATGCACTGTTTTACCCTCAAGATTAAAACGTATTGGGACAGCTTCATAACAGTTCTGTCTTTTTAACAAAAAGGTCATATTTAATGAAGGTAACCAAAGCTGGTAAAATGCATCAGACAGTGCCTTGATTGATGGGAAACGACATGTTACCCTAAGTTTGAAATTGCACACTACCCTTGCCGTAACACAGTAGCTAAGCCAAGTCAGCTTTTTGAACTACACACGCATATCGTAACGCCTAAATGTGTCAGCTCCAGTGCATGCATGCGGCAGGCTGGAGACACGGACAAAATGTAGGCGACTTCATAGCGTTCATGGCTGGCAGCTCGGTTGGACGTTAGCTACCGTATCGTGTGATCGGCACAAAAGCAAAACGTCCCAAGAGCACTCCCCTCGCAACGGAACCAAAACACCAGCAGAGAAGACTTAACGCTAGGGTAGTATACAAGGGGGGTGACATTGTGGGAATGAACCTGGCCGATATTTTGTTTCGCCAAATCGCAGCTACAAAGCAGAGGAAAAGCTTAACAGTAGCCTACATAAAAAAAAATCAATGTCAGACTATCGTTGTCATCATTCATAACGAGAAGAACTGATCTGCCGGAGAACGAGATCAGCTGGTTCCATAGTGTAGCGGTTATCACGTCTGCT
>NC_045742.1:12701646-12715319 GCF_008692095.1 Etheostoma spectabile
AAGGTCCTGGGTTCGAGCCCCAGTGGAACCAGAGCTTAATTTTCTGCCGCCTATTAATCATTGGCAGGAATGCATTTGCCAACAACCTCTCAAAACTAAATATGCACGTAAAACTTAATTTATATAATACTTTTCAAAACCAAGATTACAAAGTGCTTCACACACGCATTTGAATGCAAAACACACAAGCAATAATTGCTTGACAAATAAGAATGAATCAGGGCAAAGAAGTATCAATAAAATGCCTATGAAAAAAAAGAAAAGGTTTTGAGATGATTTCAAACACTCAGCGGAGTAACTTTTCAAGTAAAAATGCATTCGCTAGTACCTGCTTCTCAGATGTGAGGTTATTGTATACATCAGGATTGCACAGGGACATTTGCCTACTTTTGCTGCTGTTTGTTCTCTCTATGTAACCGGTGTTTTAATTGTTAACATTAACAATGAATGAGATCCATAACATTTGAAGTTTCTTTGACATTTTTGTGGTTGGTGAATTTAAAAGAAGGCCTAGATAAGATAAAGATAATTATGTGGCATGGCGCAAAACCTCACATTTCTCCAACTTGCTGGTACACCCAGATCCATCATTTATATCACTATATAAAATATTAAGGTATATTGACTTTAAGATTCTGTGTCCATACTCCTAGCATTCAGACTCTGTTATGCTGTTATCTCTGTTATGTTCATACCACCAAAACCTGATCAGTTTCATGAACCATGGCCTAAAACGCCCACCGACCTTCATAAAAAAACTGTTTTCAGATAAAGACAAATAATTAGGCTAACTAACAAAAGGCCTTGGCAGAGGAGACCACTAATGCCATTTAAAATCAGTGATGCTGCCCAGAGTATAACCTCACAGCAAATCCATACTGATGTCTGTTGTTTATACATGTATCAATAAAAAAAAGGCAGTTAGACACATTTGTCTTTGTCACCATAAAACTACGCAAATCATTGTCCAAAATAATTTGAAGAAAAAGCTGACACAAAACAGAAAAAGGTGGGAAAAAATACCATGAGTGAGCTATTGGCAAATACCATTTGTTGATATACTGGCACATTTCTAGAAATTAGTTTAGGAGTTTTTGGATATAGAAATAGACAAGCTATCTAAAAGACAAGTCAATGTAATTAAATGTTAATGGAGGCAGAGTGTGTAACTGGAATATTAAATGAGTATAACAATTTACAATTGGTAAAACATTCAGTATATTAATCATCAATAATAATACAAATCTACAATTAATGTATTCATTTTTTTCCCTGCTTCAATAATTACACTTTCTATCTCATTTAGATTTTAAAGGTGCCTCTCTTTAAACGAAAGATATGCAGTTAACATAGCACACACTAACGTTTATGGTCGGTCGAGTAGAGCCTGTCA
Source organism: Etheostoma spectabile (assembly GCF_008692095.1). Classification (NCBI taxonomy): domain Eukaryota; kingdom Metazoa; phylum Chordata; class Actinopteri; order Perciformes; family Percidae; genus Etheostoma; species Etheostoma spectabile. The sequence continues at coordinate 12,703,040 of NC_045742.1, forward strand.
CCTCCGCTGCCCATTACAAAAAGCCTACTTATTAATCTGTAGGACGCACCTTGATTATTTTTTATAGTGCCAAATATTGACCAGATTACTTTAAATTAAGGAGCTGTGACTTTATATTAAACAAAGGTGTCTGTAAATTTAAATGTTGATCCAACAAACTGTACTTAGTCTATGTCAAAGAAGAAACAAACTGAAGATTTAAAAGCTTTTAAAAGAAAACAATCTTCGCATTTATATTGTATAAACTATATTCTAAATGTATCAATTAGCCTAAATACTTTCTTAACCATAGACAGTGTGATTATCCAGGTGCACTAGCCACCTTGTACAGGTATAACATGTTCACTAAGCTACATACAAACATTAATTTAGCCAAACATCAATTCTCCTGAGGACAATGTGTGGATAACCAGTTAATACATTAATTAATGTTCATATATTACATAGGCTGCCTCCTTTAGGCTACACCCGACTTCTATGGGGCACAAATCATCGTCTCACTGTTGTTCCACACTTGATATCCCCCAAAATAATTACTCACCAAATCTTCTGTTGTAGAAAACTGGATCTTTGGGAGCATTTCTGAGTCACTTGTTTTACTTTCAACTGGGGAATTATAACTTCATAACATTTCAAAGTTTTGTCACGGGGCTGGAAGAAGACGCCCAGACAAGTAACGTTAGCTAATTTAACCGCGGGCAACAGCGCCATCTATTTTTCCTATCGATATCAATGTGTGACTACTTTGACCGAATATTCTCTGTAACTAGCGTTAGGTTGAAGGCTTTAGGTTCTAACACTGTATGCCCCTCGGCGTATCTCACTTTCAAATAAGTGTTGTCCATTGCTACTTAACAAAGAGAAAAAACTAACGTGTCAAGTGTCACGAGGTCAGGAAAGGTCGCACTCTTGGTACGGTGGTAGCTAAGTGCTGCTCACCAGTGACCGGACACTTTCTGAACGGCTCTGGTCCCGGAAGTGATTTTCCACATTCAATTGCTCCATTGACGTTTCAGTCAAATGCTAAAGAGTGTAAGGCCTGGAAACAACAACCTCACCATACATTTGTTTAATATATATTTTTTGGAGCTCACCAAAGATAATAAATATTTCTAAACCGCTGTTCGCGGAGGCGGTAAATATTTCCATGGTAACAACGAGCTTCACCAATCAGAGACGTCGCTGTTACGTTTAGGATTGTGACTACTGTTCCGTTAATACAGCCACGTGTGTTGCTCGTACTTCTCAATGACATCGCGAATAAAACATGTTTTTTTATTAAAATAAAGGTTGATTTCATTCGGACGTGTGGCTTCAATGGGGCACAAATCATCGTTTCACAGTTTCGTAGCTCGTGGCAAGTCAGCCTTGGATGCTTAGGACATTAAGGCTATAAATCAAAATCATTGGACACAATATGAGCTCTATTTGAATGTGGACTTTTATTTTATGGCAATTTCCATGTTGTATTTGGGTATTTCGCATAGACTGTATATTAAAATATAATATAATATATAATATAATATATAATATACAGTCTATGCTATTTCGCCCACAAATGGTCATCAATCTAATTTCCTGGTGTTACATTAATTTGTGTCCCCAAAATGGCGAACGTAGCTGCTGCTGCTGCTGCCGCCGCTGCCGCTGCTATCGCCGCGAATAGAGATCCCGCCGTTGATCGTTCTTTACGATCAGTGTTTGGTAAGATTGTTGCCGTTGCTTGCTGAGGAACTGGTAGTGTTATCCGTTAGATAGCTAATACACGATAAGTCGACCAACTGCTGATGAATGAAAGCTTGCTAACATAGGTAACGTTAGCCGGCTAATGTTGTTAGCTTGGCAACGAGGTAACAAACGCAACGTTAGCTACCTCAAGAACGAGTAAACAAACCCCTACATAAGTTCATTTCTTGGTATTGATTTTTATTAACGTTTCCCGTATCTCCTATTTTATTTAGTGGGAAACATTCCGTATGAAGCCACAGAGGAACAACTGAAAGACATCTTTTCTGAAGTGGGACTTGTTGTCAGCTTCAGGTGAGTGAAAGAGGGTGCCATGCAATACTGTAAGTCTTGTTTGCCATCAGCATGTGCTCCAAACAATAGATACAGAGTCAGTGTTTTGCTATTAATCACTGTATGAACAAATAAACAATTCAGGCTACAATTGATTGTTATCATCTCTAACCATGTGGACAATCAGACATGATGGTATGTGTCTTCTTGCTCTCAGGTTGGTGTATGACAGGGAGACAGGAAAGCCAAAGGGATATGGCTTCTGTGAATATCAAGACCAGGAGACGGCCCTTAGTGCCATGCGGAACCTGAACGGGAGAGAGTTCAGTGGTCGGGCTCTCCGTGTTGACAACGCAGCCAGTGAGAAAAACAAGGAAGAGCTCAAAAGTAAGTGCTTAGTTCCTCTTTGCATTATTTCAAACAAAGGTGTTGAATTGGATTTGTCTGTGCAAAGCTACAGTGCTCTGCTATTTCTGGTTGCACAGGTTTGGGAACAGGAGCCCCCATTATTGAGTCTCCTTATGGAGATACCATCCAACCACAGGAAGCCCCAGAGTCCATCAGCAGAGCTGTGGCCAGTCTGCCACCTGAGCAGATGTTTGAACTAATGAAACAGATGAAGGTAGGCTGGTTTTACCGCCTCTGTTAATCAGTTTTCTTGTGCAGGTGTAAATAACCTATCATTTCGTTTTAAGATAGACATTTTAAATTGATTAATTTATCATGAACACCAGAACCATCCTGAGTGCTGCTAAGTCTCATCAGTACCAGCAAAACACCGGCTTCCTCTCATTGTTTAAATGAGGCTAATAACCACCTGATTGGCCAATCTCCCAGTCAACAATCAATATCCCTGGTCCTTATAAGCACAATGAGCTGTCGTGCTTGTGTGTGATTATGGCAATCCAATCCCATTCTACTTAATGGCAGAAGAGGCTGTAAAGAACTCACTGAATAGTGGCTTCTGTTTTTTTTTTGTTGATAAATAATTGTCATTCTAGTTGTTGACCCTTGAATCCTACAAAGTCAGAAAGGGCAGTGACATGGTTTGCTGAAACTTGAATAAAAGTGACTTAAATCTTAGTTTTACATCAATTTTATTTATTGGTTATGAGGCTGTTGTAAGCCAGCAGTTCTGGTCATTTTCACCAAAAACTTCACAGATGTTAATGGTTGGTTGATATACTTAATAATGAGTTACGTTGTCAATTATGAAAGCTCATATTTGACAACTTCAGAATTCTGATGAGTACATTTTACAAGTTCTAGGCAAACCTAAATTCTGTTTTCTTTTTTTTCAAATAATCCTAGTTTCTCTGAAAAAGAAAATGTGTGGTACATTCATAATTTAAGATAATGAGTGACTTTGAGGGGCTAATAAATGTAAGTGGTACTACAGTTTTTGGCTGGGCACTGAGAGGGTTAATGGGCCATGAAGACTTCTCCAGTATTATAAATTGATCTCTGGGACTGGTGCATCAATTAGATTTATGGAATCTGGTCAATTTATACTCGGATCTTTGTATGCTCTGATGTTTGAATAACACTGCAGTCTTCCCAAAATAGAGCAGAAGACATGACATTTTCTTTCACATATTGCTGCAATTAACCACTTTGAAGCTAGCTGGCTACTTCTAGAATAAAGTTAGGACTTTCTTACAAGTATAAAACCAAAATGTGATTGTACTGAATGTTGCAGAGGTTTTTAAATATTATAAACTAACAAAGGGAAATTAATCAAAGCAACAATAAGAGATCTGAAGAAGAATATAATATAATAAGTATTGTAGTTTCCCCCCAAAAGTCCTGTTTTTAAACTGTATGTTTAATGCGGCTTACTCCTTTTAGTCCTCTAAAAAGATGGTGACAAATGTTTCTGTCAACTTGAATCACCTTCAGGATGACAACTGTGTGCACATGCTCATCCTCTCCTTTCATTAACAGAGGTTTTGCTGTAAGCTCTTCCAGTGAACGCTCATTTTTGCACATCTGGCAGTCTGGTTCATTAGGCTCAAAGAAACACCACACTGCAAATATCTTTCCTCCAACTGGAAAAAGTGTTTTTGTTGCATCAAAGCTTGTGTCAGTAGGACAGCTCCAAACGCTGATCAGAGTCTGATCGTTCCGGCTCCAATCCTGATTCCACAGATATTGTTGCACGTCCTTGTTTGTGCTGATGCAGACACTTTGGCTGCTTATGGGTATGTCTAACCTGTCAGCAAGTAAAATAACAGTGTGGGGTTTTTTTTGTAAAATAGGAACTATTTTTATTTATTAATTTGAATGGAAACGGCTCCAAAGTTTAGTTGTTTTGCTCTGCCCAATTGTAATTTTTCACAATGTATAATATCATTTCAAGATTCCGTTTTGTGAAAATGTGATTTCTCTCTCCAGCTGTGTGTGCAGAACAGTCCCCAGGAGGCGAGGAACATGCTGCTGCAGAATCCTCAGCTGGCCTATGCCCTGTTGCAGGCCCAAGTGGTCATGCGGATTGTTGACCCTGAGATAGCCTTGGTGAGAGGAGACCCGCTTGAAGACAAAGAGATGATGAGTGAAATCTCGCATGATCTTATGTGTGTTTGAAGCGAGGTTCACCTGACTGTGACCTTGTCCTTGAAAGCTAGTTTACACCGTTTTAAACCAGTCAGTACAGATTTTTGAGAGATGCTCTTCCATATACTCCATATCTAGAAAATGCTCCACCGTCAAACACCAGTCCAGCCTCTGATTCCCAGCGGGCAGGCTGGAGGCGCGCCGCCACTCAACCCCCCTCCGGCTCCACCCAGCGCACCAGTGTCTCAGCCACAGCCTGTGGTAAGTACAACGGTCTTTCACTCTTTAAAGTAAAAGTCACGCCGCTCTTGTGTTCTACAAAATAGTCCTGCACTCTACCTTGAAAAAGGATGTGATGTTGCGGCTCTGATGATGGCAATAAATAAATAAATGTTGATGAAAACAGTGTTTGCAAGCTGTTTGTAGTCTGGTAGTGTGATAATTTACTTATTCTCTCGATGAAACAAAGTTGATCAAAGGTGGAGATCTCACTGAGTCTCAGGAATGGTTCTCAAGATTAAGGTTGAAGTTAAATTACATACATTTTGTCATATGCTCAGCCTGGAATGCATGTCAATGGAGCCCCTCAAATGATGCAGCCCCCCAACATGGGTGTTGTCCCTGGACCAATGCCTGTACCAGGACCAGGACAAGGACCAGCACCAGTTGGACCTCCAGGTAATCAGCATCAAACTGCATGAAAATTTGCAACGGAAATGGGTGGGGTGGCATCATCTTTGTGTTTCTTAAATCGATTACTAAGGCCATTGGTGAGTCATGTGTGAGGGTTTCCTTACACCTGTTCCTTATGCAGAATGAGCCTACTGATAAGATGCGCCAAGTCTTTAAGGATTATAAGTTATGTTTGACAAATAGTTTTCCAGTTTATTTTCATGATAATGAAAAGCAAAGCCGTGTACGCAGTTAGAACTGATTTTAAGACCTTTTCAAAAAATAGTTAAACATTCAGTAATCTTTCAAATTAAGAATATTTATATAGTAAGTATTAATAAACTGTATATAGTTATGATTATTCAGGTGCCAAACTCCAGCTACCAAATGTTTTCGTCTTTGTAATAAACAAACAATGAACGTAACGAGTTGTTCAAAAGACAGGGTCAGTGTTTTTTGCTTTGCAGTTTTTCCAATGAACCGCCACACAGTGTAGTGTTTTATTTAAGCAGATCACTAACATGCAGCAGTGCATGCAACCTTCCCCTCATTGATTTATTTTTTTTACCAGTAATGTGTAATGCAGTGGTTGAAGTTATTCTCCTGTTCAGTTATTTTAGCAGTAATGTGTAAAAGTGCACTTATTTTGACCACAGCCATACCTGCAGTACCCGGTTACCATTTCCTTTTATTGCACATGCCATGGCTCACTGGGATCACTAGGTGTCACCAGAGCCTTGTAACTAGTCAAGGTGCTTTATGAGAATATTATCAGCTTGACTCTTGAAAATCTTTTTATTCTCCATAAATGTTTAGTATTAATTGTCTTAGTGTTTAGTGTGAGCCTTCATGCAACATATTTACAAGTGTGTGTGTGTGTGTGTGTGTGTGTGTGTGTTTGTTGAACATGCTTCAAAATGCTCTTCAAGTGCTGCTTTGCTCTCTTGAGTCTTGTGTCTCCTGTTCTTTTCACTTTAATGCTGGCTCAGGAAACCTTCAGCATTCTCCCACAGGATCGTCTGGGCAAGCTGCTATCGAGCGGTCGCAAGGTATCACTGTACTCCCTCAGTTCTCCAGTCAGGTCATAGGACTGTTATGGAGAGGCCAAATGTGTCCAAATACATCGCACTTCTGGGGTTTCGTGTTCGTTTTCTACAGTTTGTTAGACTGCATGTCCATCATAATCAAATATGAACCTTTTTTTTAATCTAGCCTTTAAAGTAGGCGTTAAGCCAGTTTGTGTAAAGATAATGATGTCTGAGCGTAAAGCAGAGAATGTGCCATGTCAGGAGGGTGGTGGTGCCAGTGCATGTGAACTGGTTTGCCAGGATCAAAACATTTTTAGGATGCAAATGCTTTTGGGTGAATACCTTTTCAGTTTTGAAGCCGAGCCAAATAATTATTTCACATTTTTAAATGGAAGAGTATTGTAGGTAGTTTTTTAAAATTCACACGACCCATTTAGTTTAACGTAAAGTTAAACTATTTAATCTCAGTAGAAAAGTAGCACAAGTCCTCAGAACGCAACTTAAGTGACGTTGACAAAGCTGTGTCTGTAGCAGAACAATCATACGATACATCAAAGATAGATAGATAATCAAACTGTTAAACTGCATGTTAAATGTTAGTATGTGACTGTAAAATGTTTTTGTGTAGAATAACCGTAGTAAAACTCAGTGGTAAAACTATCTGAATTAACAGAATTCATGTTGAATATACTGTTCATAAGCTTAACAAATACCAAAAACTAACTGAAAAGGGAAACTGCATTTTGTTGCCTTGTACCTGTTTAATGACAATAAAGTTGAATCTAATCTAAAAAAAAAAACAATTGCGAAATGTAGCACAAAATATTAATATGCAAATTATGTGAACAAAAAAAAAGTTGAAGTTGTGGCTTTTCAGTCTATTACGAAGATTATGTTGAAATAGGGAAAGTCTAAACTAAGTATTGAGAGCGATACCACACGTAGAAGGATGCAGCCGTCCTGGTCCTGCAGTGAAAAGGAACCGTCATCTTTGAGTCTCCGAAGCGTTTGAATTGTAGGCACCAACAAACATTTTCCGTGCTGACAGATGAATGGTGGTTTGGACGTTTTGTTCATGGTCTCATGTCTGACATTTAACAGAAAAGAGATGGCTTTAAAACCTCCCTGTCTCTGTAACATGACTTTGACTCTGGGGGTTACTTACACAGTCTGCTATTTTTACTGTGGGAAAGTTTGGGAGAGGCGCTCTCATTGATCCAGACTGATGGATGTGGACCACAGGAGATCTCCTGTGGTTCAGAATAAGATATAACGAAGGGGCTCAGGCCATCTGTTGCAGATATTGTGATGGATAAACATTTTTGCCCAGGAAAAAAACAACCAAAAAAAACTATTCATTCTCATTTTCTGTGTTTACGTGCGGTTGCAGCCTTGGCGCTGTTGCCATGGCAAAAAAAAAAAAAGAAGTGTAAACTCAGCCCTTCTCTTTATCAACTAGTTAAAATAAGACGTACAATGCCAAATTCTTAAAATCAAATTATTAGCATTCGCACACTCTGTTCCGATCTGAGATGTTTCTTATTTCAACAATCAGATTGGAATTGTAAAGAGTTTTTCGTAAACAACCGCACAATAATCAATGGCTGTGTTGCAAGGTTAAAGATGAAAATAACAACATGACATATTATGAGAAGTCTGTCGTTATATCTTTGCCTTGTCATTTTTAATGGCAGTTATTAGTTGTGACATTTGTGGTTCTCGCTAATGGAAATAAAGAGCTCCTTGGCTTCTGTTTACTCATAATGATATGCCATTGCTGAGTGGGCTTTCAAGCAGCATGGTATTTCATGGTGCATGGTAAGAAGCTTCTTCTCATGTTTTGCCCTTGTTCGCGTTTGTCGGCACCAGTCGTCAAAAAAATCTGTCCAATATCTTGCCAATTATCCACCCTACAGTTTCACTGTCAACAGGAGTTCACCTGTCCTTTACCCCATCAATTTTGTCTTTTCTTTTATAAACCAGCCATTGGATCTCCTCCCAGTCAGCGGGATAACAGAATGCAATAAATGCAAATGAATCCATATTAATGTGAGGTGCAATGCCCCCTGCCCTTTACCTTGAATATGTATAGTCTCAAATCAGCCAAACCAACAAGTTATTCTCTTTCAATTAATATTTGCCAGCCTAAATAATCATACATGTTAAATGAGCCAATTTTGTACACAATGCACATTTTGATTAAGGTAAAACTTCATCAAGGTGTCCCCTTTATTGAACTGGAATGTTGGGCGAGGCAATCTATAAATCATTTAGATTATTTCACAGCTCACCTAAAAGGAGATTAGAAAGAAGTGTTCCAGTCACTGTTAGGTATAGGTACAGATCTACGCCTGCCTTAGTTAACATACTATGCCCTTTGTTTACTCTGTAGACATTCATGCTGATTGACATGCTTTAGCGTAACTGAACACTGATCAAGTACTGATCTGAACTGATTGTACTTGATCTTCTCTCTGCATGCTTCCTGTCATGATGATCTGGCCAAAAAACACCAGAGTTACAAGACACAAGTAGGAAAATATTCTCAAGTCAGGATGTTTGTGTCTGTGGGGGGGGGGGAGAGATGTTGTAATGCATTTACAGGCAGGTTTTCATTTGTTTTGAACCTATGATGTCCCTCTTAATGTCGATGGGATTGCTTTCCTGCATTTTTGGGTTGCTGTTCACTCTCCTGACATCTCCCTGTCTATTGCGACAACTTGCTTTGGCAGTTCTATGTGGTCACCGTGTCCCGTGTTGTGCGTTTATCAATCCCCAAACTGCTCTTGCTTGTTCCCTGATACATCCAACCTGAGCAAAAACTCCACCTTAATAGTTGTCCGGGGCTTCCCTAACCTGGAATTTCTGCCTTTTCTTAACTGATTGGTCATGAAGCATTTCCGGCTCAGTGAATAGCATAAACAACTTGTTTGGGTATAGCATTTCACTAGGTGGTTGATTGTGTAATTTTCTCCGCTCAGGACCAGGTGGTATCCCCCCCAGAGGCCTGCTGGGAGATGGTCCGAATGACCCCCGGGGAGGAACTCTGCTGAATGTCACTGGAGAGGTCATAGACCCCAAGTAAGACGTCTACCCACATCACGTTACCGTAATATTATAAGCAGTTTTTTTTGTGGATTTCATAGTTGTTAATTCAAGCCATTAAACTTATAATTCTTACGTTACTGTGGTAGTAACAGTGTGGTTCAAGACTACAGAGCCCAGATTTTTGGAGTCGAGCAGCTACTTTTGTGAGAAATACAACAGTTTTGATAGAGAATTCCATTAATAATGACTCCAACTCCAATCAGATTTCATGAGACACTCAGTGGAAGTAGTTTCCCCACACAACCGCAGGGCACGGTAAAGTTGGTTACCTTGGCGAGACGTTTGAGGTGTGCAGTCCGTCGCCTACAACTCTTTATCTTACAGCTCACTGTGGCTGCTTCTCCTTGTTCCATCAATCCGTTGCAGGAAATGAACACATGATCACCTAAAAGAAAAGCCAAAGAATGTTTTGTTTCGTAAATGCATTTTTGAGGATTGAATGACAAATCCATAGTTTCCTGTTAATGCTTTGCCAATGAATATTCTTTTAAGTAAAGTTTATTTATTAAGCACATAAAAAAAACAGGTTTACAAGGTGCTGTACAGTGCTATAATAAAATTGCTTACGGTGAAGCAGCAGGAAATGCTCCATTTGCGTTAGCAGAGACATAATATAGCTGTGAGACAATAGCCTGGAAATCCAGACCCAAATCCAAAAGATTAAGGCTCTTGCATTGAGTAATGTAAGTTGCCCATCTCGAAGGGTAGCACAAAGCGTGCATTGGAAAATCTCACTGCACACAATTGGATAACACTACGACCAATCGCAGCAACACACAGGGTGACCACAGCCATATCCACAGCCCCATACACTAGCTACCAGCGGAGCTAACTGTTTTTTTAAACTGACAGATTAAACTGTCATCATCTGTTTAGCTCGCCTCTGGCCTGCCTATATCAGATACACCCATGTGATTGGTGCAAATCAGATACAAGGGTATGGTTAATGAGCCGCGTTCCTCGATGCCAGAGTAACTCGCTAAGCAAATTCAAATTGTACTCCTGCGAGAACTCTGGATTTCCAGGGTAGTGATACAGCATTAGGAGTGAAAAAGGCTCCTATTTGTGAGTCAGAGATTGTTTTGGATTTGCAAATTACTGAATGTAAATACTTGAAATGGCTGTGGCTTGTTATAACTTTTTTTTTTTTAGGCCAAGATATCTGTAGTGATGAGCTTGCCAGTTTAAATGTTTTAATATCATTGAATTGCTCTTATTTTGTGCGTGTCTGTATTTAGCCGGGGTTACATGGGCGCTCCACCGCCCCACCAAGCCCCACCTGTACACATGGCTCAAATGGCAAGTGGACCCCCTCCGGATATGAGAGGCCCTCCAATGGACATGAGGGGCCCACCCATGGTTGAACCACGAAACATGATGGGTGACCCCAGAGGGCCCCAGATGATGGAGCCACGCGGACCCCCAATGGAAACCAGAGGTAGCTGCTCTGATGGTGCTTCATAGTTTAAGAACCTATTATAGTTAAAATGGTTGTTGATTGGGTTCTTGGTTTGATCTCTTTCAGTCACAGCTGGTAGACAAACCAAAAGGCACTAAAACCAAACAAGTCTTTTGTCCTTACAAGAGGTTTTTACATAACAACTTTCAGGAAGTTCTTACTTCCGTGTTTACACTTCTATTTCCTTATATATATATATATATATATATAATATTGCCTTTATTTTTTAGGTCGTCCATTTCACAATGTTTCAAGGACACTTTTCTCAGCTACAAACGCACTTTTTTTTACATTTGAGGGTTTTAATGTTAGTTTCATGTAATGATCAATTTCTTTCCCTTCTAGAGTCATTTTCAAACAAATTTGTCTTATGTGACGTACACTCAAATCCAATGAGGTGTGAACAGTAAGTGTGGGTTTTTTTTTTTTTTTGGTTCTTAATGCAGGTCGGGACCCAAGGGCGATGGATGCTCGCGGTCCTGTGACGGCTCAGAGGGTTCCCATGGCAGCAGGAATGCAAGGCCCCATTCCTCATGGCATGGCTCCGAACGCTCCTCCACCTGCAAGACCGGTAACAGCTGCATCTAATGCCTTTGTCTACTTCAGCTGTTTGCTTATGATTTGTCTTTATTAAACTGGCTACATTGCACACAAAACTGTTAAAAAAATGTAATGTCCTTTCCTCATCAATTATAAGACTATAAATAGCAACTAGATAAATATTTACTCAATGTTACATTAAAAAAAATTGTAAGTCATATGAATGGGACTTTAAGGAAGAAAGATGCAAAAGAAATCCATTCTATATGCTTAAATTACTATTGATATTACTATTGATGGTCATTGCCCCCCCGGATAAATGGTATGTTTGTCCTGCAGGGTCCTGGTATCTCTGGCGGTCCTCCATCAGGAGGAGGCTTCAGTCCGGGGCAGAGCCAGGTCTCTACACAGGACCAGGAGAAGGTAGGTGTCTGGGGTCTATCATCCCTGTATTATTACAAACTGGACCAAGTGTCACTTTAAACAGCCTTCATAATAATATCTACATATTTTGTGTCCACTGCCAGAGACCAGATGTACACTTAACACAAATAAAACAGGCTTTGGTCAATAAGCAGCTGTTCTCTGGGTTAGACTCAGAAGTCTCGCATTGCCAGACCTTCCTCCACAGAGCCGCGGATGAGGGTCTGGCTTGTCCACACAGCATTCCGGGATGGGGGGGGGGAAAGGGCTCTGGTTTATTGGCATTTCTTCAAACCTATCACAATAGTTTTGGGTGGTGCTAAGCGGCGAACAGAGCTGTGGTGCCGCTGCAAAGTAGACTTGGGAAGGATCTTGTTTTGGTGGAACATTTGTACGTTCAAAAGTTGTTTGTCTTGCAACAGAAAACTCAGATTGGACAGGTGGTCTAGCTAGCTGTCTGGATTTACCCTGCAGAGAT
>NC_045742.1:12715329-12719386 GCF_008692095.1 Etheostoma spectabile
TGAGGAGCAGTTAACCATTGTCCTAAGAAATTGGCCGGAGTTTAAATTACAACACAAAGAAAGCGGAAGGTAATGGACATCAGGCCGAAAAAGAGGGAATCCGGCGGAATTTCTGGCGGAACAGGAGCAATCTCGAAAGTGGAACGTCGTGGATATAGACTAGACACAGAGTAGCTCTGTCCAGCGGCTTGTCGAATTGCCCCTGAGCAAAATGCATTCATTCACTGGTTGCAAGTAATTTTATATCACCTTTTGTTTGACTTCAACAATAGCTGGTGGTGTTTCAACACAAAGGCTTTATTATAAAGATTTCAGATTTTCCTGTTACCAAAGAATTACAGGAAAAATACTCGAGACACCCAACAAGCTCTTATCGTCATGTTTTGTTTATTTTGAGGGCAGAAAATCACAGTTTACCCTCCTGTATGTTTGACAATTTGGTTTTGTCCGTCTCTAGGCTGCTCTGATTATGCAGGTCCTGCAGCTGACCCCAGAACAGATCGCCATGTTGCCCCCGGAGCAGCGGCAGAGCATTCTCATCCTCAAAGAGCAGATTCAGAAGACTGCAGGAGGGGAGCGTTGATGGTCTGACTTAGAAAGACTTCAAAAAGGTTTCAGGTAGACCAAGATGATGTTTTCTTAATTTCCAGGAGATTCGCTGGTGTTGAAGCATTGTATCGTCACAGAGCCACTCTGTAATTTCTGCCAAGTATTCGGTCTTCTTTTTTTACACGCATCATTTTAATTTCAGGGCTCACAAACTGGTCCACCCCAAAGACCCTGTTAGCTTCAGCTCCAACAGGTCTGAAGACATCTCATTTTAGTTTGGAATATTGTATAGTGTTTTCTTTTTAAAATCACATTTTCTATTTGAAAGAGTCCGGTTGTTGCTTGTGAGACATTTGAGTGGATGATGAATGCTGAACCGATAACTGAACTGAATTGTCATGAGGTTTCATCTTTTTCCTCCAAAGCCGACTGTTTTCACGTTATCGGCTCTGGAAACTGTTTGTCTGGATATCGTTTTGTCAATAAAACAAAAGAAAAGATATTGTTTATAATCATTTATTCAAAATGAGTTTAGAGGTGTGTACAAGAAACATGATGGAAAAAAAACCAGTAAAATTAAAATAATTTCTGTGACTAAGTCCTTCCATGTTGTTGGAGGATGATTAACCACAGGCTACGTGACAGGAAGTCTTCCTTCTGGTTAACTTGTGTTATAACTTGTGTTATCACTCTGACGAGGAAATGCCAGACTGTTTATAATAAACCATTGTCTGTTTCCAAGGAACCTATTCCCTTAACCAGTAAAACTTAATAAAAGTGACACAAGCTCAAGAACACGTGCTACAGTATTTACAGTGCATTTGATCGTAGGCTAATTCTCTCTCTCTCTGGAAAATAAAAAAAAATGTAAGGCTTAAACAATTGATCCACAGAAAATTAATCAACATTTTCAAAAATACCAATTCACTGGCTCCAGTGTCTTAAATATGAGTTCATGCTTTTCTTTGTTGCGTGTGATAGTAAACTAAATCTTTTGAATTTCGGACTATTTGTTGAGAAAAAAGTCTGTAACAGAATACATAAACTTGGGATCTGGTAAACTTTGATGGACATTTTTTTTCTGACATTCACACAAGAAAATAGCCGTACTTATTATATGATGTGCTAACAACTAGTGTACTACACAGACAAAAACTTTGAGGTCCTGATGTCTTGTAACGGTAACATACTTCCTTATATTTATAGACTCAGGCCACCATGATCTACGAGGGCTTCGCCAGAACTTCACCTTTAAAATCAATCATACAAAGTGATATCTGTGTGCAATTGACCGTAAAAGCCATGAGTCAGTCGATCACAAGAAATGAAGAGAGGTGTGTAGAAAGTTTGTCCCTGAGTTCTGCTGATAAAAGGACATGCCCTACTTTTTTATCAGTGTGCAGTATAGAGTGTACAGGTTGTTGGTCTTAAAAAGCCCAAATGCTGCTTCCTTGTTTTCTTTCACTCAGAAATTCTCCTTGTTGAAGTAAAATTTGGTCTTCCGAGGATCCACATCTGAGTATTTGGCACATTTCTTTTCCAAGACTTTTGCTAGAACTGCAGGGCCACAAAGGAAAGTCCCAACCACAGACCTAAAAAAAAAAAAAACACCAGGAAGAGTTAGATTTCAGAGGTTACAGTTTTAATGTGAAAGGTGCAAAACAAGTGCAAAGTAACTGAGAACAATCCACTCAAGTGTAGTAATTATAATAACTACAATTCCACAATTGTTAAAAAAATATATATATATATCATTCAATCTCTTGTATTTCAATAAGGTATTAAATATATTTTAAGGAGGATTTTATTTTACGTGGGGTTCTCTTTGCGGACTTGTTCAAACTCCTTGTCCCAGGCGGGTCTGCCGTAGTGAGTTTTCTGTTTGAGCCCGGTGACCACATCTGTGTCCTTTTCAAAGTGAACCCCTTCATGACGATGCTGGGACCAAAAAAAAAAAAAGGTTAAAGGTGAACGCGCACACCGTTTATCTGGACTCTAACTAATTCACACACTTACGAGATTTTGATCCCATCCAGTCAGATAGAGTTTGTAGGTGAGGAAATTCCCCATTCCTCTCTCCTCCATCTCTCTCTCCAGCACCTGCAGCAGGTCAGAAAACCACTCAAAGGCGTGTGTTTCCCGGCAGAGCCAATAGAAGTAAATCTGAAACCAGGAAACAGGTGTAGACACATTAAACAATGATCCTCTTACAATAGAGCTTCAGACAACTCAACCCTAACATGAGTCAGTTGTGAAAACACAGTGTTATTTATTTAAGAAGGAATAACAAGACATACAGGTCTAAATGACAAAAGCAGACTGATTGGACACGGTATGTGCGTATGGGTTGTTACCTTCCTGGTGCGCAGTTTAGAGTTGGAGATTTTGAACTTGTACCAGATGGACTTGAGGATGGAGGCGAAGGGAGTGACTCCGATGCCGGCACCGACCAGCATGCTGACCTCGTAGTCGAATACGTCCTCGCTGGCTGTGCCAAAGGGTCCGTCCACACCCATTCTGAGAAACAATCATGAATAAATAAACCAGTCAGGAAAATAAAATACAAGTCATGGCCAAAACATTAAACAAGAATTTGTCCTTGCAAACACTAATACAAAGGTGAGTGATGCTTTTCCTAGATTGGCTGTAGGTCATGGGGATGTATAGGCAGGTTGAGAGAAAACGGGATCACGTTTTGGCATTGTGCAGCCCAGCACTGGATCAAAGTCAATCTTAGCCTCAAGAGGACATGGTAGTGATTTAAGTAGGCTAAGTAAAGTGAGTAATTTCTTTCACACGCAAACAACCCAAGAGGACCAAAATGCCAGAAAAATCTGTCCCGGGTTATAAAGTTGTGTTCAAAATAATAGCAGTCCAACATCACTAACCTCATCAATCATATTTTTTGGTAGCAGGGATATTTCTACATGGCAAATAATTTACTAGTAAGTGTACCAATAGTCATGACATGCACGCTGCTCGTTCTGTGTAATTGAGTCTGTAATTGAAAGGGGGCGTGTTCAAAATAATAGCAGTGTTGTGTTTAATTAGTGAGGTAATTGATTCTGTGAAGAAAGATTTTTTTTGAAAAAGGTCAATTATGGCCAATATTGAAGGAAGGAAGGAAGGAAGCAAACGTTGTACATGCTGGTTATGGTGTATTTCACACTGAAATACCCAGCAAAATGGGTCGTTCCAGACATTGCTCTGAGGAAGAGCGTACTTTGATTAAAAAGTTGATTGGAGAGGGGAAAACATATAAAGAACTGCAGAAATCTTAGGCTGCTCAGCTGAAACGATTTCAAATGCCTTGAAATGGCATCCAAAGCCTGAACGACGTGGGAAAAAATGGCCAACTACCATTCGAATGGATGGAAGAATTCCCAAAATGGCAAAGACTCAACCAAGGATCAGCTCCAGGGAAATGAAAGAAGACTTAAAGTTACCTGTGAGGACTGTTAGGATCAGAAGAAGGCTATGTGAAGCAAAGCTATCAGCTAGAAGCCCC
>NC_045742.1:12719396-12723901 GCF_008692095.1 Etheostoma spectabile
CCGCAAAGTCCCATTGCTGAAAAAAGACATAAGGGCAATAAGTTGATATTTGCCAAAGGACACATTGACCGGCCAAAGGAGAAATGGTGCAACATTCTGTGGACTGATGAGAACAAAATTGTTCTTTTTTGGTCTAGGGGCCACAGACAGTTTGTCCAACGACACCCATGCACTGAATTCAAGCAGCAGTACACTATGAAGACGGTAAAGCATGGTGGTTATGGGGATGTTTCTCATACTGTGGTGTTGGGCCTATTTATCCCACACCAGGGATCATGGATCAGTTTCAATACATCAGAATACTTGGAGAGGTCATGTTGCATTATGCGGAAGAGAAAATGCCTTTGAAATGAGTTTTCAGCAAGACATTGACCCAAAACACACCAGTAAGGGAGCAAAGTCTTGGTCCCAGATGAACCAGATTGATGTTATGCAGCGGTCAGCCCAATCCCATCGAACACTTGTGGGGTGACATCAAAAATGCTGTTTCTGAGGCAGAACCTCAGTAATGCAGAGGAATTGTGGGATGTATTTCAATCGTCCTGGGCTGGAATACCTGTACACAGGTGCCAGAAGTTGGTTGACTCCACGCAACACAGATGAGAAGCAGTTCTCAGAAATTATGGTTATGCAACTAAATAGTAGTGCAGTGATTCAAAGTAAAGCAAACCCTTGAGACATCTTTCAGTTTATACAGTAAATGTTTGAGTTTGCAAAGAAAAATGAAAACACTGCTATTTTTTGAACATTCCTTTTTCTTCACTTTCTGTGAAGGTATAACACACACTTAATCAATTTTGGTCATGTTTTGATTTGGAATTATGTGCAATGTTCCCAAAACATTGATATTATGGAATTAAAAGCTATTCTAAGGATTTTGAGCATTATTTGCTTTTTTAAACACACTGCTATTATTCTGAACACAACTGTATAAACAGTTATTTTTCTACCTTTAAATGCCTTCACTAACAATGTGGGCTTCAAATAACGTAAGTGCTCACTTGGGTCCCTGTGCTCCCTCTGGTAGTTGCTGCATGATGTCTATTAGTTTGTCAGTCCAGTCCCCGGCCGAGCGGATGTGGACGCTGAAGAAGTCCTCCTCGGGGGCAGAAGTCATGGTGAACGGGTGCCACTCCAGCTGGGAGATGGCCGGGCAGTTGAGGAAGACGTACTGACCCACCTCCATTTTAAAACCGTCCTTCACCAGCTGCAGCTCCAGCACTTTGGATGGATGCATCACAATCTCAAAGTAAAAAATAGCAAATAGGTGAAGTCATCATCACATTACCTATGAAACAACCCAAAAGGTAAAGATGAATCATGAATCCAACGTACCTTCTTGTATTGCACTGTCTGAATGTAACGGATGAAACGCAACACACGTTCACAGATGTACAAAATCATTGGACCAATCACCCACCACCAGGTCTATAAAAAAAAGAGAAGAAAAATACAACGCTTTAGAAGGCCTAGTAGTAAAGGCTGTTGCAGCTTCTCAGTATTTTAAACAATTAAAAAGACAAACCTGAGCTGGCCCTCCCATAAACTGAGGGATGGGACACTCAGGAATCTGTCCCCAGTCATCACTGCGGTCTTTACAATAGGTGAAGTTGTGCGGTGGATTTGTTGTCTTTTGTCTCCTCACGATGAATCTGCAGATAGGACAGACAATTGAAACCTTCTTGCAACGATAACAACAACATTTTAAAAAAGAAACGAAAACTAAGACTCTTCCCATACCCGGCTCCGTGAAACACGAGACCAATGAAGAAGATGATGAAGAGATGGTGGATGTACCAGAAGACTTCAAAATAGCTGCGTCTGATGACCTCCATGGAGGAGGTGATGATGAGGATGAGGGCCAGAGTGATGATGACCCCTGTGAGGCCAGCAATGGAGGTGAACACAAAGTAGGTTGGAGTCTGCTGCGCATTCTGAGACACAAGAAGAAGAGAGTGACACTGTGGACTATAGAAGCAGAGGGAGAGACTCAAAGGAAGAGGTTTGCAGCTTTGCTGGTTTAATCTCGTGAAAAGACCACAAATCTCATTGCGTTTTAGATGTGTAGTGTCCCCACAAACATCTTCAGAAAATGCATTTACGTTATATGTTCTTGTCCCAGACAGTCCTGTTAACAGACTTGCCTGCCAAGATTATCTTACAACAACAAACTTTTGTTTACAAGAACAAGGGGAGGGAAGATGGATTTGACTTCAAATGTGTGTACGTCAATGCACGTAGCTACACTGAAAAACTGCTTTGTTTCAGCTAAAAGTTGTAAATGAGCATATAGTCCTTCCTTTTATAGGCTATTGAAACATGGCCAAATGAAATGAGATGAAGAGATTGATGTTTGTCTTATTTTAAATGAATGAGTTAGGATAGCTTACGATGTCTGTTCTGCGGATTGGGTTCAGGTAGGTGGTGGATTCTGAGTCCGACAGGTTGGACAGAGCAGTGCTGAGTCGCCCATACACTCCTCGTCTGCTGTTGTTGAACCACTCCACGTTCAGCAGATGGGCAACTGTGTGCACGGCTGTCAGAACACCGAGAAGAGACGGGTTACTGCTGCTGCATCATTTCATTGGTCATACGGAAAACGGCTTTCTGTTAGAGACTCAATGTTGCGGACTTGAGTTTAACTCGGTTTAATGTCAGGTTTCAGTTACATAAATAGTTAATACAAGTCAACAGCGTTGTACGTTTTTGAGAACAGATGAGGGGGAAACTCTTTTAAATACGCCTTCAGTCAATGCTCCTACTTGTAAAAAGGACGTACAGTGGACTGGGAATAGACAATCACAATTTGTCTCATATTTGAAAAGTAAGAAGGAACGGTTTCAGTAGGGTATCTAGAGTAAATTCTGTCATGTACCATTTGTAATCATCTCAGGTTCCCTTCACGTTTTTCTTTACTGTATCTGTCACATTTGATAAATGATGAACTATATATATATATCCTATACTGTATATATATATCCTATACACCCACACAAACACACATACACACATTCACGCAAATCTACACACTGGTAAAATACAGATTAACTTTAATCCAAAGTTAAAAGATGTATAGCTTAACCAATTGCTACTTTCAATCTTTGAACAAAGAATGTTGTCGGAGAGAAGAAAAGACTAAACGCTCACCTGTCATCAGAGCTATCATGTACGCCACCAGCTTGTGGAAACTCAGATTTTTGTCCAGTTGTTTTCTCATGGTTCTGCCGCAACACTGAAAAGAAAGAAAAAACAGTGGAGCAAAGTTGAAACAAAAAAAAGACAAAGAACATCTTTCCGGAGCTGGTTCTGAAACCGACCTGACATGCTTTTTGAGGGAGAGAGGAGTCCAGTTCTTGATTGGAATTTAGAGTCAGATATACTGTAAAAACATGAAGTTAATACTCCTCTTTGTTTTGCCAATTTAATGTGTTCCCAAAGAATTGTTATAATTAGTGTAAAATCCTTGGTGAAAACTATGAAAAATAACTATTCGCATATAATGATGCACGCCAAACTCCTTAGCAAAACATTATCATCAAAGCTAAGAGCTGAAAAACATGGAATAAAATGCGTGACATTAAATTATATAAAATACCAAAGAATACAATTAAAAGAAAAAACTGATGTGATTTACAGCAGTCAAACTAGTTTGTATGGAAGAAGGAAAATACACCCTGAAAAAATAATGACCTCGCCCTGTTGTGACATCTCTCTAAGCATGTAGTGCGTGCGTGTGTGTTTGTGTGCGTGTGTGTGTGTGTTTGCGTGTGTGTGCGCGCGCGTACGCGTGTTTTATAATGAGGAATATAAAAACAACTTCACATGGAGCTTCCAAACACCTAAATACAATTTTTAACAATGATAAAAACTAAATGATAAAAACTGAATGTTATTTTTTTCTGAAATACGGTAATGGTAACACAAAAGGTAATGTCAAAAATAAAGGGTATAAGTTCCCCTGAAACTTATGACAATTGAGACTGACTGAAAAAAACAAACAGGTAAAATATAAAACTATGTCCAGGCGTTTCTTCTTCTATGAAAGCTTATTGAACATCCTGATCTTACCATGAAGGAGCCTCGGAGCAGCGACAGCAGGTTTCTGCACACCGGGAGGAGGATCAGCATGCAGTTAAAGTTGAGGACAGCAGCAGGAGCTCTGGCCCAGGGCAAGGCAGACTGGAATAATATATATATATACATTATATATTTACATTATGTATAATATCTGTAATTAGAATAGTTAAACAAGCATGTTTAAGCTGACGTCTGTTCTCTTTACTCACCCCTAACAGATGACGCGTATAGAAAAAGTCATCACTCAGATCGTACAATTGGTAAAACCAGACGAAAATGAAGAGGTTTATGGCCATCCAGACCACCTGCGAACACAGCCAGGATCACGTTTCCATCACAAGAGTAGCGCAGTATTTCAGTTTTTTTTTTTTTTTTAATTTGCATTGAAAATGAAGGACAGTCTGGACACTGACATTCCTGTTTTTTTT
>NC_045742.1:12723911-12727149 GCF_008692095.1 Etheostoma spectabile
TTTTTTTTCTATAGTTGGTACAAAAGCTGTGCCTAAATTCTATTATGTGAATAAAACAAACTCACCAGTATGAAGGATGTAAGTCCATTGTTAATAATCCAGTTACCCATGTTTATACCCTCTTTATCTCGACTCAGTGACAGCGGCTACCCTGCAGATGCTGTCTGTCTGTCTGTCTGCGTTTTTAACTTTGACGCTCCTATCCCAACTCCTCCCTGTAGATGCAATAGTGATGAGACACAAGGAAAATGTAATGGTTGCGGAAGAGAACAGGTTTCCCTGCTGGAGCTACATGACCACATTCTTATCTGCAAACACTTGTTGAGGAAGTATGGCAGGAACGAGGAAGTATTTGTTACAGAATCCTGGAAGTTTTACTCTACTGGACGGTGAAGCAATTCGTTTTATTGGACAAATAAAGTTCATGGTGTGAGTGTGACGAGGAATAAGTAGTCATGAATTGAGTCAAAAACCGAGGCAAGAATGAATGTGTTGACGTTAGATTATTTTATTCAAGTTTTAAGTAAAACAAGGCACCGAATGAACAGACCAGACAAATCATAAAAAATTAGCAAAGTGTGAAAGCACATTGATAAAATGTAAGTCTGGTTAATGCATGGAAGCTTTATTTTAAAAGACACACATCTGATATTCTTTTTCAACAGAATATTTTTATCATATGACACATTTTAGTGTATTTTTGTAAAACTAAAACCTGTTTTTTCTTGGAAAACCAGACAGTGAACTCAAAGCATTCATGATAGCAGATGTATGAAGCTGTATATGAGGAAGATGAATTCTTCTTCTAGCCCTCGTGTTGTTTTTTGGTGTTGTGTCTGTTAAATGCAGATGCAAACGTGGGGGCGTTCGGACACACTTGGCACGTTTCCTGCACACCTGGCTCAGTCCTGTTCATGACCCACTGCTGCTCACTCAACGCGGCCTTTGTGCATCGCTGCATATCTCAACATGTTACATTCTTTGGTGTGCTGGGGCCTCGCTGTAGCCCACGTGAATGTAATCACCCTCGATAAAGACATCAGGAGTTAACCTGAATCCCTCTCACATCCATGAATTAGCAAAGTATTGTGCACTAAAGACATAAGTTTGTTCTCCAACACATCACCCCGCTAACTCAAAAACACAACTCATTCTGGTTTTTGTGTTAAAATACTTGAGGTATCATCCAGTGGTGCAGCCTGCAGCGCCAGCCAAGATGCATTTCTACATTAGAGAACTTGAGAGTTTGTTAATTTAATTCCCAATAAAGCCCTTCTCAGGCTGCTTCCATCATGTCTTCAACAATAGCAGTCTCCCGCTCTCCCAGCTGACTGGTGAGGTCCAGGGGTTGGGAGTTTTGGGGGTCCAGCAGCGCCAGAGGCTCCTCCTGCACCAGCACCATGGTGGCAGCGGTGGAATATGAGGGTGGCAGCTTCCCTCGTTGACCTCTCGCTTCCCTCCGTCCTGTATGGCAGCAGATGCAGTGCAGGCAGTCGTGCACGTTGTACTTGAAGAGGCGTCTGCAGGGGTGGCAGAACTGGTAGAAGAGCAGCATAAAGAGCACCGCCAGGCTGTAGCAGATCAGCAGCTGGACGGCCAGCAGCGGCGCACACACGTACTCGTAGAAGTCCGACTTGAAGAAGTACCAGAGCGTGATGAGGAGGAAGTTCTCAACAAAGCGTGCGCCGTAGTACATGGCCAGTCGGCCCCAGCGCTGCTTCCTCTCGATGAGCTCTCGATGCGAGAGGTCCAACTGCACCGCCGACCAGCAGAAGATGTTAATGCAGGCGTAGAGCAACGTAAACATGCACAGCACCACTGTGGTGCCCAGCTTGGAGAAGTTTTTCTCCACATCCTGAGTCAGCGAGCTTTTCCTGGCCCAGAACTCAACCCAGGGGAGAAAGAAGAAGAAGAGCAGGTTTGACATGCCGACGAGGATCACCCAGTGTGTGAGCGCCGTGCTGAAGAGCACCAGAGCGGTGATCCGGGTTGCAATCTCCAGCACTCTCCACACAATCATGCACACGTAGGCAAGGGGGCGCAAGCGCACCTTGTAGTCATCATATCTGATCTGAATGGCCAGAATGCTGCACACAAGAGCCCCGTACGTGATGGAGATCAAGGTGATGACCATCAGAGCCACTGTGGAAAAAAAACAAGTCATCTGTTACCCTTTAATCAACAGCATCACAACTCTAGCCTGGAAAATTAGACCCAAATCTGAGAGATTAAGGATACGATGCTTCAGTAACTGCCACACCGTTCCACACACCGCCCCCTGCTGCTGCCGCCTGCTCTCGTCCACTTTAAGGCGCCGACACACCAACCTGATTATCACAGTCTGGCGAGGTCGGTGACTCGAGTCTGTTCGGTGTGTTCCGTGCGGCTTCCATTGGGCAGTGGACAGTCAGACTCAATGACCAATCTGATTGGTGGAGTGCTAGTCCTTGACTAGCGAATCAGTGCACAAGAAACCGGAGCCGACAACGCCAGTATCTTCTTATTACTAGCCATCGTATTTCTACCGTTCAGCGAATAATGACAACGATCTTTCTTGACTACTATAGACACTCTGATGAAAACAATGTCTGACGACAGCATGCTCTGTGTTTACTTGGTCTAGAGAGATGTTCCGTCATTCTTTGGGCAACAATACAGATTAGCGCCGCCTGCTTTTATGTCTCGCGCACGTGCAGAACGTACGAATTTGGCGTTGCTACGGAGTGTTCCGAGGCACTTCTTTGAGAGGCGGGAGCCGACTGATCAGTCTGACTGCCTTTTCTGCCGACGGTCGGCCGTAGGGTTGGTGTGTCAGAGCGGATACCATGGCAGTAGACATTTAGTCTTGTTTCAATGGAAAGTCTGTCCATTTTACACGGCATCCACTGACTTTTACTAGTGTTTCAGTTTGCACAAATCTCCAGTTCTTTTTTTACCCAATACCGTCAATAAACAAAGCCATTTCCATATACACTGGCTTCTTAAAAACTGTAGAGAGAAATAAGGAAAAGAAAGACTGTTCTGGGTTATATGAGGTTATTTAAAATATTCACCCATGCTTGACTGCATTTACATACTGTACATTAAAACTGGCAGTGACATTTCATTTTATGTGTACAGTATTAATTTAAATTGATAAGTCATTGTCTTAAAAATTGTAAGAGGTAAGAGCTACAGAAGCAACACTGTAGTGATTTTTAAGATAATCATATAGTGGAACGGTAGCATGACCCCCCCC
>NC_045742.1:12727159-12733362 GCF_008692095.1 Etheostoma spectabile
CCCCACTCTTACATCTTGCAGGGAGGATGTATTTCTCCTGGATGGTGGCATAGAGCTGGAGCGTCAGTTGAGGCGCAGAGCCTAGAAAAGCCTGGATGACCGCGGTGCGTTTGAAGGCGTTTCTGTGGGTGGCCAGGTTGCGCTCCGATTGGCCAATTTCCCACTCCATGGGCATCCCCTGTCCCTTCTTCAGACTGATCTTCCTGGAGATGGTGACGTAAGGCTCCTCCTTTTTACCCGCCTTGAAAAAGACTACCAGAGCCTCGAAACACCTGAGGACGAAATGAAAGTGACTGAGAGTGGAGTAAGATTTTACCACCAACAGAGGGCAGTGCTATGTTATGTTTAAGTTACCACAATGGGACATTATGGTGGCTTGTGTTTTAACATCCACATTTAATTATCATAGTGTGAACATGTAAGGGCAATAAAAGCTATTAAGCAAAAACATGAGCAGAATAAAGAAGAGTATCAGAGGTTATTTAAAATAATAATATTAATAATAATAATTTAAAATAACATATACACATAAAACCGATCTTAGACATGTTAATCTCAGGTTAGGGATCAATCATAAATACACCTATATTTGTAAATCACAGCTAAACAACCACAAGCACAACACTGGGAAACCACCAGAGGGCAGGCAGAAGAGAGAAAACATTTACCAGAGTTCCTTTATGGATCAACTGAAAATCTGTGGGTGTGGTTCTCTTTACATTTGCAAGGTAAAGACTTCCTGTGTTCAGGTGCCAAATCAACACAATTCATGAAGAGGGGAAACATGCTTTTCCACTGCGAGAGGTTTCTGTGCCGACTGCCCACTTTAAATAATGTATTTTAATATTCCACAAACAAATGGATTTCTGTAAACTCTTTTCTACAATTAAAATATATATTACAGTTTTACTTCCAGACTGGTGTTTGGAGGCCCAAAGAACAAACATTAAAAAACAAAAAACAACAACAAGGAAACTACCTAAATAGTAGTGTCAAGGTTTCCACCTGCCAACAACACAATGTCAGCATTATAATCCCTAAATTAGACTTGTAAAATGGCCTGAAACTCACAGTGCAGCACAGCACAAACCTCACCCTCTGAGGATTCCCACTGCAGCACTAGATCTAACGTCGCTGTGCTGGAATGTTATCTTTTGCTCCAAAATGTCCAACTTTGGATTTGAGACTTTAATCCCATACAAATATTTTTCTCCATGGTTCAACTATGTGCTGTCAGGAACAGCCCAGAATCAGCAGTCAGACATATCCAGCGACTGTTGCTTCAGCTGCTGCTAGTGGGGAAACTGTACTCTTTACTTACAGTGAAAATGGGGCACAGTGCCAAGCTTCCACACTCGTCCCTGAACTGTGTTTGATCCCAAATGTTAGAGGCCGGCATGGGGAAGTCATGTTGTTATCCCACCCCCACACACACAAAAGTCATTCTGCATTAGGGTACAAGGTCTACAATCAAGAAACAGCAAAGGCCCAAACACCTGATTTACTGACATCCTTTCCCTGTAAATCTGGCAGCAAAGTGGGGCTGAGGTTGCAATGTAAGGGTACTGAACTCCAGCCAGCATGCACTTAGGATTCAGAGGCAGATCGAGAGGCAGACAAAATTTCACTAAGGGAGGGGGAAAAGAAACAGCAGGCCTGATGAATGCATTAGCCAGGAGAATCAATATGCTGACTTCCGAGGCAGCAACTTATGGATTTATTAAAAGGAAACACACAGGCTACAGCTCTGTATTTACAGTCTAAACATGCAATCTGTTCCTTCTTCGTGTGAATACAGCATTATGGTGTGACTCAAATAACACTCAAATGAAGAGTGACTGGCTTTAAAAAGAAGTCAAACGACTCCTTTGGCCACTGAAATACTGGCGTTTTCTGTCAACTTTAGCAAGATCCTCTTGTTTTGGTCACTTGGGATTACCTCACCAGGCTCATTGCATTCACACCATAGACTGTATATTAATGGACAACGCATCCGGTTTGGCAAAGTGCTGCAAATGCGGAAGTGCCTTGAACTTGCATTCTATCTGAATTCCAGCAGGGGGCGACACGTGCTGTTGCAAAAGGGGGTCTGTTTCTGTAGAAGTCTATGAGAAAGTGACCCCCTTCTCACTGGATTTCTTACCTCAGTTAACATTTTCATAATGAGTTTATGGTCTCAATGGCTAGTTTTTAGGTCTTCTTCAACACAGAATGATGTTCATTTTTTGAATTATGGTCTCAATTTTAAAATATGATAACGACAAAGCAGGGGGTGTTTTAGGGTGTGGCTATGATGTGATAGTGTAAGCAGTGTAAGCAGCTCCTCCCTCACTCCTCCCTCTCGTCTAAAATCGCCACATCCGCAACCCGGATGGCTGCGCCACTATCGGCAAACTCGACGACGGATAGCAGATCTCCACAAACCAGTGGGTGACAACACACATGCGCTGTCCATTCATATACAGTCTATGGTTCACACTAACACAACCACATCAGACTGTGGAGAGATTGTGAAACACAGACACCAAACCAGAAGATCTACATGCTGAGACTGGTCAAAGTTAACAAGAGTAGTATCTAGTTTCTGTCCCTGCTTGATGAGCAGGATCATTAGGAGACAAGTCAAGACAAGTCAAGACGACAAGTAGCAAATATCCCGATCCCCTCCTTCAAGTTGTCATATTGACTGTGTGGACAGCGTGTCTCATTATTTTCTGTTAGATTCCAAGACAACTAAAAAAAAGCTCTTAAAAAAAAGAAGTTTATTTGCAGTTATGTGTAATCATTGTAACATGAAATACCACTCATGATAGCAGACACGGTACGTTGGACTGTCCAGCCACAAGATCAGCAGATTACACCATCTCTGAGTCACACAGGAAACCACCCATCTGAGCCAAGTGGGAGCAGAGGTCATTTGTTTACAGCAGCACAGTGTGGACTGATAAGAGCTTGAAATAAAACTGAAATGAAAAGTTGTGTAATGGCAATCCCAGTATTTGGTTTCGGACTTCACTGCTGCATTAGAAGCATCAGAGGCGTCACAGTTCAGTGTAAAAGATGATAACTGCAAAAAAGCGTTCATTAAGCTCACATTAGAGACGCGGATAAATGTTTGATGGTCATTGCAGTTTTAAAAATCACTGACATGAGCAAAGCCTTCTTAGATGGAGCAAAGATGCATTTAGGATCATAAACAAGTTTGTGTAGCTAATAGAGTACCGCTACTTTTGGTTTTTGGCAGCTAGGGCTGGAACGAATTCTGAAAGTCGAATATATTATGAAAAGTAAAAAAAACACAATACTATTTGAATGCTAAAATGACTATTCAAATGAGATTTTTTTAAAAATAGGTTGGCTAACATCAGTTAATCTCCCTCTTCTTATTTCACGTCTGATGAACAATAAGTTGGGGGAGTGAGAAACAACACACACAGCATTGTGAGCTAACGTTAAGAACAGAGTAACGTTAGTACAGGGGGGAGTGACAGGTTGCGGCAGGAAATTGGAACAAGGATGGGAAATAGTTTTATCATGACTTTATAAATCAACATCCACTGAGACAAAATGCTATCAAAAATTAGCTTGTTCTGGTTTCCTAACTGCGTCACGAGTTACAGCTGCTTAGCTGGGAGCTTCATTGAGACAGTTAAAGTTAGCTGCCCTACAGCTGTCAGAGTTAGCTTCCATCTCATATATTACCTTCTAACAGCTGTCTTCTCAGTAATGTGACAATCTGCAAGAAACAGGTTGCTTTTAAATCACTAAAAATAGTAGTGGCAGCACCGTTTGGCTTAGTCAGAAATGTCGTTAGCATTGTGGCTAACACTGTTGTTACTTAGTTTATGACAAATTGTTGCGGCTGTGCTTTCTAACGTGATGTCACCGTGCTAACCGAGCAACATTTGCAACAGAGCCGCTTCATTACACTTGTTAGATGATATTTCATTACGTAGTTCTCTGTTGATTTGTTTGTCGCTGTGTGCGTGGTGGAAAATTATGTAAACGAAGAGCGGCGTGCTAGAATTGCAATGCGCCATGATGTAGATCTCTGCCTAGAGTCCCTCTAGAGGACAGAACATGTAACAACCACATGCTTATAGTGGCACTGACAATGCATAAGCCTGGGTAGTGTTGTCCTAACATTTTGTACAGACATTGATGCCCTCCAGAGGATGAATCCTCCGGGCTTTGGTGATCCCCTTACTTTTCCTCTAGCGCCACCAACAGGTCAAATTATTAATTTGTCCAATTCTTCGGTTTATGTGCAGATACCTGCGGAAATTAATGACAATGCCATCAGCTTCAGCTGTATCTTGTGTGCAAAATGTTAGCGTAAGAGATATCGTCTTTTATATCCTAGGCATTTCTCTTCCTTGTCAAAACCTGGTGCCTACATTAACCACAATGCAACCGAGATGAGGAGCAGGATTCCCAGATTACTTTTTTTTTTCCTTCAAAACTTTTAGTCCTAGTCCTAGATAATAATGAACTGTCTCAACATTAGTGTGTTAAACACCAGACCTCTTTATCTAACAAGATAAAAGTGTTTTATTTTTTAAAGTAAGCCTGACATGAAGTCACACATTTGTCATCAATGAATCCCTCAGCTATTTTGCTCTGCAGAGTTGTTCACAGCCAAAATGTGACATAATATATTCTTCAAACAACACTTCTAAGCTGCAGGCCACACAGCTTTTGACAGACTAGAAGTGTTGCCTCGCTTTCACTCTCGATTGAAAACTGCAAATTTGCATGAAGCACGGTTGCATTAAAAGAAAGGTTATATGGTCCTTATTTGTGAAGCACTTTTGGCTCAATTTACTTTTATCAAAAATAGTTAATAAGGAAGTATGCAAGCCGTGTGCTGAATTCTGAAAAGAAACTTGGATCCGTTTTATGCACTACGTTAAACAATGGCTAAGCTTGAGTAAAAAGGATCAGCAATTATGATAAGATAATTTTCTGTCTTCTGAGCGGCATTGTGGAATTGTGTTTCTTCTGTAAATTCACAGCGGTACCTCATGGCTCACTGTTGACATATTAAAGTTCAGAGAAAAAAAAGAAAAAAAATCAAGTGTGTAATTGATTTTCAAAGAAGTCTCCGCCTACATCTTCCTGCATGAGTCACAATTCGCCAAACAGGTCTCTCAGCTGAGACTAACTGAAACTGAAGTGTAAACTGGCTGAAACAGAACACCTCCTTCAGTAAACATTAAAAAAAAAAAAAATTAAATCTTTAAATTTGCGACATTTTCAATGCTTTGTTTTCCAAGAATGAATTACTTCAAGAAGACTTTTTAGCAGCATCACTTTTTTTTTTTTTTATCTACCACCCCTCTCTCCTCATGAGCCAGCCAGGCCTGACCAGCGGTCTGACTGGTCTGCAGTACACAAGTAGCCTGGCTCCGCCCTCCTACGTACTTCAACTCAATTTTCATTTTCCTTCAGTACTACAGTATTTTCTCCCATCAAATCTTTACCGGTCCAATCAGCGAACAGAGGGAGTGGCTGAGAACGATGATGTTAGGGGTTGCGCGTTAATTTGAGTTGTAGTTCCGTAATGCGAGAAATAAGATGATAATAATAATAATAATAATAATAATAATAATAAAAAAGATGCAAGCAAAGCCATTCGCTGAATGTCCAGAAGTTAAAGCCAGAGCAAGAAAAATCTTTTCTGAGTTTTTGTTCGGGGCCATGACGTTGTGGCCCTCTTCCCCACGGGGTCCGGGAAAAGTTTGATTTTCCAGCTCACTCCGTTAGTGGTGAAGGTGTTGGCTAAGGTGAACGCTAGCAATACTAAGCCGACGTCACGACCAAACGTTAGCAATTGGTTGTGGCAGACCCAGAGTGGCTCTGGGCAGATCCAATAGTTTTAAACTTCAACAGAGTACCCGCCTTCCAGGAAGTTAACACTTCTCAATGGAGAGAGGCCAGACCCTCTGTACAAAAGGAAATGTACAAGAGTGTGGTAGGACCAGGCTAGCACAGAAAGCCTTTGGGGGCCATTACCCTGAGATGAGGTCGTACAACATGTGTTACATGTGCCAGCTCTGCAGAGTCATTTGACAGACTGTTGTAGACTGCATAGGATTTAACCCTTGTGTTTTCTTCCCGTCAAAATTTAAAAAAAAAGGAAAACACTGACGTTTTCAACACTATGTAACACTAACTTATTACCTTTAGTTTTACAGTTATTT
>NC_045742.1:12733372-12735804 GCF_008692095.1 Etheostoma spectabile
TGGTCAATAAACCTTATTTATAGGAAATTATACCTAACGTTTGAGTTAGAAAAGAAGAAATTGGGAATTATTTAGACTAAAATTAAAGGAATGGATGTTGATGGATAATCACAGACTTGAATATGTCAACTTTTACTCAATACTATTTCAAAAACACTTCAATTTGTTTTCAAATACTATAAAATTGAATAAGACGCCCCAAAATTAATGAAAGTAGAGATTTGTACTTGCCAAAGAGCGTTGTGGGGAATCAATGATGTTATTTTGGGGAATTAAAAAAAATATTGATATAGGATCAGGGTCAATTTGACCCGAGGACAACATGAGGGTTATCTGTGACAACACCACCAAGGAAGACATGAAATTAGAAGAAGCTCGGAAGGAAAAAGCTCTGGATATTTGATGGCCTCTCTCTAGTCAACACTTTCGACTATGTGGGAGGTTGTTATGTTCAGTCGTCCCTCCTGTTCTTCATACTGGAAGGCTTTCCATCTGGAGTGGGATTCAGTTCATGAGTGCCAAATCTATGATTCTCATGCAGTGCAAAAAAAAAAAAAAAAATCAGGATGCTTCAACAATCAATCATAACAAATGATTGTGGTTGATTAAATCTAGTTGATTAACTGCAACAGATGGAGGCTGACTATCATTTATTGCAATATTTTTGCTTGAAAAATTATAGAAACTATTCAGTAATCATCAAAATACTTAAGTATAAGGCTACTAATCGAGGTGATTCAGCTGTAGTCAGCTCCCTACATTTAAAACAATCTTGGAGACCGTCTTGCGATGGGATCACCAGCATGTGTATCATGGTAATCCAGTGATTTGGGCCAGGGGCAGTGTGTGTGTGGTGTGTGTGGGTTTTTTTGGTGTGTGTGTGTGTGTGTGTGTGTGTGTGTGTGTGTGTGTGTGTGTGTGTGTGCGACGCCCTTGCTCGGACCAAACCCACCTTTAAACTCTGCTTTAATTTTGATCTCAACTATACACCTGTAACGTTTCATGACTGCATCTTGTTGTGAGTCTATCGTGTTGACAAAATCTGTCCGCAGACCGACATACAAACCTGGCCAAAGTACTCACAACCTCTGTGGTAGTTTCTGCTACTGTGTTTCCAGAATCACATTTTGCCATGATGACACACACAGATTCATAAGGTGAAAAACAATATCTGCGTTGCTGTCTTGGTTGGTGATATCTCAAAAAAATCATGTTGGCTCTCAAAGATCCTTGGAGTGCTTCTATGCACTCAACAAAGCTTGGCATAATTTGTATCGTATTAAACTGTACTACACTACCTGACTAAAACTACAACAATAAGATCCTTATCAATTAATCTGCCACTTTTCTCAATACATTTGGTTTGTGTCTTGACACGTTAGAAAATAGTGAACATTGTTTATGACGTCTCAAATGTCTTGTTTTGTTGGACCAACAGTCTAAGCCAAAGATATTCAGTTTACTATCATCCATGTCAAAGAAAAGGATCAAATCCTCACATTTGAGAAGCTGGAACCAACAAATATTTTCTGCTTAGGCCTACAAAAAACGAATGAACGCTTAATTGATTATCAAAATAGTTGACAATGTAAAGGGCATTTGCAAGGAGTATTTATAGAGGAAGAAGTCCAAATTTTTTTCTAATAAAATTGCCAGTTTAGAAAGACATGACAAAGGGTTTTTGAACACACTTTGCATGTTTCAGATGATAACCTCCGAATGACATCTACCACTGGCTGGCTGAAAGGAGAAACACCTCAGCCAGGAGTAATACAAAGTATCAGGACTTGCAGTTAATTGTCTTTTTAACTTACCACCCCCACCTAGTGACCTCACCTACCGAATGACAGGACCGAGCATCAGGAGATGCAGGAAGAGAACCAGGGGCCGGTCCCGACCCAGGTCTCTGTGGATGAACGTCAGCGCCAACTGGATGAGCACGGCGGGCAGCAGCATGAAGGTGATGGTGAGGCCCATCCAGATGTCGTCGTCGGTCTTGTGGTACATGCTGCAGAGCACGGCGGCGGAGACGAACTCTGCGCAGTAGAGCACGGTGGCCAGGACGACGCTGAACGGAGGCCGGATCCGGCTGTGATTGATCACCAGCATGACTCCGTTCTCCACCACCGTGGAGCACTCCTGTGGGTCCATGTCCGAGATCTCCCTCTCTTGCTCTTCCATGGCCACTTCGCACGTCATTTAAATAAGTTTGGTTAGTATGCGGGACACGATTTGGGCGTCGCTTAAGGACGTTGATGCTATTCGGAATTTGCCGTAGCGTGCTCCAAAAACCATCACTTTTTTGAAAAGATACTTCCTTTGATGCGCCGCCTCTCCCAACTTTCCACCAAGTTGATCATCGCTGGTTTCACATTGTGTTTATAACTTCACGACTCGGCTGCCGCTCCACTGCCCCCCCCCCCCACACAAGG
>NC_045742.1:12735814-12741559 GCF_008692095.1 Etheostoma spectabile
AGTCTCGTAGCCTGTATCGTCGTACGTGGCGTTAACACCCTGTTTAACCGGGTGGAACCACCTCAACGCCCGCAGCGGTGTGAGCGCTGTTGTTGCCCCGTCAGTCAGTGTGAAGGATCGGGAAAGTTCAGCCTCGTCCCGTAGGTCGCTCATGTTCAGCCCCGCTGGTCATCGTTCTAACAGTAGGCTAGTCTACCTACTTTTTTTATGTCAAACACACAGGTTTCCTCGGCTGTACAGTCTGACTGCAGGCTGCAGGAGGCCCGGGTGTCTCCGTGTCAGCATGTATGCGGCTGCTACCAGCTCGTGTTCGTCTGTTGATGCGCTCTCCACAGCTGCGTTAAGTCAGCCAGAAACACACGGGGCGATACCGGAAATGATGGGCGGCTACCTTCAAAGTATGACAGATTAGAGAGATAAGAAGGACATTTCACTTAATTGACCATTTTATATATATATTTATATATTTATATATATATATACTCAGTATGTTAACTGACAAGGAAGTTCTGTAAACGAGAATAGAAAACGCAAATAAATCGACAAAAAATGCAAAAACAAATAGGCTACTTGCACAAATACAGACACTAATAGCATTAATAGAACACAAAAAGGGTTTTCACTGGCAAATTCTATGGAAAAACTATGCTATAAGCTAGCCTATATTTATTTAGTGGAAACAAAATATAGGATACATACATACTTAATAATACAATATAGTAGGCTAATATAAAAGGTGCAGTAGCCTACAACTGACGGCGAAATGCATAAAAAAGTGGAGGGTAGCCTATCAGTTACAAGCAATGAACAAACTGTACAGAAAAGTGCATTTACTGTCGCAGCAAATAAAAAGCCTAGAAATAAACAGTATGGATTAAAAATGAAAGAGAAAACACTAAACTGTTTACTTAAACAAAGCATCAAAAGGAGGTGCATCTGCTGCACAAATCTTACAAATTGCAGGCATAGAAATATTCAGTATTTGTGGAAAATAGAAAAGAAAAACGCTGAACGACCTGTTTAAAGGTGGGATTTTGCTGCATGTAGAAAAGAGTGTAAGAAACAGTTTAAATAGTAATAAAAAAAAGTGAACTGAGTTTGAGAAATGAGGAAAGTGCGTAAATTGGTCCGGATGCTTTTAAGTGATATCTTTGAGTGCTACTTTTAAAACTAGCCTACTTCTAGCAGAGGAGTAAAGAAAAGTTGTGAAATTTCAGAGGCTTCTCAATCCAACTAAAATACTTAAAATATTAAAAAGGCTTTATTTTATGCACAGCTTAAATGCACAGTAGTTTTATTACATCCACTATTTGTCCTTTCCAAATGAAAGCACTGCAGAGGGTAAGCATAGAGGGATCAGTTTCTCTGCACTTCCATTTTTAGGTTCTGCTAGCAGGGAGGACTTGGCCTTGTCATGGTGACCTGCAAGCCTCATAGTAAAGCAGCCACACAAACAGGTGCAGCACACACACTGAATCAACTATTGAACAGTCACTCTTTCTTCTCATTTACTTTTTACACGGACAATTCCTCATGATATTACTATTTGTTAAGGCTACATAGACACTAGACAGCAATACCAGTTTGTGACCCAGCACAGAACCAGTTGGATGTTTGCTCAAGTACTTATTCAAACAAGTATCGTGCATGAGGGGGACACCATCGTTAGTG
Source organism: Etheostoma spectabile (assembly GCF_008692095.1). Lineage (NCBI taxonomy): Eukaryota > Metazoa > Chordata > Actinopteri > Perciformes > Percidae > Etheostoma > Etheostoma spectabile. The sequence continues at coordinate 12,737,486 of NC_045742.1, forward strand.
AAATACCTAACATTTCCATTGCAAACTATTCTCTAGTCACCTTTTACACATGCAGATGTCAACATGACCTGTCACCTAAAATAAACCCTGTCTTATTTTTACTGTCACCTAAAATAAACACATATTTTATACATGTCATATTTAATGGAAAAAATAACTTTGACTTCCAGTATGGTAGATGTAACTTTGCAGTCAAGTTCCCTTCAACTAAAAAACAACAAAAGGTGTTGTTCTGTGTATATTTCCCTATGAATTGTGGCACAGTTTCTACACAGTTCACTCCAAACCATACCAACCTCACCCTGTCTAATCAGCTCTCATCAGTTGTTGACACAACCTAAAAAGGCTTGTCATGACTAATGCATGTGTTGGTGAAGCAGTGGTGTGGTTCGGTGACTTCAGACTGCAAAGGCTGTGTGCTCAGTGGGGACATGAAGAAGTGAAAGATGGAAACCTTAATACTGAGCACCATGCATGTGCACAGTTTTACTAATCAGGTCAGTGAAATGGGACACTGTTTTAAATTCTTTACAAGAGTCTTTGTCTTGAACTATGTTTAAAGGGATACTTCAACATTTTGGGAAATATGCCTTTACTTTCTTAGATTTAGATTAAAAAATATGAATCTGGCTGTATGTAAACGTGAAGCTACAGCCAGGGGATAGTTGGCTTGGTGTAAAGACTGGAAGCAGAGGAAAAGTTAGCCTGGCCCCGTAAAAATGTAACAAAATCCATCTACCAGCGAGTCTAAAACTCACTATATATAACAGTTTAGATCTTGTTCATTTTAGTCATACAAAAAGTGTACAATAACAATTCTCCATTTTACAGGAGTTATGTGCTGGGCTATTTTTGGTCAGGAGCCAAGGTAGCCTATAAAGTGTTAACTGATGAACTTTAGGGGCTGGTAGGAAGATTTTTGTTACATTTGGACGGAGCCAGGTTCTAAAGAGATCTAACATAGTTTTGATATTCCCATTCTACTGTACTTTTAGGAAAGAAAGTGAATAGGCGTATCTCCCGAAACTATTGCTTTAATGTTACTGTAATGTATCATAGTAGAAGCTGTGTAGTCCGACCAACTGTAACACAGATTACAATATCAGCAGTTGAGGGTCTTTGCACATTTGCAATGTGAACAAGAGCAGATGGGGGTGTGGTCCTCAGCTGCTGCTGTTTCTGCTGTGCTGTGTGTGTGTGTGTGTGCGCATATGCGTGTTTGTGTGTGTGTGTGTGTCAGTGTCAGCTGGCGCAGGGCTGTGGTCAGAGTCTGGGATAAGTCTACTCAGCAGAGGAGGGCAGAACCTGATTGGTTGTTGGTTTAATGACATAATGAGATGAGGCCTGGAAACAAACCATTGCTCCAGGTCTCTCAAAGCTGTCATTTAACATTTGTAATTTAATTATGTCAGCAGAAGCTCTTCTCCACAGTCCACTGTCCATTTTCTAAAAATTTTGTCCATATTACATTAAGACATTAAATAATCCATGCTGTGGATTGGTGTGTTTAGAGGCTGCAACTCAAAAACATGTATGCTCAGCTTTTGAGTAGACTGAGATTTAGACCATTGCTCCAGGTCTCTCAAAGCTGTCACTTAACATTTATAATTTATATCAGCAGAAGCTCTTCTCCATAGTCCACTGTCCATTTTCTAAACATGTTCCTGTAATAATCCATGCTGTGAATTGGTGTGTTTAGAGGCTGCAAATCAAAAACATGTAGGCTCAGCTTTGAGTAGACTAAGATTTAACATCTTAGCATGTCAAGAACTTTAAAATAAAGCCATTTGTTTATTTAGAGAGACTACAAGGTAAACAGCAGCAGTGAAAAAAAGAGGATGTGAATATGAGGCCACCTAGTGGTTTATGCTGCATTACAGAATATGTTGGATTAGCTTCATGATTGTCTGAATACCATTAGTTAATGAGTAGATCCTCTGTACATTTTAGTAAACCACTGTTGCACCTGGAAATTAATATTTACAGTCAGAAAGTTATAGTGATTTAGGTTCAATATTATTTGTGTATGAAAGGGGTCTATTATAACTAAACTTGACTTTCCTTGTAAAGTGCATTGTCATCTGAAATTCAATCTATTTTTCTCTTTATTATCCACACTGAATAACATTAGTCTGAATAACAGGAACGTATCCCAACAATTGTAAATGAGCAAGTGTTAGCCTAAAGGGCTAATTTTAATCTGTTGTCCCTGGCCAGAAGTTAAAATTGTACCATAAGAATAGCTTTATCTACATTCACAATATCCACAACACAATATGTATGAAACATAACAGCACACTACACATCCACCAATACATAAATAAACACAGTAACATGTTAGTTAGCTACAATCCACATTATGTGTGAAGTGATCACCACTCCACATCTAACCTGATCAACCTGACACACCTCACAAGAAAAAATTTGCTTTGGTTCCAAATATACCTGTAAACTTGTTTCACGTACATGGTAGTGGGACACCAGTTAACAATCACCATAGTAATGATGTCGTTATGTCCCTGAGTGACTAAAATGCATGCTATCACTTTCAGGCTTGCAGGAAATTACTGCACCTCACAGATCACACCATAAGACACATTTCCTTCTCCTCGACCGATATATGCTCCTTCATTAAGTTAACCTAAAGAAGAACCACGCCATCCAATGGGATTAGCAGTTGGTTTAGAGGGCTCTGGGATTGGTTGAAATACCAACACAACGTTTCCCAGGTTGTACCTCTTGCATGGGGTGACTAAAGGCTTACCGTGAGCCTGATTAGTTTTGTAGCTGGTGGGTACAAGATGTTAGTAGAGAGAAGCACCCAAACAAATGCATGGACATAGACTTACTTCTGTAAGTATTCTTTGAATTTCTCCTATTTTATCAAACTTTGCAACTGTTGCGCATATTATATTTGATTAAGTCAGTCAGTGGTATCAGGCACTGATCATTTAATGACCACTGAGTTTGAAATGCTTTTTTAAAATCTGATAATTCACTACATTTTACCACCCATGTGTACTGACCATTTATTGTCTGTGTGAATTTAAACTGGTTATGCATCATTTTTTTTAGTTATTTAAATTATTACAGCTATAGCAACACAAATAGAGTATTTCTATTAGTGATAAGCACAAAGTAATTTACTGTAGGTCTACTGTGGGTTTATTGTTTACGTCAACATGGCTATTATTACTGCTCATTGGGATTTTTATGGCACTTTACTGGGTAATATTGTGTTTAATATTACAGTTTCTCCTTTTATTATTGCATTTTGATATCACTAAAATCTACATCTCTCTATTTACAAAGTACGGACCGGAAACAACATCATAGTAAACTAAACTAATAAAATTATAAAACTTTTGCATTGCAACTCAATTGTTTTTTTGTTTTTTTAACTCCACAAAAAAAAAAACACATCTTTTACACTGACACAACCCACAACATGCATGTTTAGTACTGTGGAGGGATGGTTTCTTTGAATTGACACTTTTATAGTAAGCTTGCTAAAAATGCTGCGATTTCAGATACCTGCGTAAAACATGGAAAACATCCTCACTGTCTTTTACAGTCAAACCAATTATGGGTCAGCTTGTTAGCAACACTGTAAAAGCAGACTGTTCTAAACTGGCTTTAGCAGATTATGGAGCCTAAACAGAGGCACTGGACGAAGGAAGACCTGCAGTGTTCTTTTAACTCTTGTCCCAACTTCCTCAGGCAGACCTGTTGCTGTACAAGACTTGACAGGACCACTCATAGTTTCCTACACATGGCACAACGCCAATACAGGGCTCACACATCATCATCGATTATTGATCCAAGAAACTAAAGAAAAAAGCTTTAAAATGAAAGTGAGCTAAGAAATTCTAATACAGCGTATTTAAGATTCTGGGGAGGTAGAGAGAGACATTTGGAAGTCAAAGCATTGCCTGTATGTCTGACCATATGTAAAAGTCTCCTAAACAGACAGGATACACAAAGTATCTTTGTGTTGGCCCTGGCCATGACTCCCAGTGACTCAACCGACTAGCCCTGTTTGTGTGTGTGTGTGTGTGTGTGTGTGTGTGTGTG
>NC_045742.1:12741569-12764303 GCF_008692095.1 Etheostoma spectabile
TGTGTGTGTGTGTGTGTGTGTGTGTGTGTGTGTGAGAGTTACGCTAAGGTTGACCATCTGTTTGTAGGTGCCAGTTCCAGAGAAGATGGTGGCCGCTGTGCTCACCTTGCTCAGCTCAAGGAAACATGTTCAACCTGATAAGCAACTGCTGCACCTGGTTTTCCAAACTACAGGAGCCGATCAGGTAACAAATAAAAACATTTCTTGAAAAGTGAAATGAATAATAAACCTAAAAAAAAGGCAGTCAGTGATGCATGTGACGCATTTGGCAAAGCTTCTATCGTCCAAATAAATAGAAAACACAGATTCAAGGCGCTTGGGTGGCTTATCTGGTGGAGCGGGCGTCCATATACAGAGCCTCTGTCCTTGAGGCAGCGGCCGTGGGTTCGATTCCAACCTGTGGCCCTTTGCTGCATGTCATTCCTCCTCTCTCTCCCCTTTCATGTCTAAGCTGTCCTGTCATAAATAAATATCTAAAAAACACAGGTTCAATCAGCCTAATCACAAATTTAAACCTTATAGATTCACCTTATTCAATCAAATAAAATCCCAGTGTTGCCTAACTCATTGGAACTGGTTTGAAAATTATTATTATTTTTCCCCTTGGAAATAATATTTCCAATAATAGTTGTTAATAGTTTGTCATGCATGGTTTATTGATGGCACATGATTACTCCGGTTACTGCTTTAATTTACAGCTGTCAATTAAAGCTATATGGTGCTCTTTTAAGTGAAATGATATAATGTGCATACTTCTTTGCAGGAAAGTGACCATTCTGGTGATTGGTCTTGACAAAGCAGGAAAAACATCCTCCATCAGAGGAATGCTGAGAGGTAATTCAACAGTGACAGTTTAATTGCCAGTTCAATTAAGGGTGCTTAAAGCTGAACATTACACACATTATCTACCTGTGTGTTACTTCCTGTCCTTTATTTAGTCCCCAATGGTGTGGAAGCAGGACCCACCAATGGCTGCGTACGACATGAGCTGAAAGTGGAGAACTACCTGGTCACCTTGTTGGATGTGGGGGGCTCAGCAGAGTCCAGAGGAGCCTGGAGGGAGCTCTTTGGAGAAGCCCATGGGATCATCTTCGTGGTGGACTCTAGTGACAGGCAGAGGATAAAGGAGGTCAAGGAGGTTCTTGCTGACCAGCTGAAGCAACCAAGAGTGGCAGGAAAACCCCTATTAGTGTAATTATATCATACATATATTACAAGAGTGATCAAATGGCATCTGCAGTGTAAACATTGCCCTCTAGTGGCTAATGAGGACAAACACTGACATAACTAATCACTGGGTAACAGTAAAGTCAAAAGGTGAGTGACTTAGTGCTGAAACCTTTTCTTCTTAGGTTGGCTAACAAACAGGACAAAATGAACGCTCTGCTGGGAAGTGAGCTGATTGAGATTTTGTCCCTGGAGGCGCTGGTCAACCAGAGCCGCTCTCTGTGCCATATTGTAAGTGTTGAAGTTCACTACTGGAATTGGAACAAACCCAAATCTCTTGTAGGAATTGAAACCATGGATGGCAGACACCTTTTTCTTTTTCCTTCTCAGGAGCCTTGTTCAGCCTTAATGGACCTGCGACGCTGGTCGGACCGAAAGACTCTACGAGGCCTTCGCTGGTTGCTGCGTGCCGTTTGTCTGGATTACCCCGAGCTGTGTACTCGTGTGGCCCAGGACAGCAAGATCCCTCTGGAACCAAGAGAGAGGGAAAAGTCCTGGAAAACAGAGAAAGTTCCTAGAAAACCCAAGGGAGAACGGTAGGAGGAGGTTCAACATTGTACATATCGTACAGATCAAGATAAACCTAAGCATGATATAATGTTTACATGTTGACCTTTCAAATGTTCTCTCACCTCAGAATGCGATCCAGCAAGGCAGACCTTCGCCAGGGTCATCGGCCAAAAGAAAAGGAGAAAAACACAAAGGGTGAAGGAAAGATGAAACCCATTCAAAACATGCTGCAAAAGGTCAGAAACATAATTTGCATCATTTTTACACTCAATGGCCACTTTATTGGGTACACCTGTAAAATCTAATGCCATCAACAGCTCAGCCATAAACTCTACCTTTACAAAATATGATAATGTTCACCTTTGATTGACACCATCAGAGAGGGTTTAATTTAACTAGAAGTTTATCATTGAGGTTGTAGTCTGCAGTGGTGTTGAACTGGACTGCATTTTAATTGAAATATGAATATGTTTTGCCAAACCATATTTTTGTTTTTTGTTTGTCGTGATTGTGAAGGTCTCTGTAAATTTGTGATTTGAAATGAATATTACAATAAATAACTGGAGAATTAAACTATTCTTTTATGTACAGGAAACCAGTCCGAAAAAGAAAACAAAGAAGAAGAAGAGGCTGGTTAAGGTCCAGGAAGGTGAAAAGGATCAAGTAGAAGCAAATGAACAAGAGGAGGAAGAGGAAGGTGATGGTAACGAAGGAGAGCATGAAAACTCTGGCCATAGAGAGAAAGCCAGCAGTGCCCTGATCCCCCCGAAAAAAAGCAAACTAAAACGCAAAACAAAAGTGAAAAAAGAGAGCCTGGACGTGCCAGAATCACCAGACAATGATGAGAAGCCGCTTAAAGGTTGAAATCAGTTTTTTATGGCCAATTTGTTTTGGGTATTAGCTGTTTATATGGAAATCTAAAATGTGTTTTATCTTTTTCTAGCTAAAGAGGAAAGAAGGAAGAAGAAGAAAGTTGTCAAAGTGAAAAGGAAAAACAAGATCAACACAGAGGAGATGTCTGGAGCTTACTCTCAACCTGTGGACCTGTCCGCAACCTTTGGTGAGCTTCATCCACATCTTCCATCTCCACATCGAATGCAATAACACTTTGGACTCTGAAATAAAGTCACTGCTTTAATTTTAAAAAAGATGACCCTGTCTCCTGATAGATCTTTACCGAAAGGCAATACTGGCTCTGAAGGAACATCAGAATCAGGGACAGTGAGAGTGAATCTGCAGCCTGGGTGTGAGGATGTGGTCCACGGCAGTCTGACACGGTCACACTTCATCTCTTCAAAGACAGACACAGAGATTCTGTTTTATGTCTTCGTCATTTTCTATAGACTTCAGACCTGGTCCCTGAACCTTTGGAGTGAAACTGCTGATTCTAATGTGTAGGGCACGTCTGCATAATCATGTAATGATAGAAACGTTAGTGATAAAAAATAAAAACATGTAAATAAATATGTAAACATTTCAAAATGTTAAAGATGGAATTGTGTACATGGCCAAATTGTTAAAGGCAGTTTTGTTATATAGGCCTTAGTGGTCCCCTTATAGCATATCTGAAGTCTCTTTCCCAAAATTCAGCCTTGGTGCAGAAGTACAGCCACTAGAGCCAGTCCCACTATGAGCTTTCCTTAGTATGTGCCATTTCTGTGTCTGTAGCTTTTGGGGAGGGGGCAAGGGGTGTGGCTTTGACCAACTGCCACTTTCCTCGTTTGAAATCCATAAAGTCTCTCTCTCATGGGTGGGCCAAATTCTCTGGGCGAGCAAAGCAGAGAAAGGTGAGGTAACCTTGCCCCTTTTGACCTCATATGAAGCAAGATTCCAGATCGGCCCATCTGAGCTTTCATTTTGTCAAAGGCAGAGCAGGCTACCCAGGGCTCGGTTTACACCTATCACCATTTCTAGCCGCTGGGGGACCATAGGCAGACTGGGGGAACGCACATTAATGGTTTAAAAAAAAAAAACTCATAAAATGAAAATTTCATGCCATGGGACCTTTAATCTATGCAGTTTTGATTGTAAGAAAAACATGATATCTTTTTTTTTATTTTTTATTACAGGGTTTGAATACTGTCAAGACATTACCAGACCACTGGGCAGAGTATGGGACATTGTTGATGATATAATAATAATAAAAAAACATTTTCTCACAACTTGCATGGAATATTGATTGTGTTTACACTGAAGCAGCAGAAACAAAACAAAAAAGTAGTTGTGCTAAAAGTTACTAACACTTAAAAATGTAACGCTGACAACAAACGAAGAACAAGATTGTTTATCTGAATGTATACACAAATAAGCTTGGTTCTGTTATTTCCGGTCTCTAGATGGTTGAGACTTTCTGCCTGACGACTTTCTTATCCTTAACCAATCAAGGAAATGGCTAACCTCGACCATCTCGTGGGACTTTATCAAATCTTGGGTTACCATCTAGACACAACTTTTGGCCCCCCTTCTTTTTGTCATTTCATAATTATTCTGTCAGATCTGAGCCCTAAAATGTAGTGATCAAAAGACTATCCTCCATTTTAGTCATCTTGACCTTTTTCCACAATCCACAAGTGATTCCTAAATCTGGATGAACTCTTACCAGATGGCACAACAGATTTCAGTCTTAGTGCTGCAGCTTCTATACTGACATAAGCTGCTCCTTGACAAAATCTGAAAAAAAGCGATTGAGCAATCGTTAAATTGATAACATAAGAAGGTTTGTTGATTATAAAGAGCTTTACATGCAATTTGATCGTGGCAAATAGTTCTGTTAAAGTGTCTCTATTACTCACGTTTGAATTTGTGACATTATGTTTCACCATGTAAGATATTTCTACCACCTAAAGTATCAATAAAATTCCTAAAATAACATTTAAATAGTCCTACATGAAAATGAAATGTTGCAAAAATTAGCTGCTATAGGTTCGTCCTGTGGTCATCCAACTTGCTGTACAATGCATAGAGTTTATTTATGGAAGAGCATCACAGGGCCTTTGTGTAATAATTATATTTAAAAACAAATGTATTTAGGAATATGGAACATAGTGTAAAAAATGAAAATATAAGTTTTAAAATATGGTAGATTTTGACACTGGGATATCTCTGTATGTTTGTGTGTGTGCGTGTGTGTGTGTGTGTGCTTGCGCGCGCGCGTGTGTCTGTCTTTTAAATATCTCACTAACTGTTTATCCCATATGGTTTATCCAGTCTACTTCACACTTTGTTTCCTGGGTACCCAATGAACTTGGGGTTTGCAATTTGGAGCAGTTTGGATGTTGGATAATAAACTGCGAATTACACTAAATGACGCAGTAGCCTAAAGCTGTAAAACACAATAAAGGTCGAGGAAAACAAGTTGAGAAAAATATCTAGCCTTAACGCTGGCTCTTGCGTGTCTACCCTTCACTATAAAGGTCCAGTTTATTCAACAATTCAATTTGGACAACAATCTCGAGCAGTGCGCCCCACCAAGGAGCGCTTCCTCCAGTTGTCTTCATCGCACTCCCAATAAATGAAAATGGGGAAACTCTTTCCAGAAGTAACAAAATACTCCTGCCATCTGCACTTCTCTAGTTTAGGCTTAATGTTGTATCTAATTGTTCCATACAAATTTAAAAACGTCAATTTGTAGTTTTATTGGGAGTTGCAGGATTATCTAACGCTATGTTTTTTTTGTTGGTGCAATCGATTTACTAGAGTTTTTGGATGTTGCCTGGCAACCTCAATAGGATCTTCTGGCCTAGCTAGCTAGCTTAACTCTGCAAGTTAAAATTGAAAGACGATGCATTGTAGCATAGCTTGTGTTTTGAGTTGCGGGTGAGCTCCTGTCAGGCTAGGGGTACAGTGCTCCTGGAGGCCGTGCAGAGAGAGGAGAGCTGAGAGGACCTGCGCGTCGCCATCTTCGTCATTCACCCAGAAGCCCATCCCCCCGGTGGTGCATCTTCACCGCGAAACCGTCCGACTTTCATTTCAATTCAGTTCAGGGGGAAGCGCCTGCTACACGCAGCGAAAGATGGCCTCACCAAGGACAATTACTATTGTGGCCCTTTCTTTTGCATTGGGCTTATTTTTCGTGTTTATGGGGACCATTAAACTCACTCCAAGACTAAGCAAAGATGCATACAGTGAAATGGTGAGTAGTTAAAGCTTAGCTAGCTAGCTAATTAGCGGTAAACCGTCCGCATCAGTGGGGGTAACGTTAACGTTAAAGGCCATTGTTCTGTGTTGGCTGCAGACGCGAAAAGGCTCTCAGGCTCGAATAATGTGGAGATGCTGACCTAAATAGTAAGAGATGCGGAAAATGAAAGCTTTCGATGTTGAATTGCTCTTTATAACTAACGTTACTGCCTCTGTGAAGCATTAACATTAGTTCATTTTCCAGAGTGGATTCCTGTATTTCAAATTGAAGACCTGCTGTAGGCTTCCGTTATCGCATGTAGTACCATACCATGGGCTACGCTTGCATGTTTTAGGATGAACCTTTATGAATATTTTGGTATTACCACGGGCAACATTCATGAATCAGTATGGATACAAAACAATTCGAAAAATGTGTCTAACATCAGGTAGTAAACGCTAAACAGGGATCAATAGGGAATGATAGATCAATACATGCTATAATTTAGCTTAAAGGTGCAAACATATGCAAGATAATCAGCAGATTTCTATATTTTATAGCTTGTTATGTGTAGCTTAATTAGGTTGTAGCTGCCATGCTACTCGTTTAAAACGAAGAGCAATGGCGGCGGATTCCAGCAAATTCTGTGAAATGCACCTACTGGTGCTGATGTTGAAATGACCAGTGTGTAAGATGATAGCTGGCATGCATTTAGGCTCCATGCGAACTGCAATGACTAATATGCTCACAAGATTTGTTCCTATAATAATTGTTTATAGTAACAGACTATTAAGCAATAAGTCGACGGACAATTTAGCAAGCATAGTGATAAAATAAAAGCATTTGAATGATAAACACTTGACTTGAGGATGGTGAAGTTACATAGCCCTTAATAGCCTCACCCAAAGACACCCATTATAGTTTGTATGACATTAGATAAATGTTAGAGATATTTAAACAGATCTTTGTACTTTATCTTTTCAGAAAAGGGCATATAAGAGCTATGCCAAGGCATTGCCAGGCTTGAAAAAGATTGGTATCAGCTCAGTCCTTCTTCGTAAGATCATTGGCTCTCTGGAGGTGGGCTGCGGTGTGGTGCTCACCCTTGTCCCAGGCCGGCCAAAGGATGTGGCCAACTTCTTGCTGCTGCTGGTCATGCTAGCTGTCCTGTTCTTCCACCAGTTAGTAGGAGACCCCCTGAAACGGTACGCCCACGCTCTAGTTTTTGGTATTCTGCTCACCTGCCGACTGCTTATTGCCCGCCAGAGTGACGACCGGCCGGAGAGAGAGGACAGCCGAGAGGAACAGCACATCAATGACCAGGAAAAGAACAAGGTCAAGCAGTCTTAAGAGCCTCTTCTACTTAGGTCCAAGCCACAACAAAGGGAACCTGGTGCGCCCCTATGGATTGTTGTCATTCATATTTTGAAGGAATCAGTCACGTCCAGTCATATCCTCACATTCCTATCCTGTTCCATCCAGCTGGCTGACTGATTACTCTTACCCACTCCTTTGCACTCTTACTGTGAAACTGAAAACGTCTGATTCACACACTCTACATAACCATGGACAATCATACCTGTGGAAATTCATTCAAGCTCAACTCATTGTCTAAATAGTGAATCCATTTTGCCTATTTATTTCAGTCCTACACTGTGTTAAATGTTTGTGTTTTTAATCCAATATGAATTTATTTATGTTAAAAGTGGATTTGAGAATGCAGTTTTTCATGAAAGAATCTTTGTAGCTTGTTTTTCTAATTTGTTTTTATACTGTAGGAGAAACTGATAATTTATAAGTTTCAATCGTTTAAGCATGTTTCATTTGGTCCAGAGTATAGAACATGAACTAAAAGGAGCACCTTTGAAACAATTTTGTACTAATTATACATCAGCTAATATTACCTATTACCTTACCATAGCCACAACCTAATTTGGGGCAGTGTTGCCAGAATGCAAATCTCAGAAGGAAAAAAATGTATAAATCCTTGTTCGTTTTTCATATCAGTACATTTTTGTAGAATGCATGAAATCCTTTCTCCCAAAGTTAAATTAGCTGACTATCCTCTTTCTGCTTTCAGTTCAGGTCACAATGAAGTTGTTTAGCTGGGAATTACAGCGGTTGCTGCCTCAGGTGTCTGCTGCTAGCTTGTACAGCAGAACATAACCAAATTTAAAAAAGTATTTTTGCCTGTTAAAATTGGAATTTACCTTTGTAATTCACAGTTGAAGTCATAAACTTATTCACTGTCTCTTAAAGATTTTGCGGATAGATTTGGTGTTACTTTTCTTCTCTGAAGATATAAAAGGCATTCCTATTACAGTTGTGCAGGGGATGAAATCTCTATTCAAACTCCTGTCTGTAAGTTTGGGGATTCACAACATTTCTGTAAATGATATACTAAAAATAAAGAATTGGAGATGAGACTGCCTAAATATTGTTGGTTTTATTAGCTCTCTAGAATGTCTTACAGTTTAAGTTAATAATTACATTGGTACAAGTGGGTGCTGCAGTGGGATTTTTGTGTTGTAATCTTGTTATATAACTTCAGACAGTCCCTATGGTAATTCAATCATATCACCATATAAACTGCATACAAAGCCTTATGGACAAAGATATGTGGTACTTGTCAGCGTGCAACATGGAGTGATGTTGCCCTTGCTTGACAAACATGAAAACTAAATACAGCAACAATTACAGAGACTGCACCCTCCTGCAGTTTCCCATGTCTGCTATGTTCTGACCATCCGGATTTGTAGTGTTTGGATAGTTATATAGTTTTAGTTTTATTTGACATGGTGTTGAGATAGCCAAAAATGAATAGGCAATTATTTTGTTTGGGATTTTGGACTGTTGGTCAGATAAAACAAGACATTTGAACTTTGCCTGACATTGTACAGACCAAAGCGGTTATTGAGAAAATATTCAGGATTGTTCACAGGATTGAACAATTACATTTAAAAAACATTCAGAACCAAACTATTTTCAGAGTATCCCAGTCATTTTGAATAACTTACAGACCTCACTGCAACTAATTTCTAATTAAGACATAACTGTACTCCCTGTGAAAAATGTTGATAGGGAGTTCAGTGGGTTATCCAGACTGTTTCTGGAAAGCATTGGTGCTGCTGACATATATGAAATTTCATTGCTATGGGAGCACGACAAACAAATTATTATTTAAACTGCAGCATTGTATGACTATGACATCTGACCAGTGTCATGAGCTAGTTCAATCAGAGGGCTGAGTGAACACCCTATTTTTCTATTTTCTGTGTGGAATTCTGACCAGTTTTCGATGTTATTCGACGTAGCCCTCCATCTTGATGCAGTCAGATGAACAGCTACTTGACTGGCGCTAGGACCATAATAATTGTAGTCCTAGTTGACTGCGGGTTGAATGCAAACAGACTACAACGTCCGGGAAGCAATCGAGCGGAAAGACTACACTGCACACGCGCAGACCAAACGGTCGCGCGGAAGATTTGAGTTTTGTTTGAATGGCTGGGGACGGAGAGGAGCAGTGTTTTTAAGCGTTTAGCAATGTAGAAATGGCAGCAAAGTTAAACCTGTCGGGGCCGCCGGATTCCGACACGTCGTGTCTAAACGACCAGTCTGTGTCCAGCCGGAGTAGTAACAGAAGTCTGAGAGTCGCAGAAAAGGCGAGGAGAAAGAACGAGGCGGAAGACCCATTTGTTCTGGCCCTGAAGTACTTCTCTGACGGTAGGACCTGGCTCAGTCAATACACTCGGAGAAGATGGTGGCGTTACTTTGACCAACAGTACTAGCTAGATATCTGACCAGGATTTATACGTTAGCCGTTACCGCAATGAAATATAGGATGCCGAAAAGTTGACCAGGTTATAACGTTACGTTAGCTACTTATTGTGTTTGGGGTATAACATAGCTTTACTGGCAGCTAATGTTGCTAGCTTACAGTACGTAACGTTAGTGCATGAGACGGTCCCAAACAGAGCTAGCCTTAGCGTTAGTTAAGTCAGTAACTTTAGTTATGTACATATACAGACAACATGAACACCATTACTAAAAGCTCGAGGGGGAGCAACCCGACTCGTGGTTTTATGACGTCATCTGTTGCCACTGCTTGCGTTGGCCCATCTAACGTTACACTGAATTAAGTGACGGTTCGGTTATTATTATTATTATTATTATTATTATTATTATTATTACATCTAAATGAGGTTTAATTATCATGGTTGCTGTCATATTGGACTAGAAGTTGCTCTATTGTATTTACCTAATTGGGGGGACTTACCACTGCAATTTAATTTGGTCTTCACATGCCGTATTTTGATGGCTGTTATCTCTATATACTAGAGATGGGGTTACTCGTTTTGATAGAGTAGCTGTGATAAAATACACTGGTTCTCAGTATGGTAGAAATCTTTCTGTACATCCCTAAACAGATCACCTGAAAATATTTGGCCAACCCATCAGTCTTTTTTAATTAGTTTAAAATCAAAGATCTGGACAACAAAATGATTAACATTTTCTGCATTAGCAGAAAAAAACTCCATCTGAACTTGTTGACGTCATACTGTGAGTATTTTACTATTTTAAATGGATATACACACACTGATGTTATCTCTCCCTCTTGTAGTTGAAGCGGGTACTCCTTTTTATGGGAATGATGAAGTGGAGAGGAACATGTCGCTGGTGGAGAAGTTGGCCTACAGTAAAGGACTTTCCCCAGAGACCATCTCTATTATGCTGGAGTTTGCCATGAGCCTCCGAATGGGTAAGACAGAAACAGTAAAGGGTGGACTGGGAAAAAAACAACACAAATCCTCTTTGGTGCTTAACCTGTAGAGGGTGGTAGGGGAGTCTGTCCTGCACACACCAATCAAGTGTACACTTTGGACAGTGTCCGTCACACTCTTATTAACACCTATGTTAAATTTAAAGCCTAAAATTCTACTAACCTGTTTTTGGACTGTGAGGTGTCAGTGTTAACTACTGAGCCACCGTGCTTTCTGGAATTGAATGTGTTTTGGTGCAGTTTAATTGAAAAGAATGTTAAAGCGAAATATTTCTTATGTTTTTGACTTGGTGTACATTGAGCCCATATTATCCCTGCAATTAAAAAAAAATCAATAAAAATAAAAAATTGTCTTCATTCTTACCAAAAGTGTAGGAACGCACAACTGATTTTGTTTGTGTGAATTTTTCTGTATAGGGACTATTCTATGTCCCCGGGTGCTGAAGTGTCTGATTCCTGCCACTGTGGTACCTCAGGAGGCTGTTGTTCGAGCGTTTGTATGGCTGGGGGTTGGCAAAATACCTGTCAGCACACAAGTAAGTTCAAATTTCATTTAAAAAAATAAATAAATTCTTTTAAACTTTTTTTGTTCATTAGTAATTCAGAAGTATATCGTTTGGAATATGCATATTCTGTCTCCACTCTTAAAGAATATTAACATTTTTGTAATTACTAAGGTTATAACATTAACTGTTTTAAAACAAAATGACATGATTTAGAACTACTGTTATCTTTTAATAATTCAATCAACACTAAAAAAATAAGTGCCTTTTTGGCTTTACCTGCTTTTGATTATTTATGTCATCTCTAAGATTGCACGATAGTTAATCCATTTGTGTGTTTACTTGCATGTACAATTTTCAGATTCTTTTCATAAAGTGGGTGTTGACTGTATTTGACATGATTGACGCAAAGGACCAACTTCGTTCTATCTATGGCTTCATCTTTAGCTTTGTCACAGAGGAAAATCTGGTATGTGTGCTGATCTTTGCATTGTTATAGTAAGATGGCATCAAATCAAATTTGTATACTATTCATAATCATTTACACTTCTTTGAGCAACAAATTTAAGGTTTACTGAGGTTATTTGTCATTTAAATGACATGACATGCATGTATTAAATGACATTGCAAGCTATTTTTCTGTTATTATATAGATATTGTGCCTTGTTTGAGACACAGACATTAGAAAAAGTTAATTTCTGCCTGACCAGGCAGATAATGTGTTTATTTGGTTAAGGCACATAAAACATGTGCTGTCCTGTTTGTTGACATGTGACTGATTGTCCACTTACCAGTGTAATGAAATGACTGCAGCCCTGTAACCAGATACAGGAGCCACCAAACTACTGCTGGGATGTGAACTCATTATCTTTTGTCACATTATTTCAGTGTCCTTTCATCTGCCATCTGCTGTACCTTTTGACCAGAAAGGAAAGTGGTAAGTCAAACATTGTCACACCTGAAATTTGATTGCAATACTATGTTTTGTTTTTGTTTACTCCATTATTTCCTCTTTACAGTATTCTTATCATTTCTGTAAGCATTACTGACTGCTTAATTTTTTTCTCATTGTAGTGCGTGTCTTCAGAGTCAGGAAGCTACTGGAGCTACAGTCTAAACTGGTAAACACGCTGCTGATTTGATGTCCTCGGCAGCCATTTATCAAAGCTACTTCATTATTGCCTTACTCAATAAAAAAAATCTGTTCATTGAGAAATCCCAGGATGTTTTTTTCCCTCCATTATTCCCATGAGAGGCTGCACTTTCCAATGTCATTGGTTGTATTCTGCATTATTAGGGAACATCCACCAAAAAAAGAGATTTCCAAGTACAAAGATTTGTCATAATAAGCCTGTTGATAATGTTTTCTTTAGGGAAGGCAGCCGTTCCTCCTGAACCTACTGTCACTTTACAAAGTATTTTGCCCTGAACTGGTGACACTCTCCATCCCATCCCGAATTAAGGTTTGTACATGCACTGTGGGTGCAGCTGATACTCATTCTGTTGTTATGTTATGGTGTTACTTTATTTGAACAGTGGAAATTTACGAATAACATTAACCTTATATGAAACAAGAGAGATTTAATTTTGTGTGTGTATTGTATTGACATCATCCCTAAAGCACCAACACAATGTTATGTTTTCTGTGTTCTTACAGAGTGTGTTTAGGAACCACAATATGCCCTGGAGATCAGCTTTGATTGCTGTCCAGAAGAGGGCTGGTTCCCAGGCTGCCTCCAGCATCAGTCTGGCCTCCACAATCAAAGATAAGACCAACCCCAGGAAAAGGGTATGGAAGTCTATTTAAAATGTTTAGATGCACTGCTCACCGTGTTCCCAATTACTCCCACACAACAGTTACTGCTGACGCTTGTCAGTGCCATTCCAGCGTTTCATCAGCCCCACCTCAGCAAAATGCTAAAGTATACACGCAGGGAACAACATGTTCAGAAGATAATAAAATATATATATTTGTAATTAATCAGTTGATCATGATTTTAGCCATTTGTTAATTTCAGGGAATAAAAAAAATAAACGGTAGCCCATCTTGCCCTTATTTATTTTTCTTGTTTTGCTGTGCTTTATTTCTTAGAAACACTGCCACCTGGTCTTGCCGGCATTGTGTTCTGCAGTTAATAAAGAGGCTCAGACTGAGCCGTCCTCCAGCCGAAAGGTGGTCCCGCTGGTACAACTCCACTCCTTTGCTCAGCTCCTGGAAAATATGCACCGTATAGAGGTAATTTCTTCTGGGACAAATCTCTGAGTTCTGTATCTGTGGGGTGCTCACACTGGGGCTGCCTCAGCCTCTTTACTGTCTTGCTTTTTCCTCAATCTTTCACTCCCATCTACCTCAGCGTCCAGATGAAATATCATTTAACCACAAAGATCATTAATCATTTAAGCAGCAGTAACACATTTATGCCAGTTTCTCCATGCCATTAAGATGCAAACACAGTTTGTGTAAATTGTGATGTATCCTCATAGCCACAGGGTGGTGCTGTGTCACTGTTATATTCTTTTGTTTGTACATCCTAAAAGGCCACTAACAACTTTGTCCTGAAAATCTTCCAAATCAGAAGTTGCCTAGGACTGTAATTTGTTTATCAGATTAGAGCGTCAACAAAAGTACAGTGCTTATGCTTTTTGTAGGCCATAGTTCTTTTTACAAATATGGTGATTTATCTATCCTATATGAGTAATGAAAGCGAGATGAGATGTATCTGAGTAATGTATTTGACAAAGTTTTAATAGCAGATGGTCATTTAAAGAGGCATCTCTATAAATGTGTATTTGCCCTGCAGATTCAGTGACCTGATAAACTAATATAATTCATTTTAAATGGCTCGCAGACTTTTATGCGTCATGCTACATAAATTCACCTCTCGCTCAGCTCCTACAAAGCCAACGTGAGCAATAAGGCTTTTGGGGGACGATAACATCAACTGTGTTTATTGCCAAGAAAGCCCTACTTTTTTGGTATCTTAGGCAAGACAGATGAGCACAGTCAATCACATTCATAAATGTATTCAGCAAAGGCATTGACAAAGGATAATTGATTATTTCCCTCATTGCCGATAACTCCTGTTATCAAAGCCGAATGGTGCTTTCACAGTTTAATGATACCGTTGCTCCGTAATTATTGAGAAGCTGAGCTGTGTCGGTTCACAGTCTGTCTTCTCCACATTCTAATTTATTATACTTACCATTGGGAGGCTGCTGTTCATACACAATAAGTGACTGTATTTTCTACACAGTGGGATGGCAGAAACGTCCCAGTGGTGGTATTATGGGGATTACTTTGGGTGGCAGTAGCTCAGTCAGTAGGGAGTTGGGTTGGGAACCGGAGGGTTGCTGGTTCACCATACAGTACACCATACGGACCAAAGTATGGTGGTGGACTGGTAGCTGGAGAAGTGCAAGTTCACCTCCTGGGCGCTGCCAAGGTGCTCTTAAACAAGGCACCGAACCCCCAACTGCTCAGGATGCCTTTCCACGGGCAGCCCCCCCACTCTGACATCTCTCCATTTAGTGCACGTGTGTGTAATTAAGGCCTGTGTGTAATAACAACAGAGTGTTAAATGTAATTTCCCCTTGGAGGATTAATAAAGTATACATTATTATTATTACTGAATACTTGAATTACCTCAGTAGCGGATTGGTGGCCCACAACATGAAAACAAGGACATGAGCATCAGTTTATTATTTTTCTGTAGCAAGTAAACAGATTTTTATTAAAGTGCTCATATTATGCTTTTTATATATATTTTTTGTGCATGTTATAGGTTTACAAAGTGAAAAAGCCCAAAGTCTCCCCCAAAAGGTCTTACCGTCTCAAACAGAAAACACTGTTCACAAACTGCTCTATTGTAGTCCAGCCTTTACTTCCGTGACGAATGTGCGTCACTTTGTAACACATGTTAATACGCTCGCCTAGCTGCTAGCGTGGCACGACCTCATACTCTGCTTCAGACTGGCTTGTAGTGCAGACCTAGGTACTGTGTGTGTGTGTGTGTGTGTGTGTGTGTGTGTGTGTGTGTGTGTGTGTGTGTGTGTGTGTGTGTGTGTGTGTGTGTGTGTGTGTGTGTGTGTGTGTGTGTGTGTGTGTGTGTGTGTGTGTGTGTGTGTGTGTGTGTGTGTGTGTGTGTGTGTGTGTGTGTGTGTGTGTGTGACTCCCAACAAAGATTGAACAGATGTGAGATGTCTCACTCTGTAGCTAAAGCAGAAAGCTCAACACACAGGGTGAAAAGAGGAGCTGCAGCAATGTGCATTAAGACAAAAATATGGTGTTTTTTGAAAATTAAACCATTAAAACCTTTTCTGATATAACCTCTAACAACAATTATGAACCTGAAAATGAGCATAATATGAGCACTTTCATGCAGTGGTTGACTTTGTGAGTATAGTTACTTGGGAATATGAGTTTTGTTTTGGCATCTCTTCTCTGTGCTTCTTTGGATTTATGGTGATTTGATTTTTTTTTAGCCTCTCAATCATAGTTTATCGCATGTTTCCTATTTCTTCATTTTACCTCTCCCAGCTGCCCGCTCAGATGGGCTCACTGCTGGGCTCCAGTCTGGCACTGCAGTACCTGGACTGTGTACAGGATGAGTCTGCCCTCCTACGCCTCAACTTCTGGCTAGGCTACGCTCTCCACGAAGGTGAGGGGGAGGGGGAACTACTGACTACCAAACTGTCATGACATTTTCTATCAGGAAGATTTATGCAAAGCTGCCCTTGAGTTGAACCCAAACCCATCGCCTAGTTGGCATATCAAAAGGGTTCTTTCCGAGAGGGTTTAAAAGAGAGTGGGTGAGGAAGGGGGGGTCTCACTGTGTGAAGATGCAGGGAATCTTGATTTCTTTTTTCTCAACTTTCCCACGTACTAAATACCGTTTTTTGCTATTTGTATTAAGAGTTTTTGTTCTGCGGCGATGGAGGAGCTTCCCAGAATTCAGAAGAAGCGCTGCAGTTTTTGAACAGGTTGCTGTCTACACAGCACTTTCTCCAGGTGAGCATCACATTTCAGGGCCTGATAGCTGCCTCTCTACCTCCCACCTGTCATTCACCGTTCCCTGTATTTATTAACCTGCACCCACATGCCTAGCTGACGCTGCACTGTAAAACCACAGTCAAACAGTGATTTGACAATGTTTTTAAGTTGTCACCTTTCTCCACCAGGAGGGGTTTTCCAGTTCAGAGGCTTTTCTCTACAAATTTCTCAATGTTTGGGATGGTTCCCTCCTCCGCCCACAGATCCTCGGCCTGCTGAGCCACATTCCTGTTATCCCCAGTTCCCGTGAGTCTTCAATGGGTCGTGTCTGTCTTCACATTTTGTGTTCGTCTTTGTTCAATATATATATATATATATATATATATATATATATATATATATATATATAGTTGATGCAACTGTAACCTTCTGTCTCCCCTTCTTCAGAAATCAGATGGCTTCTATTTGAGCCCCTCATGCAGCTTTTCTTTACATCTTCACTGTTTTTCAAGGTAGGTTTTCCTCCCTGCGGCAGAATGAGCTCTACTTGAATTTAAAAAGCTTCTGCTATAAGTTAATATATATCATTAAGTGTTTGTCTTGTCATTATAAAGCACTCAGTGTGGGTCCTGTATTAGCTCAGTGGTTAAACTGCAGTATACTTAGTGCTTTTCTTCTTTATCATGTGTCTGCAGTGTGGACTGATGGAGTGTCTAAACAATATGCTGTTAAAGTGGCTGACCTGGCACTCAGTGTATGCTCTGGAGGACGACTTAGACATCAGCCTCAACAGCCACACATCCATGTAAGTCTTGCATCTACTTCCTGCTACTTGATTATGCTCTAAGCATAAACAAGCAATGGACCTGAAACACTTTGTGAATTTACTTAAAAGCACAGGGGTTATAGCGTGTTTATTTTTTATTCCCAAGCCAAGAAATGTCTTCTCAATAATACTCACAGATGAAATAAAAACTTTTAGTTTACTGTGGGAATGTGTAATAAAAATAATTCTGAGTTGATTTACTTAATTTTGTAATAGATATGAGGCTTAATAGTTATATCAATTTGAGTTGTCTAATTTTCTTCAGATTAAATCATGACCTATCTATGATCTATATAACTTTACTATATATAACTTTCTTACTTTAATTTAAGTCACCTTTTATTCACTAGCAACCGATGGCAACTCAGGCAGAAGTGTGTATTGACATGTTTTCCCTTTTGGTTTTAAACCCATTTATCCATCAAATCCTATAATTGAAATTTGTTTGCCAAAAAACAGCCCCAATCTCTAGTTAAATGATTTTCCAGCTTCCAAATGAAGGAGTGGAGTCAGTGTCAGTCATGTTTAAATACTTGGGTTTCATCACTATCGAGTCCTCACATGTGTAAGCCCACAACAAATTATCAATAAGTGGAAGGATCCAGTTTTTATTCACTTCCATTTCCAAACTTACCTCTGATATTTAGCCAGAGTACAATCTAGAGATTAAATGTAGGAATCATTGATTGTGGATTAATGTGCACTTTCCCAACATCACTCTTGATTCAGTGTTTGTTCTTTGTATTGTAATGAAATGCCACTTGCCTGATTTGGGAGCTTTCTCTCATATCAGAGACCTGAGTGAATCCTGCAATGGCATTCTGGTTAAAGTGTGTGTCTGACTCTGCTCTACCCTCTGTCCCAGAAACATGACTCTGTCAGGGTTCAAGGATTCAGTGATGGAGCTGGTTGACTTTGTGGGTCGGCTGGCCTCTTTGGGCCTTCAGCTTGAAGGCTGCCACTCTCTCCTCCTCAGCTTCATCCTGGACTTCTATGAGACGGTAAAGTATTGCTGCTAGAGATTGAATCTGCTTCGTGGCTTTTTTTTAGGCATGATGCAACCTGTGCCTTGGCTTAACTTGTTCTATTTAAGGACCCTATCCACTCAAATATGTGCTTTGCTTAATGCTACTTCACTTGGATGTTTGAGCTTCACTTTGCAGAGTGATGTATGTGCAGAGTTTGACACTAGAAGCCTGTTTTCATGAGAGATGCAGCAAAGGGCTGCGGGCCTGCTGCGTCGAGGAGTAACCTCTATTTAACTGAGCTACCCGGGCACCCGGCTTGCCTCAAATTCAGAAAGGGTTTGGAAGCCTGCAAGGAGATTAGGTTATGTCTGATTGGAACATGTACCTGCTTCTAACAAAGCAGGGCCATGATTAAAGCTTCAGTAGCGAGATCATTTCGAATGTTGGCTTATCTACCTTTCACTTTTAACTCTCTGTGGGTCTTTTTTCCATATTTCTCTCCTCCCCCAGGTGTGTGACACGTTTCTGAAGTATGGACTCCCCCTTGTGGTGATACCTCCAACTGGAGTTTTTTACCCAGCCCTATTTGCCTCTGACCCCGTTAGCGTGGACAGACTGGCCTACATCATGTACAGGTGGGGACTCTTCATCTCTATGCTACAACCTGCCACGATGCGTTACCATGAATCCCACTGCTTCTCTTTGCAAGACCCGGCCTGCGTAGCATTCAAGCGCTAGGATTGGCCAGAAGTCCAGGCTCCCCTGTTCATTTCCTATTCCCTGACCAATGGGGGTAACCCGACTCTAACCGTTCGAGTTCAATGCCTAACCTCAACCATCTTGCCAAGAAAAAGCGGTTAATAACTCTACCACAATGCACACATTAGCATCACCCGTTGAAGTAGTATTTCATATTTTGATGGATATTTCAAATGGCTAAATTCAAATGGCTAAATTGTACGTATTTGTTAATGGATGATTTATGATAATGACAGTTTTAAGGAGGTAATGCACTTAAGCCCTCTACTCCTTTTTTATGTAGAATTCAAGCGTCGTTTGTAACTCCAGGCTTTAATAACACAAACCCTTTACAGTGTCAACTAATTGACTGCACCCCAGGGCTCTGAAGTAATTCTGCTAAAGCTGAGTGTAAAAATGCCACGACAAAGTAAAATTGGAACATAATTGCACTATATTTTTTGACAGCCCATAGTGAACAAACTGTTATGCAGTAATTCATGATCACAGAGGTCACTGTTTTTTTTGTGTTTCTTTTTTGTTCAGGTACAAGGTGAACTTGACATCCGCCAAGAGTCAAGAAAAAGAGGTAAATAAATAAATAAAAGTACTTTCTTCTTGCCATGTATGTTTGAAAATTAAATATGCTGTGATTTGCAATGTAGCGATACTGTAAGAGTACATTTTAGTCCATTAAACCAATGACTTGGCATACAATGTGAAGGAAATGATTTTCTATTCGAAGTGATTTGATTAGAAGAACTAATTTAAAAGTTATCTTAACCCATGAGTTCTGAATGCATTTCTCGTGATTGCATTTACGTTTTAAGCAATTAGCTGCTGCGCTCCTCTGAAGTGACTTGCCGTTTGTTTTAAATCACTTTGGACGCTTTAATAGATATTTCATCACTCTTCGTCTAGCTCTTCAGGAATTCACATGCATCTACCTACAGCTGCTCACCTTTAATACCCTCTCATATGAGGACTTAAGAAGTTGTTGATTTTAATACATCTGCCACTGTGTGCTGTGAATTCACAAGTACATGTCAGGCAGCCAGCACGCTCCCCTGGAAATGTCAGAAGCACTTTTTATTAAGAAATATGGACTTGGTAAATAGCACGCAAATTAACCAGCGCATCATATGTGGAGCTCCGCAGACACTGAGAGTGGTTTACTTTCTTTCTCCACTTTATTTTGCTTGCTTTGTTCTCATTTTGTGGCTCCCTTTCGATTCTGTTTTTCAGCAGGCCTTTCACATCAGCCGTCAGACGTTCCGTGAGTTCAACCACTACGCAGTCGTCATGGTCAACTGCCTGTGGAACTCCAAAATGTTTCAACCAGGCATGGGTGTACAGCTGGGAGAGGAGCTGCTGCTCAAGAGCAGTGTGCCACAATACTGGACGAGCTTCGACCTCATCCACCACCCGGCCTTCATGAGCTACGCCGTCGACTTTCACCAGAAGGTGAGTGTGCACCGTTTAGGATGTCCTGTGTCTTACAAAGATACTTAGTAGGATCTGACAAATTCTTTCTTCTAGTATGTTCACAATGTACAGGGTTTCCGTAGGGTCTTTAAAAAGTCTAAAAGAAATCCAGGTTCTAGGCCCTAAATTATTTGAAACCAGTCTTAATCTCCCTACGTTGATGCAACGCTACCTCTAATGCTCACTGAAAGTTTTTTTTCTTCTGTTTTGTAGTCGTTGCTTGTCCAATATAATTAGCTGTATATTTACAGATTATTATTTCTCTGTCTCGCTTTTATTCAGTTTTAATAAGTTCATTAACTTTGCAAGTACATTAGTACTCTCATGTCGTGATATAGGTCTTACATTTCATTCATAAAGGTCTTAAAAAGTCTTAAATTTGACTTGGTGAAACCTGCAGAAACCCTGTATATATCCCTTGCTTATTTTTAAACTATGAGAGGCACTTGATGGATCAGCGTCCAGCCGCCAGTCGGTACAGTTTGGTTAATGGACTTACAGGCAAGACAAGTAGACAAATGTGGTATTAATGTTTCTTTTATAGAAGATACATTAATACAGAAGGGCATTTTATTATTAATGGATGCCGCGTGAGACGTGGTTTTCATCATGTTAAATAATACACACACTTTTTTTTGGTTCAGTCCAGATCCAACATCCAGCAGCGATGTTGTTAGATTTAGCAGGGTGGGCTGACAATTAATATTAATGATCTCTCTTTATCAGTGTTGGCCAGGGAGAAAGGACATGGACCTCAATTCCATAAAGGTATGAGGGCTCTCCTTTATATTTCTGCATTTATTATAGACTTCACACATAGTTTGATGTGCATCAGTGATATTTCAGAGATTAAGTGAGGTTGCTTTGGTTGTAGAAACCCTTCAGATGTGACTTTGTGTGTGTTTCTGTGCATGTTTCAGCATTCCAAGCCATGGAGCTGGTACCTGGAGTATTTGTTCAGTCAGGGTTATGACGGCCTGAAACAGTTTGTTCAGAGCAACATCATCCGACAGAAGGCAGCAGGCGACAAGCAGGGCGACAGCTTGTCCACATAGCAGAGGTAGACGATCAACTCAATGGAGAGGAAAAACAACCACTTGCATCTTACCCATTTTTAAAAAAAGACTTGTACATATTTCATTTCCTCGTCTCCTCATATCTTTATGTACATAAATGTATCTTTGTTATTGTGTATTCTTACTTATAGTATTGTCTATTGAGTGATAATAGACCATAAAGCCCTGGCAGCCATTTGCCAGAAGAACGGTCAGTAGAAGGTTTAAGTTCAGTGAATACACATTCAACAGGAAGATGGTATGTTTATTGCAAAAAAAAACTGAAAAGGGGATCATTGGTAAGGCACATTCATCTGAAATACCCACAAAAGCTTATACATCCCAGAACTAACTTAACTTATGATACACATAAATGTTGACGAGATACTAAGAATAAGAGTAACACAACTTGAAATAGTTATTTTTTTAGTATTTTCCACTTTCTTTGCAATAAAATCAGTCAATCTTTGTTTAATGTTAACACACCGACCTTGAACCATACTGTTTTTGTTCTATTCTTCTTGTACAGCTTGCGAAAACCAGACTCTTGCACCTTGTTGAAAATAAATAAGTGTAAGACTTTTAGAAACAAATAAAATCAATCTGTTGTGTCTTAATAACATTATACTGCCGTACGTCACAGTTAACAAGTGTCTTGGTCTTGTGCCCGCATGTGAACCACATTTTTTTTTTTTTAACTTTGTCTAGTGGGATCAGTTGTTTGAGAATATGTTTTATGGATAAGTATTCTTCAGTGGGTCGCTCTGCCATCTGGACAGCAGCATTTTACTTTGATTGAGGGACCCATCTGGATGGTGCTCCTCGGCTATTTCTGAAAAACGCTGGATGAAATATTTGTATGCCAGCTACATACAATGATCAGCTCTGTCTGTGGCATATGGACCCAGAACATGTCAAATACTTAAGGGTTGTGCTTGTGTTTTCTAAATAAAACCGTATCACTAACATGGAAGTCACACAGAAAGGAGTATAAGCAACCTCCACAGGTACCCAAAAAATAAATTGTAATATCACTAATTTATGGCTGCAATTAACTATAATTGTCATAAGTCCAATATGTCTGTGATTAATCATCGTTTTTGGCATTTTTTTTTTTAATTTTAGAGCCCATGATTTACAGCTTTACATTTGTCTTTTCCAAGCAACTGTCCCCAAACCCCAAATACATCCGATTTAGTTGTTTGTAATAACATGTGAAAGGATTAAAAAAAAAATGCTTAGCATTTTTGCTTGTTTTGACTATTTGAATCAGTGTTAATAATTAGTTTGCCACATACTGATTAACTGTTTCTCTCAATGAGGGTAAGTTTTATTATTCCCTTGCTTTTTCAACTTACAAAAATCCTCTTCATGGCAATATGTTGAGGATTCATTCATCATTTTTGTATGTCTTGATAACAATATTATGAACTTTGGCCAAAAATGACACGCTTTATGTTTACGTGTTGTAGGCTTCTACCCACCGTCGGAAAATGAGTTGCAGAGAAGATGTGTCTCTCTCCTCTCTCCCCTCT
>NC_045742.1:12764313-12767140 GCF_008692095.1 Etheostoma spectabile
GAGCTGAATCTCATCCAGACCGTCATTATGAGCTGTGACTTCAACTCTTCCCTCCTGCAGCTCCCCAGAGCCACGGAAGTTTCCTGCTCAGTATTTAATTGCATTTGAACTCCGGCGTTGCGAGATGATGAAATGATGTGTTGAGGTAGTTGAACCCACCAGATGAAGCCGTCGCCGCGTGGCATGGCGCGGCGCTGCTGTGAGTGAACAGAGCCACCTTAAAGGAAGCAGCCCGCTGATGTCAGACACCCGCCGCCGGTTCAGCGCCGCTCCGCCGTTTCAAATCTCCATCTGCGCTGCTGCCCTCGTCACTTTCTTCAGCTGATGTCTCGCCTGCGTCCACGGGAGTAGCTTATTTCAGCCTCTTCGCAAACACATTCCACTGAGCTGTGTCAGTTGAGACCTGAGCCAAATCCTCGCCTCGGGGAGAGAAAGGTAAGATTGTTCTTTTTGAGTGTTTACTGCAATAAATGGGTTTTTGATAGAAGCCAGTTCACCTCACGTTCAGGGCAAACGGAGGCTTCTTTAACCGCCGGTCACTCCTGTGCACGTTGAGGCGCACATTGGCTGTTGTGCTGCATTAAGGAGCCTGCAAAGCGTCCTGGTTCACAGTTTGGCAGCTGGGTCTTTCTTTAAAACCAGACTACATCCGTGTGATTGGGTTTGCCGGTTGAGCTTCAGGATTAACAGCCCGCGTTTGTGTGCTTCTGGCCGGTGGAGCTCTGAACAAAAGGTGCGCAACTGGATGTTTTGGCATCATTTGGGAAAGCCTCTTATTTCTTTCTGTTCGTTATTATGAACAACGTACAGCTCACAGGCTGATTGATACGATGTACAGTTTGCCCATCCACTAATTGCAGATCAAAGGAAGTAAATTGACCGGCACTGATTCATGTGCGCTTGTTTTGTGGAGCCCAGAGGGGAAGAAAAGCCTGCCTGATCTTTCTCTGCAAGTTTCCCCACAAGTCTCGCTTCCTGCAGGAAAAAAAGAGCCTTTTTAGAGCTTTTCTGAATCATCAGTTTGTGGGTGGAGACTGACGTGTGATGGCAGACTGAAGGTGTTGAGCCGGATTTGGACACTGATACCGCGATAGGGCAAAACTGTTTTCTGAAGGCCCCAGGACGCAGCACAGCGTGGGATAAATTAGGGACATATTTGCTTCTGTGGATGTGACAGTAGTAGTAGCCTAAAAGCTATTTGAAATCCAAACGCAAACAAAATAGTAAACACATGACCTTGACCCACACTCGGATGATGGAAAGAAACTTTAATGTAGTTGACTAGCGTTTTCAATCACACTGTTTCATGCCTATATTTAAAGCAAAGCTGTTTTTTTTTCTTCATTGAAAACCAAAAAATTTGTTGATGATTGTTGCGTTCCCCTGACAATAATGTATCTGTCTTAAATATGTGAGTTGTACATTTGTCAGTGGATTTGTGCTGTTGTGTCCAAATATTGACTTAACGTTTATTTGGAAGAGTTAATCAAACAGAAATTCACTTTTATAAAAATGTAATCATCTTTTTTGGACATCAAAAGCATCCCTCTGTCTCTTCCTCTGCTTTTGTATTCTTTCATCTTTGATCATAAAGCTTGGTAGCCCTTGGTGTTCATGGCTCATTTCAGGATGAAATTGAAGGTCTCTGGAAGCTTTAAATGGTTTATTTTGGTGAAAAGAAAAAGCCCAATAATGTTTCCTACCCCAAGGAGTGAAAGAAGTGACATCCTGCCTCACAGAGAAATTCCTCTGAAAAATGACTTTCATGTCATTCTGCATGACATTTCAGCGTTATCAATCTGGATTCATTTAAAATATCAAAGTAATTTTCATGGACAGTAATCCGTCATTACCTACACTGGAAGATCACTTTCCTCACAATCCAAAAGCCTAACAGGAGCACACCAGACTTTTCTTCAGGCAATACAGTTTGATGCAATGTCTTTTGATCTCAAAGACATGCTACAAAACATCTGAAAACGTAAGAAATGAGAGGAATATTTCTGCAGATAGTGGGTTTAATAGTAAGCAGCATACGTTGTGGTGATGATGGCAGTAGCAGCTTGCATATTATGTGTTGCTCTTTGTTACTAGATTTGGCACGTTTCTTAAGGCTTCACACAGTAGCTCTATAATTGTGAAAGACGCTAAAAGGATTACGAGGATGTTCTATTGTCACTGCCTCTCTCCATCTCCATTCCTCCTGGTCATGTTTTATGTTATGCATTTTCAACACTCTCCCTCCAGCTGTGTTTTGAAGAATGTAGATTAAATCTCACAGCATCATCACATTTTAATGTACTTTATTAATCCTTAGGAGGCCAGTCCCTTGTCAGATAATGTTAAAGCAATGGTTCCCAACCTTTTTTTTTTTTTTAATTAAATGTATCCCCACAGCCATCAGATGGACTAAAACGACTTCTTCATTAACACCAACCATTTTTCAAATGTGTGCATTTGAAATCCCTAAAACGGGACGCCATTTAACTTAATTAATTAGGCTTAATTCATTAGTAATTCTTAATTAGTTTTTTATAAAAAAGTATTTTTACAATTTGAATGTTTGGTCGAATTTGAATCTGTAGCCTGCTACCATTTGGAGTGGCATATTTAAACCATTTTAACCACATTTACCACATACATTAGCTTCTTATACTTTTAGTTAACTATTTGATTTTAAGTTCACTATTTCAATCATTAATTTATTACATTTAGCTTACAATTTCAACTGTTCATTGATTTTAGTTAACTGCTACACATCTGTTTTGGGATTACATTGTTTATACTTTTATGTGTGTAGCAAGCTGTGTTAAAGATTGTCTCGGGC
>NC_045742.1:12767150-12768244 GCF_008692095.1 Etheostoma spectabile
CTTTCCCCCCCTTTTTTTTTTTTTATTCAGGAGAGCGATCTGAAAATGTCATCCTCTGTTAAAGTCTGCCCCAGGTCTTCAGTTACTCTAGCAGAGCGTTAAGAATTAGGAACTGCTGTAGTTAGTGACATGACATATTCTCACCAAGAAGATTTTTCTTGATTAACAATGAAAAGGTGATTGTAGGTCAGATGCCGTGATTTCTTGTATGCACCGTGATCATGAATATAATTAGTGTGTGATATTTTGTCATATTTTCTTGCTACACAGAGGAAAGCAGTGAGGAGTTTACAAGTAGGGACCTCAGTGAGACCTCGTGGAGTCAAACGGGTCAAACTGCCTCAGTGATTTAACTACCGCTGGCCCCAGCTATGACCTAATTGATGTTACCTTGTTCTCCACTGTGGCAGCTGAAGACTAATGATTTGGTTTTTTTTCCATATTGCCTTGTATGACAAGACTGATTATTTGCAGTGAAAGAGCCTTTATGACTCATTTTTCTCTGTATTTAAAGGGGTGCACGTAGCCCGCATAGCTGGAGGAATCAGGACTCATTTTCCTTCAGAAGAAGCCATTCGTTGCTACAACTTACTCTAAACTAAAAAATGCTTGATAATTCACCATGGGTTTAGTAAAAGTTTCTCTGTTGTGTCATTTCCGCTTGCGTTGTTTGTTGTTTTTAATTTGTAATTATGCACGCAGAGAGCAGAGAACATGTCAAGCTGTCTGATTGGATGAGCAAGCCGGTGTCTCTGATGCTCAATTAAAGGAGAATTCCGGTCGATTTCGACACGTAGCCCTGTTGTTTGTAAATTAGGAGTGCTGTCAGTAGCAAGAAAATCAAAAACAATCAGTGCTGCCTACACTTTGTTATCCTCCTGCTAGAGTTAGCACTCAACAAGCTTAAACAGGGCAAGTTTAAAACATATTTTTAGCCTCTTAACATGTTCAAAATGTCATTACAAATGCCTAGCCATGTGCAGTGATTTCTTCTGAGGGAACACAGCGAATCTGACTGCAGTAGATGTGACAGAAAGGCATGAAAGTTGTTAATCCATACCTCTGTTTATTTCCGGTGAAGTCCACACTAGTTG
>NC_045742.1:12768254-12769397 GCF_008692095.1 Etheostoma spectabile
TCATACAATCCAATATTCCAAAATATAGGTTTTCCACAAAAAAAACATTTGCCATTGTAATGTCCTTAGTAATGACTAAGTAGAAACAGGCTGTAACCTGACACCAACTTGCTCTTTAAATGTTACAATAGGAACCAATGGGCTTGGTGCTGAGTGCCATAGAGAGAAGTGAGATATTATTAAGAGACAAACACATTTTGATTTGGTTCTTTTCATGGGATTTGTTGACATTTTTTTTTTAAACTAGCTTAGACAAGATCAAGTTTTCTTCTTAAAACAATAAATTAATTAATATTCCAAAATGTTGTTAGTAAAACGATAACACTTTTCTTCTAACATTACTGACCACAGAACAGCTGTGTCTTCATTGCTGTGCATTCACAATTCATGTCTGACAAAAGTGGCACTAGTCGCAACCAAACACCTCAGGCCCTGCTGGAATAAAAATACCTCAGAGCCTTGTCAAGTGGTTGTCCCTCCTGAGACCCAGATGGACAGATAGTTGTTGTACACTTCAGAGCATCATCATCATCCGGAGCTTTGTGGCCGTAGGACAGGTGTGCTCAGTCAAGCAGGCTGCAATAGTCGTAGCACCTCTCAATCATCCCCACCCTGTGCTGAGAGATGGCAAAACGGACAAACGGCGGAAGAATAGGGATAGAAAAGCAATTTGCTAACTTCATAAATTCCTGTGCCTCCAGTACCTATCCTTGGCCATTGTGACCGCAAGCTATTATTTTGAATCTGGTAACCGATGCTTTCCTATTAACATTAAATGGGTTGGTGTCTGCCGGTTGTCTCCCGTGACACGTTTATGCTGGTTATTTACTGCCCGGCACTGCAGGCCTTGCTCTCGGAACTGCTCTGAGTCACAGTGTGGCCCCGTGTGGCAACTCATCCTTAAAATGGAAGGGGGGAGAGGACCAGCAACTAGTTGCTCAATTTAAAATATGTTACCAAGAGTAGAGGGAATGCTGTCAGTGTGTTAGGATGGAGATCCATAAATGTCACAGAAAGAGATAGCATGCAAGTATGTGTTTTGAGTTTGCTTAAGTGTTGTGTGTGTGTGTGTGTGTGTGTGTGTGTGGTTGCTGCCAATTTTCTCTTAATCTTATTGTATATCTATCTATCTATCTATCTATC
>NC_045742.1:12769407-12771558 GCF_008692095.1 Etheostoma spectabile
TCTATCTATCTATCTATCTATCTATCGGTTGGGTTGCCATGGACGTTTTTTCAAATACTCATGGGGCGTTTCTCAATCTGTGTTCTTCTATGGACTTGTGTTCTTGGGAAACGTCATGTTTGGTGGCCAAAGTACTGACCCAATACACAAGTTAGCATTTCGCCAAGAACAGTTAAAATCCCCAGATGTGATCTCGACACGCCCATTTTACCGAGGATACATCGGATGGTAACTTGTGTGAACTTGGCCGGGCCGGTATCCCACCATTCAATTCGGGTTTAAAGCGCGTATGGTTTCCGGTACACAGATTTTCACAATTTACGTATATTATGAAATCAATAAATTCATTTTTAAGACGTTTTAAGGCGAGAAATCTGCTGTGTAGATTTTGAATATAGGCAGTTCAACGAAAATTGATGGTGAATTAAAAAAGCCTTCGGAGTTGGAAAGCTCCACAATCCCCGGCGGGCGAGCTTGCTACGCCAGCCGGGAATGACTCTCGCGAGCCGGTCAGTCAGCTCACAGACCCCTCTGGCAATAACAGGAAGAACGCTTTGTCTCAAAACTGTCAACAGCGTTTTGTGTGCTTCTGAACTTGCGAGTTTAGTCTTCCAGGTACAGCTAGCAAGAACGGTGTCCCCAAGAACACAAGTCCGTTCTTTGCTTACTTGGTATTGAGAAACGCCCTTGGTCCCCAGAAGATGTATCCTACTGACTTTGGGGACCCCCTTTTCCTTTTATGCCAACACAAGGCTAAAATTTGTGATTTTGAGTGCAGTATCTACAAGAAAGCGATAAAATGTGGTAAACATATTCATGTTCCCCTCAAGAAGAATCATAATATATTTGGTAATCCCCTGAATTTTCTTGTAACGCCATCATTTGGTCTAAATGTTAATGTGTTTAATACTTTTAACATGCTAAATAAGATGGCGAGCTGGCAAACATTACATCAGCATGTTAGCATCAGCTCAAAGTACCGGCCAACAGAGTCACTGACATGGCTGTAGACACTCTCATTTTCCTGGTGAAGGAAAGATGAAATTCCACACTGTAAAATAGTTAATACATTTTACCCAGAATGACTAGCAGGCAGCAGTGCGGTGAGCTACAGATGTGAAGGTGGTATTATTTCTTTATCCTGTCATGCTCTACGCCAAAGATGCCGGCTTTGGTTGTTTTTCTTTTTTTGTCTATGTTTGCCAGCATGTGGGACAGGTGTTTGACTAACTATTCACCGCATGAACATTTCTGCTTTTATGCTGAATAAGACATTTTTCCCTTCTGACAGCATCGACTCACAGCCAATGAATGATTAAACATGTGACAATACATAAGTGACAGTCCAATTAATGTTTAAAAAAATAAAATAAAATCTATTGCCATAGCTCAGTGATGCCTGCAAGGCATTAATGGTCCACTCTAGCTCGAGATAAAAGTGTATAATTTAAATGCAAAGCTACATCCAATCCGTTCAAATGGCTCTCCATATATGCAACATTTCAGGATGGATCTTCAGCCTTTAGAAGACACTCTCGTCAATGACATTACATCAGCAGTCCTCTGCAGCCGCTCCACTCTAATTGGAGTTAATGGCTCCTGCACTGAGTTCAACATAGTCTACATGTTGTAGCTGCTGCTGAGTTGGTTCCCCCTGGTTGTGTCTTCTTCTCAGAACTGTGTTTTAAGAACCCAAGTGCCGCTATACTGTTTCTACTAAACCTTATTTCGTGAAGTTAAACAATGGCTCTTGTGCGTCAGGTTTGTGGAACGTGGCGTCTGCTCTCTGCTGGTCACACTTCATCATCAGCGCATGTGCTGATGCACGACAATTAAAGCTGACATGTTCTGATCGACGCCGTGATGTCTGGCAGTGTTACCTCGGGTGTGTCTTCCACTGCTCGGCTACTCAACTCTGTCTTTGTTTTTACTTCGCTCGCTTCTTAAAATGTTTGAAGCACATTGTTGATATATTGCAGCAGATATTTGTTGAGCTCTGCCTCACACCTCAGACAGTGCTCTTTATGTTTTTATCTTATTTTTTAGATTCAGGATATGGGAAGGACTTATTTGGATAATCGCCGTGGGTCCTCTGGTTTTATATAATTTTAGAGACATAACAGAGTATTTGTGGCATTTAAAATCCCCCCC
>NC_045742.1:12771568-12779372 GCF_008692095.1 Etheostoma spectabile
CCCCTTGCTATATACAAGATGGTGAACTCATTAGAATTGACTTCCGATCTTCCCACTCCCCAGTTTAACCTTCAGGCTTTGTAGAAGAAGGTAAAACACTGCTAGAGACTATTTTCTGGCAAGTCTTCAAAGCAGGTATTAAATCTCTCTTGGAATTATACGTTTTCTAATGTATTGTAGTCTGATAGATGTGGTTTTGTGTCGTAATCTGCGTGGGTAAAGGCATCAAATGTATAATAATGCACTCGCTTTTGTTGTTCTTTCCTAGTTGAAGGACGCATCCTAAGTCTACCGTGGCTTTTGTCTCTCCTGTGTTTCAACCTTGGTGTTATTTTCAGAGTTTTGGCCATAGTAACATTTTACTCACCTGCACCATTGCACACATTGCAGAGACTGTGACTCCACTAATTATGTTTTCAAACGAGAGCCATTAGTGCCAGTAAAACAAGCTTTAACCCTGTCATTTCAACACTGTGTGTGTGGTTTGTGTGTGTGTGTGTGTGGTGTGTGTGTGTGTGTGTGTGTGTGTGTGTGTGTTGTGTGTTGTGTGTGTGTGTGTTGTGTGTGGGTGTGTGTGTGTGTGTGGTGTGTGTGTGTTGGTGTGGGGGTTGTGTGTGTGTGTGTGTGTGTGTGTGTGTGTGTGTGTGTGTGTGTGTGTGTGTGTGTGTGTGTGTGTGTGTGTGTGTGTGTGTGTGTGTGTGTGTGTGTGTGTGTGTTTGTGGTGGTGTGGTGTGGTGGGTGTGTGTGTTGTGTTGTGGTTGTGTTTGTGTGTTGTGTGTCTCGTCTCTGTCTCTGTCTCTGTCTCTCTGTCTCTGTCTCTGTCTCTGTCTCTGTCTCTGGTCCTCTGTCGCTGTCTCTGTCTCTCGATTGGGCTCTGTTTGTCATTCCTCACAGCGTGCAGTGGCCACAGAAATCTCCTAAAAGTACAGTGTAGGAAGATCTACACGTTGCCCTCCTGCTGCTGCCTTGATTTCTTGTCTTTGCTTTAAATATGGGAGGCTATCAAAGTGAAATGACTTACACCCATCCTCGTAATAACATGTTGGACAACCAGCCATTGGAAGATCTAACCAGGATTTGGATTGTAGACACAATGAGGCGCACAATAAAATAATCGCAGATCCATTATAGTGAGGATTTTTAATTTTTGAAAAAGCAGTGTTTTTGGAAGTAATAGGCATTGTTCCCATTAATGTAAAGAGTTAGTAGACCTCCCAAGTTATAACTGGAGATGAACCAGCTTTATTTCACGGGTTGTGCAAGTTGTAATGATATTGTTCTTGAAGGTCTAGTAAAGAGTAATTTAACACTCTGTTTCATGCTTGATCACAACCAAATTCACTGGACGTGATCCAAAGTTAATTTGGTTGAACCTGTAACCCCACCCAGCGGTGACATCACAGTGTACTGACACATCTTGGAGTACACGACACACTGCACCAAGATGAGAAGTTAAACCACTGGCGGGAAGCAAAGAAAAACAAGGAATTTACTATTCAGCTGGTGTTAAGTTGGTATTTACACTGTTTTGTAATGACAGTGACTTGCAAACTGTATTTGATGAAGACAATCCACTCAACAAGGTTAGTATTAGCGTTAAATGATCCAGTGTATAGAAACCCATATGAGCCTCAGAAAATAAAACCTTATTTGAATGAATGTTGCTGAACCCTAATAGGAAATAAAATATTTTCTGTGAAGTTTAAAATACAGTTCAATAAAAAGTTGGTTCTATTTGCACAAATGACCTCATAACAAGTCTTACCGACGTAAAATGTAAGATTTTCCTCCTTTTTGTAGTCATTTCAGTTTAATCTCAACACTGTAGCCTTTCTGTGCTGAATATTCTCTTTGTTTAGTTACAATCCCGAAACAGAACTATTGTTTACTTTTATTGCAGAAATAATTAATCATATTTCTCAGAACAGAGAGCAATGTAGATCAACTCAGCTGTGACTTCACTGTGGAATACTGTTTGACTGTCTGTGGCTAAAAGAAAACGTGCTGTAACATGTATATATTTTAATACAATGCAAATATAATTAATTGGGGTTGAGCTGAGTTGATGGATAAAACATTTAAGCCTTGAAACACTTTGACAGAGCTGTTTCACACAGTCGCGCTGAGTTCTGACCTCATATTGTACAGTATTTAATAGATAACGAAGCCCCACTGCTTTTATCATGATGAAATCACTTGAAAATCACACTTGACTCTCTGACCTTGTATTTCACCTTGAAAATAATTACTATTCTCACAATGTATTTCTACACTGCAAATTATTTGGTTCTTACCAAGATGAAAAAAACTTAGATTTAGAAGTGTTGATTTATCTTGTTTTTAAGACTTTACACTATAATCTTTAATCAAGCAAGCTTGTCAAGTGTTGTTTTGAGTACCTTTTCCCTCAGATTTAGTGTTTATCTTGTTTTTAGACACCCCTTTCTTTCAGTGTACCTGATTTAATTTGATGTTGTCTAGCTGTCGATTCCTCTCAATTTAAACGATTTAGTCAAATGCTGGAGAAAAATAATTTAGAACTCACCAAGTTCAGTAGCCCTGCCATTGGTTCACAAACCTGATGGAAATGTGGTTTCCCCTTTTTTAGAAAAGTAGAAAAGCACCTAAGGACTGTCTGTCTACATTATTCAGAGGCAAGAGTGTCTCCTCCTGTTGAAGCTTAATTGAACATCAAGAAAATGCTTCTTTTTACTGAATGATGAAAAAAGTGCCGGGTATCTCTGTCCCATTTCTAGCAGAACTGGGAGGAATAATACAAATTTTGCATGTGTGGGTGGATGCATAATGTATTGTATGTGTGCTGAAAGCATAAACCGGCCGGGTCAATACAACTCTAGATCATAAGAGCCAAGATCATTTCTCAAAGCTGCGCATTTCCCATCTACGAGCCTAATGGCAGTCTCTTAGGCTTCATGATTTATCAAACAGTAAAGGTCACTACGGCAGGCTGCAATTAATTCTGCCTGCTTTTATTTGGTGCTGCTTAGGACGCTCACTCCATTACTGACATGTGCCATTATATGGCATGTGTAGGATGGCAGCAAAGGAAGGGGCACTATTTATATGATATAGTGGTGTTTTATCACACTGTTTAATGTTTAGTTGTTTTAAGCAGTGTTGAATAGCAGTGTTGAATAGCTGTTGATCCTTAAGAGCAGCCTTAAACCAAAGTGATCTATTTTTGTACAATGTATTTAAAGTTGTTTTATGAAATTTTTTTTCTATAATATTTGGAGTATGAAGCTTCAGTTCAGTTTTAAAATACAGATAAAAGAAATAAGGAAGGGGAATGGTAAGGGAAAAAAACGAAATGCACAGGCACAAAAAAGGGATTTGGCCACTGATTGGAGACAAGCTCCCCATCCTCTCATGTCCTCTCGCTTCCTGTTGGAAAGCAATTGAAAAGTGTAAGTAGGTCTATCTGCGGGTGCACAGTACTACAGGAGAAACCCACTACATACAGGTTTTGTGGTTCGGTTTGTAGAAACTACATCCTGTTATACCACGCAATCTCGTAGGTCCTTGTGGCTTTAGCGGTCAGTCATGGCCGCAGCTAGACTGGGTAAGCCCCGCCCACTCTGCCGGCAATTTGATTTCGCCCTGCGGCTCGGTCTGGAAACCTGCACGTTTAATTCTCCTGCTTCAGTTCACAATTTTGCGGGAACCATTTACAAACTGGCTTATCTACCTGCCGCGCTATTGACGGGTTTAACACGATGACAATAGAGAAGCAACCAAGCGGATTCTTGTTTACTTTTAACATAGTGGCCACCAAACTCCACCGAAGCGCAGAAAACCCGTTGCTGTCGCTGCAATGTCACCCGGATCGTTGGTCTGATTGGTTGAAGTACTTTTGCGTACGGAGTCATTTGAACTATCCTCGTTGGTCACGCCTCTTGTGCAGAGAAAATACAGAGAAGACTCCCCAGACCAATGCTCAATCCTAAATCTAGTGACCTTGGCTTGGTCTGGGGATAGCCGGACTAGGCCTCAGCCGTTCCGCAACAAATCCGAACCTGGTGGGTATTGAAGGATGGCGATGGACTGAGCCCACACGCAGCGGAGCCGTTCTGCAGTTGGTGGAAATTCAGGGTTTTACCGGCTCACTTTACTTCATGACTGACTATATCAAAATCATGTCAAAACTTTAGTATAAGTCTGCAATAGCGCACTGTTCTCTATATCCTTGTATTTTTGTAAAATATCACTATGTCCTATTTAGTGCAATCACAGTAAGTGTTGCTTTTCAGTGTAAAACAGTTAAACATTATTGGGTTGTTGTAAAGATGTTAACAATAAAAAAAAAAAAATGTAATGCACTTTCTAATGACACCATCATTTTTTTCCTCTTTGTATAATATTAAATAGGACTTTCCTCCTATTCCCTTTCAGTCGTGGGCTTTGTTTATTTATACATATACGAGTTTATATCTGAATTTTGATGATAAAAGGCATAATAGGTCAATAGTAACATTTGGGCATATAGTTATTACATTGTAACTAATCTGATCATGTTTGCTTGTTCACACACATGTACAACAGCTTCCAGTAGCTTTGCACACTACTGGCTCCGCTTCTGACACTAAATCACATTTCAATCATAATTCCAGCACAAATCTCCCCTTTTTACAAAGCTTTCTGATCAAGTCAGTTTCAATAATGTAGTGCCAAATCATCTGGCATTATTATCTCTGGTCATTGTAGCAGTTCTACACAATACTCTTCTTGAATATTAATTGTAGTTTTTATAATATTCACCCAATGAGCAATCCTACGTGCCCACTCTGGAGTTATGGGCTCATTGCTTGTGCTTGGCTCTTTATAGTCACGGTGCCCATGAGAACTCACGGAGGAAAACTTAAATCGGCGGTGATTTGAAGTTGTGCAAATTGCCTTGTCAAGACATGTAAAAAGTACGGAGTGGTAGCATGCGAGCTCCCAGATTGACGCTTGTCTGTGAAATAGAGTTTGGGACAATGTTGTCATGCTGCTTTGGCAGCTTTACCTATGCTAAAATATGAACATAGACTGTAAATATTAACGGAAGTTAAAGTAACTAGAGGGGTCAAAGGTTACATGACGGCACTGACAGGCGACTAATGGAAACGCCCTGTGTCAGAAATAAAATTGCGTATTTCTCTGGGTTTGAAAATTGTTGGAAACATTTGGGATAGTGTAAGTACACAACTCAACAAAATATATAACATAGGCATAGACTTTAGACTTTTTTAAAGACATTTTAAAACGGAAATGTTAAATATTTTACTTTTTTTTTAAATATATATATATATATATATATATATATATATATATATCTCCATACACAACATTTCCTGTTGTGAATTCCCCCCACAGCATATACAACAGCCGTGTTCTTTGGCTTATTTTCATTTTACTAGTTGGAATTTCTGATGGCAAAGACTTTCCATCTTAGATTAGGCACATTGCCTTAGGCAATGTTTATTTTTGTGATGTTTGTGTTGTAGAAATAACTTGCATGATGAAAAATCTCAAGTTACTTCAATATGTCTCATAAAACTTGGTTTATAATCCTTCTTAATTAATGCCCAAATAATGTTCTGTGCCTTGTGGCTGTTTTTTGAACATAAATAGTCTTGCTTCTGCGCCTAAAGCATCTCATCAATCTGTCTTGTGAGCTGATAGCCGCCTTAGTTCCTATGGAAACTGCAGTGTTAAGAGTTCAAACTTATTACTATGCAATAGTCGGTGAAATGTTACACAACTGCAGAACTCTTTGTCCCGCTAGACTGTTTCTTCATGTTAAATCCTGCTTTTTGGCATAGGGCAGCAGGTCACGGATCTGAAGGCAGCGAGTTTAAGACAGCAGTTTAACTTTGGGCTTCTTTCCCAAAAAACCACAGTGATTCAGATGTTCAATTATTTTACTGGCTTGACCTTTCAGATCCTCTCCAATCATGTTGACCTTTCATGTGCCATTAGATGTTGCTGTAAGCCTTTGCTCTTAACATATTAAATCTTGAGGTACACTTCAGAGCAGAGGCACACCAGTTTCAGAGGGGTATGCAACAACAATTTTGCTGCTGTTGAAATTACATTCACATTTCCGATTTAAAAAAAAAAAAAAAAAAATACAAACACGGAGAGCCACTTAGCACAGACCTTTTAAAGAGAGAGATAGATGTGTCACCCAACAGATAGCCAGTAACTATAGCCTGTATGTCTGACAGCACAGCTAACATGAACAGCTAATGGTAAAACAAAATGCATGATTCCATGGTAAACCAGAGTTATTGCATTAGTTATGTTTTCCAGATTCTTGTAATTTACTTTACATGCTACGTTTATGCTTTCCAGCTCAGCATCCTCAGTTTTACATATTCTAAGATAGCAGTAAACCCCCATTTGGCTGCTACATTCCCAGTGTTAGCAAACGCAAGCTAGTCTATTAACATGAATATTTTCAAGCCTCCAAGCACTGACGTCACACTTTAAATCCGACCTGTTGCCTTTCACCATTCACTTATTTAACTGCTGTCGCATCCCTTGACATGCCATCTCCTTTCCCTCTTTTTCTATTTTTTG
The DNA here is from genome assembly GCF_008692095.1 of Etheostoma spectabile. NCBI lineage: Eukaryota > Metazoa > Chordata > Actinopteri > Perciformes > Percidae > Etheostoma > Etheostoma spectabile. Next base: position 12,778,154 of record NC_045742.1, read on the forward strand.
CCCGACAGCTTTTTTGCTTTATTTATCTTTTTCCATGGATGACTACTCACTACTCGTATGCTTGTACCTGCTCGCTTAGCACTCACAGAGAGAGAGAGAGAGCGGGGGGGTCGAAAATCAAGCTGTTCCACTTGGTGTTCCATCTAGAGGCCTGGAGAACTTCTGTTGTGTAATCTGGGTGCAGCGTTTTTGTTGCATCTGCTTTTCTTTATGCATCTATTCTTTTTTCGGGGTTTGTGTGCTTTTCTTTTTGCATCGTTTTTGTACTTGCAGCGCATTTGCTGAATGCTGCGCATGTGTTGTCAAATTAATTAAGTTGGTTCATAATTTGCTTGTGTTTGCCCCTGTTGGACACCGTACTTAGTTGTCTAAAATGATATATAAATTAAGGAAATGCAGAAAGAATTAGAAACGCACAACAAGAAATAAAAATAAATTTTATATATATATATGATATATTTATGTGTGTTGTGTGTGTATATATAATATATAATATATATTATATGTGTGTATTTATATATAGTGATTTTTAATATGTGTATATTATATATGTGTGTATATTTATATTGTGTATTTATATGTGTATGTATGTATATAATGTGGTATTATGTTATATGTAATAGTATAATATATATGTATAATATATTATATATATATATAGTATAATATATATAGTATAATATATGTATATATATATATATATATATATATGAGGAGAGATAGATATTGTAGATTATAACTGAAGGCATCAAAACTGTCTTATATCTATTTTCTTCAAAGTCGCCTCCCTTTGCTCTGATTACTGCTTTGCACACTCTTGCATTCTCTTGATGAGCTTCAAAGGTAGTCACCTGAAATGGTTTCCCAACAGTCTTGAGGGAGTTCCCAGTTGCTTAGCCCTTGTTGGCCCTTTGCGCCTTCACTCTGCGGTCCAGTTCCCCCTGAACCATCTCGATTGGGTTCAGGTCCGGTGACTGTTTAGGCGTAGCACTCCATCACTCTCCTTGTTCAAATAGCCCTTACACAGCCCTTGGGGTCATTGTCCTGTTGAAAAATAAATTATGGTCCAACTAAACGCAAACCGGATGGGATGGCATACCGCTGCAGGATGCTGTGGTAGCCATACTGGTTTAGTATACCTTCTATTTTGAATACATCTCCAACAGTGTCACCATCACACCTCCTCCTCCATGCTTCACAGTGGGAACCAGGCATGTAG
>NC_045742.1:12779382-12779495 GCF_008692095.1 Etheostoma spectabile
CGGTCACCTTTTCTGCTTGGCACAAAGACACGGCGGTTGGAACCAAAGATCTCAAACTTGGACTCAACAGACCAAAGCACCGATTTCCACTGGTCTAATGTCCATTCCTTGTG
>NC_045742.1:12779505-12784213 GCF_008692095.1 Etheostoma spectabile
GCCCAAGCAAATGTCTTCTGCTTGTTGCCTCTCCTTAGCAGTGGTTTCCCAGCTGCTATTTGACCATGAAAGCCTGATTCGCGCAGTCTCCTCTTAACAGTTGTTCTAGAGATGTGTTTGGTGCTAGAACTCTGTGGTATTCATCTGGTCTCTAATCTGAGCTGCTGTTAACTTGCGATTTCTGAGGCTGGTGACTCAGATGAACTTATCCTCAGCAGCAGAGGTGACTCTTGGTCTTCCTTTCCTGGGGTGGTCCTCATGTGAGCCAGTTTTGTTGTAACGCTTGATGGTTTTTGCAGCCGCACTTGGGGACACATTCAAAGTTTTTGCAATTTTCCGGACCGACTGATCATCATTTCTTAAAGTGATGGAGGCCACTTGTTTGTCTTCACTTAGCTGATTGGTTCTTTCCATAACATGAATTCTGACAGTCCAATAGGGCTGTCGGCTGTGTATCAACCTGACGTCTACACAACACAAATGATGGCCCCAACCCCATTAATAAGACAAGAAATTCCACTAATTAACCCTGACAAGGCACACCTGTGACGTGAAAACCATTTCAGGTGACTACCTCATGGAGCTCATTGAGAGAACACCAAGTGTTTGCAGCACTATCAAAAAAGCAAAGGGTGGCTACTTTTGAAGAAACTAGAATATAAGACATTTTTTCTGTTATTTCACACTTTTTTGTTAAGTACATAATTTCACATGTGTTCATTCATAGTTTTAATGCCTTCTGTGATAATCTATAATGTAGTCATGAAAATAAAGGAAACCCGTTGAATGAGAAGGTGTGTCCAAACTTTTGGCCTGTACTATATATATATTTACCATTGCTTTGGCACCCCCATGGTGCTGCGCCCCTATGCTCCACATGTAGCACATTTTGCGCCACTGCTTCAGAGATTCTTGTATTGGCAAAATTTGCACCCAAAACCTTTTTGTGAGTATGTCAATGAGATTATCCTGCTACTCATCAGTGCTGCTCATACAAAGCTCTGCCTTTTTTCAGATTGAGGGAGTTTTCTGACTGGTTCTTTGTGCACGACGCCTCTGCGGCTGTGTCAGTGCCAGGGCAAGATGTATAGTATGTCAGGAAATGCTGATGGTGCCTGGTCTTTATTTTTAGAGTCAATCTCCTGTTGGTGCTCAGTGTTAGCGAGGAGGCAGTGAGTCATGTTAAAACCAATGAATGTGAACTTCCAAACTCCCATGGTGCGATAGGAACCTTGCATCTCCCGACTATATTGCTTGGTGGTATTGAAACCTCTTTTTTTCCTCACGAGATACAAAATGTGGCTTTGATCTGTAAAATTCTGGCTTGAGGATTCTGTGCAGCTTTGATTTATGGTGTTTTGCCATGACGTGACTGGGTAATGACTACATTATTTGGCTTCATTTGGCTTCTGCATCACAAATAAGTTGGAGCAGGATGTTCACTAAACACTTCATTCGCCCACTCAGTTATCAAGTAGTGCCATCTTATTTCTGTTTTTGATTTGTTACTAACCAACCAAGTTGCTGATGACACGTAGCGCTGATGCATTTCATTACATTTAGTAAACATAAATTTAGCGCATGTATGTTTTCAGATCTGGAATTATGTACAAACAAGGAATAATGCCATGGGGTATGAATACGTATGAAACATTCTCTTTCCCTATCTTTAAACCATTGTAGCAGATCTGTTAAGTTGTTTTGGGTAGTTTGTCTTTATTCCAAGGTAGTAAGTACAGCAGGGATATTTAATGTTGGACACTGGACCCCCCCCCCCCCCCCCCCCCCCCCCAACATAATTAACACTCCTGGTTTTTTTCACTTAGAGTATTATTCTTTGTCTTGACTTTTATTTGAGGGATACTCGTGTTCTAAGTATTTAATTTGCAGTTCCCATAATTCCTGAAAACAGGAAGTATAATGTTGCCATGGATTCTTTTAGCCATGGGCTATGACTTGTTTTTTTGCATATTTTTTTTTGTTGACAAATTGGCATCATTAAAGAGGCTGTGGTATTCAGCAGTAAACAGCAATTTGCTATGTATTAGAGTAATGGTATCCTGAGCAGAGAATTAAGTCACACTCCCTCTCTCTCTCTCTCTCGCTCTCTCTGTGTGTGTGTGTGTGTGTGTGTGTGTGTGTGTGTGTGTGTGCGCGTGTGTTTGCGCAGTTCTTTGTTTTGATAGCCGGTCTGGCCGCACTTGCATGGGAATACTTGACAATTGCTAGTGACAAAGATATGTTGGACTTACGATAGAAAATACCTTGGTTAAACTGTTAGAGGAAACACATTAAGTATATACAATGGGAAGTTTAGAGGTACAGAATAACTTTAGAAGACATTTTTAGAGATGAACACAAGGCTTTAAGTTTACATGTTGAACTGTTAATTCCCAGGTACAATAAAACAATAACAAAAGGCTGCATATTTTACCGTTGCAATGTGGCAAGAATTTAAGAGTCCTTGTCCAAACAAGATTAAAAAAAAAAAAAAGAATTTATGGCTTTGTCTTCAGGTTAAACTACTGTAAGGGACTTTTTCTTCTTTATTTGTATTTTATTAGTTTTCAGAATCTCACATACACCTATTTCAATTTTTCAGATTCTATGACAAACAATTAATTTAATTAACAATTAAAAGATGGGATAAACAAACATACAAGTGAACCAACAAATAACACCATAGTAACAAAACTGTAAATGAAACAGGGAGAAATCATTTTCAGTAAAGTGAAGAAATACAGTCAGGCCATTTAAATGAGACATAGTTGTACCACTTTTGCCAGTGGACAAGAAATGTTCCCATTCTTCGGTTAACATGAGCTGTAATCTGCTCCATTCTGTACATTTCTGATACAATGTCTCTCCATGAAGTAATTGTTGGACACTCTGGTAGTAGCCAGTTTCTGGTAATAGTCTTTTTACTGGTCACAAGCATTGCATTTATCAAGTGCTTGCCCCCTTTCAGCTAACTTTGAGGAATATTTCCAAGATAAAGAGTCTTGAAGTCCAAAGGAATGTCCTCACAGAAGATGACCTGTAAAGCATTGTGTATCACCTTCCAAAGGTTTTTAATGCTGGGACAGTCCCAGGAAATGTGGTAATGGTTTGTGCTTTGGTATCCACAGTTTCTCCAGCAAACAAGGATGTTATTGCTATATTGAGATGGCTGAGATTATGTAATGAAATATCTTGTACTATTTTTCCAGCAAAACTCACCAGCTCATTGAGGTGGTGCATTTTCATTGGTTCTCCCATATTAATGTCCATTATTCCTTAGAAATATCTATCCCAGATTCCTTTTCCCATTTTGCTTTAATGTATGCTGTTGAATGAGTTTTAAGCTCCATAAAGCGTTTATGCAATGTAACTTTTATTTTCATAGTTTATTTTGACTGTTTTAACTGCTCTTTAATGTTTAATTTCTTGTACTGCACTGTAACTTTTACTATTTTTTATCTTTTTATGTTAAGCTCTTTAAATTGCCCCATTGCTGAAATGTGCTATACAAATAAAGCTGCCTTGCCTATTTATGGCTCATATCACCCTTTACTGAGATTTGACTTATATGCTCTTTTAAACAGTTCTATGAAACTGGAATCAGCCTCTGTAACATTTCTGTCAACATAATGCCGTAACTGTAAATATCTAAAGAAATCCTGTTTGTGCAACAGATCATTTTTCTTGAAATATTTCAAAACTAAACTATGTTTCCATTCATAATATTGCATAGAGCTGTTATTCCATTAGCTCGCCACTTTTTGAATCTGGTGTCCATTTTATTCCGTGTGAAGTCCGAGTCATATCCACAATGATATTTTTCCACACCTTAAGAGTCAATTTCTTTTTAAAGAATGTTTTTTGTTTTTTCCCTTTTTATTAGTGACAGTGAATAGACAGGAAAGGGGGAGATAGATGGAGGATGACATGCAGCCTACATGGGGCGAACGCTCTTACTGGGCTAGAGGCTGCCCCCTTAAGAATCAATTTGACCCATGGATTATCAGAACTGTTCAGTGTTGGGCAAGTTACTTTTAAAAAGTAATTAGTTAGTTACTTCTTCCAAAAAGTAACTAAATTAGATACTCAGTTACAAATTATAAAAGTAACTAGCTACTTCAGAAAGTAAACAATGCGTTACTTTCAAGTACATTTTTAAATGCTTAAATGTGACCCCACCTATACCCCTATTTAACGGAACATAAAATACATGTGCATTTTCAATTATTTATAATAAATCTGAATATTATGAAATGGACAGTTAATACAATACATTATTGACAGAAATTGTACACAAATTTAAACTCTTTTAATGTTGCTGTGGGACAAAGTGAGGCTAGCTTCCAATCAAATACCATGTATGTAGATAGATGTTTTGGAACTTTTGATATTTATTGCCCCTCAACAGGTCACAACTGGGCAAAATTAAATAATGCTTGTTAAGCACTATTGCAAAAATAAATAACATATATACACACTTTCAATTTTTGCACTTTGAAGTGCAAATAACGTAAGTGGCCTGATGTTTATACTTTTGCGCTTGTGTGTGCATCGAGCTTGTGTGTGTGTGTGTGTGTGTTAGAGAGAGGGAGAATTGAGAAAGTGACAGCGATTTAGCCTTGGAGCGAGTAGCCACTCTAGAGTCAAAGCGATTGAAACAAAGTGCCTCCCCCCCTCTCTCCTTGATTTCATAACGCCATACCTGTCT
>NC_045742.1:12784223-12789226 GCF_008692095.1 Etheostoma spectabile
GACTCACTTGTGTTGTTCGTTGTGTGTACGACTATGCGTGCTTATGAGCACCCACCCAACTCTACCTCTGGTTGGCTGACCATGACATTTTACTCAGCCTCAGCCAATCGTCAGCATTTATGCGCTTTTCTCGTGCACGGCCCACTAACCAAGGAAGAAAAAAAGTCTTTGCCTCTCGGTTCAGAGATCTATTTGGTCTGATGAAAAACAGCTTCAATTATAGTAACTGCCACATTTTTCGGCAGTAACCGTAATGGCGTTATTAAGATGGGAAGAGAAATCAATTAGATTACTTGTTACTGAAAACTCGTTACTCCGGATCGTGGGGGGCAAAAAAATTTGTTTTAAATCAGTAAGAGACTTATTGAGTGGCACATAACGTGAAGTAACATGGCATTTTATTTTCTTTGAGTTTTACCTTTTAAATTTCTCTTCCACTTGCCTTACAAAAAAAAAAAACCAATTGTCCCGGACAAGTGGAAAAGTGTTAATGTCGAGCCCTGTATGTAGTGTTGCAGTTTAGCGTCAGCTATAATTACTTGTATTGGAGTGGGAAACAGGTTTTCTTCAATGTCTGTCCACTGTGCAGGATTTGAAGGATTGCACCAGCATATTATTGCTTTTGTCTGGGCGGGCATAATTGTATTCCTTAAGAGATGGCAAACCCCATCCTCCCTTCTCCTTCACTAACTGCAGTGTTTTGAGACGAACCATCGGTCTCTTGCCTTGCCACAAGTATTTAGATATTTTGTCCCATTCATTAAACTGACTTTGGGGAAATTCTGTTGGTAGGGTTTGAAATAGATATAACAATCTTTGGCTGAAGCTAAAGAAAGGGATGAGGCTCCATCTTGTGATATCTTCTTTGATTTTTGTGTGTGTATAGGAGAGTAGTTATATTCTGATGGTTTTGAGAGATCTTTTGGAATAGTTATGCCCAGGTAGGCTTTTGTTTTTCCATGACCATGGGTATTTGTTCTCCCCTTCTGGTGTTGGATTATATTTATATGATAGCGCTTAGGTTTTTACCCACATTGATCTTATATCCTGATAATTGTCCATAATTCTTCAATGCCAGCATCAGCTGAGGCAAAGAGTGTGTTTGACTTTGTGTTGAGGCAGAAAATAGTTGCTAAATGAGTCACATTAAATTCATTCTTCACCCACACAAAGCACATTGCTATCGCCACGAGTGACATCTGTATTAGGCTCGTTTTCTGTGAATGATGTGGCAACGGGGTAATGTTAAGGCAGATTTTGCAAGCTAACGTTAGCCCACTAACACCGGCTGCTGGTTCTGCTGTGCTTTTATGCTGCATTGCTTACAAAGAGTGTATTGGCAGGCTAAGAAAAACTAGTACATCATCTGCGTAGCAAGTTAGGTTATGCTGTCTTTCGGCACAGTGAATGCCTCTTATTTCTCGGTTTTGTCTTATATATTAGACGTGGTTCAAGAGCGAGTGCAAACAATAATGGTGACCATGCACAGCCCTGTCTTGTACCCCATTCAGAAGGACTTTGTCTTCAACTGTCCCATTTAGGACGGTTTAAGACAAAGACCTTCTGCTACATGTCCACAAAAATCTTACCTCTACTCTTATTCGCCACATATTGTGCCATTGCTTTTAATTTACCTGTTGTTGTCTGGATTATGAATTTTGTTTTCTGTCACTATTCATGCTATCATTTCTTTACATTGCCATTTTTGTTTTGACCCAGATGAGCATTGGGGAAATGTTGAACCTCCATACAGTCAGTCAAACAGGACCTTCTTGCTTTTAGGTAATGGTGCTAACCATTGCGCCCAGAAACTGGTTAAGATTCAGTGTACAAGGTTTCAACGCTATGGATTGGAAGTACTAAGTGGATTCCTAAGAGGAATTTGTTTTTAGATCTCAGTCCATGTGCAAATAAGCCTGACAAATAAAATACATGATCTTTGCATAGATCAATCACTGATGTTTAATCAGCTGAGTAGGGCTGCAGGTAGATGGATAGATGAGAGTCAAGCAGGTGCTGGAGCTAGAAAGACACTGACCTCAATAGCACCTGAATGTTTATCTACAGCTGTCATGGATGCCATCATTCTGAATGCCAGCCTTATTTTTTCTGCATACTGCATACTCTGATTGTGTCTTGCATAGATACAGCCTTAACATCAAAACTTATCTCTGGAATTCAGACTGGCAGTCCTTATCCCTGTACTCTTTCATGCTGTTATTCAAAACACAAGAGATTTGGCAAGGCTCATTTCAATCCAGCTCTTTTAATATGGTCCTGAGAGGAAATTCAAAGAAACAGTCAAGAGTCGCTTTGAGTAAGGGTTAGTTGGTGCCTCAGTGTGCATCACCTATAGAGGGAACAAGAAAGGAATAGGAAACAAAGAAAAAACAGCCAGGGACAATCCTGGAATTATGCTGCCCCAGAGATGAGTAAGTGTTGGTTACTGCATGCATCATGTCTGGTTAGATTCAAATACAACTGTGAGTGTATGTGAGTGGTAACTGTAACTGTTTCCGCTGATGTTAAGGTCCGGTTAAGGACAAAGACTGAATGAGGATGTCCACTGGAGGTGAAGATATTAGTAATTATTATACCCCACCATACACGCTCACATAAACCTTTTAATTACAAAGTACATTTGAATAATTGCTGCACTTCAGGAAAAATTCCAATCCAAGTCTGTTATTTGGATCCATATTTCACATTCTGGTGGACAGATGATGTGGAGAGGAATGCGGCGAAGGAGAGGAAGAGTGCTGTTTGCATACATTCACCCACCAGCAGTTTGGTGAACTCTGTTCTCCTGAATGCAGTAACTTACAGCACTTTGAGTCAACATGAGCATTCAATTAGGTTAGCATACCAACCAGACACTTTCGGAGAAATAATATTTGCAATCTGAACCCCATTGGTGAATTGTTGTTTGAATTGGTCATGAATAGGTTAAGCAGGACAACATACCAGAGCACTTCAGGAGGAGCTTAGGTATGTCCATGATGTAAGTAATAAATATTCGTTTTCACTTTTACACCGTCTTTTTCTATTGGTCATTTGAAAAACCAAGCCAACTGACACACTTCAGATACAGGAAGAACCACGTTAATTGAATTTGGTTTGATGATATTCAGGTGGCATCTCTCCTATTGATCTTTTGGTTTCATCTGACCATGACCTCTGATGTTGCAATTGAATACAATGAAGATCAGCACCACAAAGTCAGAAACCATAGATAAAAACAGACTTCCCAAGGTGAAATTATCTATGAGATTAAAGACTTCTAAGTAGGAGTGTTAAGGGGATTCAGGTCCTAATATGTTTTCCCCTGGCTGCCTCTATTTGCTGTTGTTTGAAGTATGGTGACTGGGAGGAGGCTCCGGGGTAGTCCCAGGACATGCTGGAGGGACTACAGTAACTGCTTCAAGGTGTCCCAGCAGGGGCGGAGCCAGAGGGTGGCCTGTGGTGGCCATGGCCGCTCCAGGCTAAAACCTGACCCCACACAGCACCGTATTTCTCTGGTGGCTCATTTTGTCTTGTGCAGGACCATTTCGCTACTGCTGCAGTTCCACTGGGGATACTTTTTAGCAGCGTACTCATCTGGTTGTACTGCCCCCCCCCCCAATTTCCAATACATTCTCATCTTTTTCTTTTTTGTCTTAGCTGTGCATGAGAGTGAAATGGTGTTTCCAGCAGAATTCACTTCAAAGATCAAGAGCAGTAAAAGAGCTATGTGTTTAAGCACTCACTCACCTCACCACTGTGGGTTGGACCTGGTAATGAGAAGCAGAGCATGCACAGCAAACGTCTGCTGCGCTCATTCTCAACTTCTTTTACCATCCTCTTGTCATAATGGTTTTCTGCCACAATTGCAAACTTTGCCTTGGCGGCACCCGCGATTTAATGCTGCGGCTTGCTGGTCTGATGTGCAGGATTTGGTGACCGCTGGGCGCTGCGCCGGCTCTCAGCATTAAGCTGCTATGTGAGAGACACAGTTTCGCGGGTTTTTAGGAGTGCGTACCTACTGACCGCAGAGGGTGGCGGTACTCAGTAATAAGTAACAGTACTCATGTAGAGTAGCAGACCTACCCTAAGCCCCTGGCACACAGGCCTGAAGCCAGAAGATGCAGGTACAGGGTCAGTCTGGAAGTTAGCAGCCTCACAAACGGAGTCACTGGAGGGAACAAGGAGGGACTGGAGATTTCAGTCCAGATTAAAGAACTCACTGGCTAAGGCAGCCATTCCCGGCACCTCGATCATCCAGGGTATTGACTAAATGGCCCGTTTCATATGAGAACAAATAGCATGCTGGCACTCCAGATCGGTGGATCTCACAAGTTCTGCAGTAAGCCTGCTGAGGGTGTACTCCACCTGGCTTAGCTCCTCCATGTGAAAATCAGTCTGCTGGATCCATTCTTTGGTTGGTTCGTTCTGTCACAGTTTCAGCAGGAGGACCCAAATGCAAGACTCTTTCAGACAAATGTGCAGAACAAACACTTTATTTTTATTAATCTATAATGTTAAAACTCACAACTACAAACCTACAAACGAACAGAGAGACAAACCGGCAAGAGACAAAGGAATCGAGGAGTGTAGAAATGCACGGACCAATCAACAGAAAGACAGAGGATTGGACAAGACAGTAACAACAAACAGGTGACCGCAAAAACAGAGGGGATCCAACAACACAACAGGGAACAGGTGGGAGCAGAACTGGAGGGAAACTAACAAGACAGGAAGTGTAGACCATATAAGGGGATGGGTGGAGACAAAGACACATGACAGACAGGTAACTACAGAGCATATGGAAAACCGCAACAAGCAGTAAACACAATTCACAAAATGGCCACAAGAGTGGCACAAAGGCAGTCAGTCACAGCAGGATCTTGACCCAGCGCTTGTTTTTAATTAGTTATTAGCATACTCTAACTTAAAGAAAATGCTTCTGATAAAATAGGCCTACTTCCCATTAAATGAATAATGTAGGATGGCTGTTTGACATTATC
>NC_045742.1:12789236-12797744 GCF_008692095.1 Etheostoma spectabile
CTCACAGCTGGCCTGCTGGCAGTTTTAATTCAGCTCTGCGAAGTTGCAGATCTTTTAGCTGCTTCATTGACTTCTTTCTCTCTCTCCTTCAGTCATCCTTGTTGTGAAGTAGCACACAAAACTAACATAAGGTTATACTTTTTCAATATACTTTTTAATGTAAAGTTTATTACATTAACCAATTGGGACATTAATATATCATCTAATAACAGAATAAGGCACCTTTTACTAACGTCACACAATGTATAACCTAGCATGATTCAAGAACCCAGACCATCACATCCTTGAACCTTTCTCTTCTCTACAGAACACACACTCATGTAACGGACATGCTGATGCTACATTAGCCTACTGCTGCAACATGGCTGTCATTAGCTTTGGTTGATAACGTAGCATTTTACATTACTATAGCTAAAGCAATGCTGCGTGACGTGATACTGTACAAACGTTCTGAAGCTGCATATTATTAAAAGCTCATATGGATTTTTTGGTTACTATTCACAGGGCATTCGTCATCATCTTCATAACTTTAAAAACTCACGTGAAGGCAGAAGGGCTTGGCTTTCCCTCTTTCATTTGCGGTGCTCCGTGTGTGAAAATATGAACAAAGTCGCCTGACTGGGGTCAGAGGGCATCGCTGACGGAAAGTTTGGATAATAAAGCGATTTAATTGGATTTGACTTTAGTATTAATTGTCGATTATCGTAATAATGCAGCCACCACAGCAAAAAAATAAAATAAAAGAAAGAAAAGTTTATTCAGGCTCTTTCACCAGAGGGGCAGCTAAGTCAATCAGGGCAAACGGGCAGTTGCCCTGGCAACAATAGCCCGTACCTGTACACATCCCTGCTACTAACATGTCCCTCAGATCGTCTAACCAAGGATTACTGGTGGTCCCACGCACTAAAAGTGACCGTTAGTTTGAAGCAGTGGCTCCAAACCTGTGGAACGCCCTTCCTATTGTCTTACGTTCTGCAGTCTCTGTTGAAGCTTTTGAAAAGCAGCTGAAGACAAATTTGTTTAAATTCGCTTTTGACTCATGTTTGTAAACTTTGGGTTTTAGGTTTTAAACATTGGGTCGTTCAAGTATTTTCTTTTTTTTCTTGTTACTTTTTGTTGGATTGTACTGTATGTTAGAAATGTTTATCTTGTTACTTTGTCTGTAAAAGGTGCTATATCAAATAAAATTATTATTATTTCCAGCACTGGTTTGACTCAAAATTACTTAGCCATATTGGCTTAAAACCAAGATAATTTGCCAACAAATTGAATGTGATTTTTGTCATTTAGCATCGACGCAGGGTAATTTTTGAACTAATACCTAAGGCTACTCATCTTTATCTGTTAGAAACGTTGCTCTCCCAGCTTTTATTTTGAAAGGAAGAGTCTACAGAATAACCCTTCACTTCCAGGCCAAATTGACAGGTGATGCTCTGCTCTCAGGGACTCCAACTCCCAAAGGGAGCGCAGGCAGCTGTGATCACTATGAGCGCGAGAATCCCTGTTGCGGTCTCAAATGTAGCTCAGTGTAAATTCTTTCAGGGAGACCTAACTTTTAATTATGCACTCCTAAATCAGTTCAGCTGTTATCCAAATGAATGTATATTTTGTCATGCTGTGTATAACCGCTGCATATCTGCAACTAGTCTCCTGATTGAAATGTATCTCAGTGTAAATCCTTTCATGAAGACCTAACTCTTAATCAATGCTCTAACTCGAATCAGCAGTTGGAAGTGTTCACCTTCCTGCTAAACTAATCAGAATTGTACACAAATAGCAATGGGCAATCACAGAGTTACAACCCTGCTTTAAATAATTGTTTCTCCCTTTGTTATTCAGCCATCATGCAGGCAAGACTGCATCCCTCTACCCCCCCCCCCACCTCCAGTCTTCTTCTGCTCCAGCGGACCGTTCCGGAGCCTCCTTTAATCTGGTCCGTGTGTGTGTGTGTTGTGTGTGTGTGTGTGTGTGTGTGTGTGTGTGTGTGTGTGTGTGTGTGTGTGTGTGTGTGTGTGTGTGTGTGTGTGTGTGTGTGTGTGTGTGTGTGTGTGTGTGTGTGTGTGTGTGTGTGTGTGTGTGTGTGTGTGTGTGTGTGTGTGTGTGTGTGTGTGTGTGTGTGTGTGTGTGTGTGTGTGTGTGTGTGTGTGTGTGTGTGTGTGTGTGTGTGTGTGTGTGTGGTGTGTGTGTGTTGTGTTGTGTGTGTTGTGTGTGTGTGTGTGTGTGTGTGTGTGTGTGTGTGTGTGTGTGTGTGTGTGAGATCGCCAAAGACTTTGTTCATTTTATTTGAACTGAACAATAAATCTTGTTTGCATATCTGCCGAATGAAATGTAGTTACAAAACTCAACTCACTGTGGCAGCATCTAGCTCGCCCAGTAAGAGTGTTCGGCCCATGTAGGCTGCGTCCTTGGCCGTGGCCCGGGTTGAAATCCGACCTGCGGCCCTTTGCTGTGTCATCCCCTCTCTTTCTCTCTCTCCATTTCCTGTCCATCTACTGTCACTATCAAATAAAAAGCCCCAAAAAATAATCTTAAAAAAAACAAAAAAACTCCTCTTGCTGCTCAGATCATCTGTTCCGCTCTGATCCTGTCTTCCCTCGCTCACAAATCTAATTCTGCTCTTACAAATCCGTGGCTGTGCAGTCTCAAAGGTTGACTTGCTATCTGAGCAGCGCTCCAATTTGTTTTGTACACTCTCAAATCGTTTGTCATCAGTGTACCTCCCGTACATTTTTATGACCTTTGCTTTCATTGCAGATATGTCAAGTGAAGACAAACCAGAAACTCAACTAGAGGTTGTTATTTGTTTGTGTACAGTGACAAGCAAAGTGATGAATTACATGTCGTTTTATCCTGGTACAAAAGGAGGTGGAGTGGCGGGGTTGAGAATGGATCCAAACAGCAACACATGGACAGAAGTCATGAAAGATTGATTTCTGTACTGCAGTATTTTAGATTTTAAGACAGACTCCTCCGTTTTAACCTGTTGACTTTTTTTTGTACTTCTGGTTAAAATGGAGGTTTGTTCCTTTAGTTGTTTTTATTCACCTTTGTTTGGGTGGTTATAACTGAATGAGCATAGTAGTTTCACTGAGCTGATTACTGGAAAATGCTTTCTCCAGACCAATGAATAACATGCATTTTCAGCAAGTATTTTACTACCCACTGGCCCTCATCTTCCGGGCAATTTGCAATAACATATCTCGCTGCCAACCACTTCATCGTTAAGGTAGGGTGCTTCCAATCAACCTAAATATGGATACAAACGTGTTACCACAGTAACATCAGAACCTCAAAATTCTTTTCTCAAACCTCTGATCATATCAACTTAATTTCAACCCACACCTTTTTCCCTTCCTCGCCCAGTCGTCGTCTAATTGCTCGTAGAGGCAGCTGTGTGTTGGAGCGTAAAGGTTGGGAGGGAGGTGCGCAACGCTGGGAGGCATGAAGAAGCAAGAGGAGGATGATATGAGGTCTTGAGTGGGGTGCGTGTGCCCTTATCAAAGTCTTGTCGCGATCCTCGTAAGAAAGCAGTGAAGATGAACCTCAAATGGTGCTGAATTCTCACTATGTGGCCTTTTCAGCCCCCCCCCCCTTCTCCCTATTCCCTTGTCCCAGTGGTCTGTGAGTAATGAGCCTAAAGCAAGCCTGGCTAATTAGAACTGACATCACACCATAACTTGCTCACCCCAGCTCCTCTGGACACTTTGACTCATGTAGATTTTCATAGACACACATACACAAAGCCAATACACACACACACACACACACACGCAAATATTATACTGGTGAATGCTCCCCTGCTCGCGCTTATCTCCCTCATCTGTCTTAACTTTGAACATCCATACAATGCACCCAGAGAAGACTCATGGTGCGAGATGAGGGGGGTTAATGTCAGCGCTTTAAGCTTAGAAGCAGCATGGCATGTCTTATTGCTGGGGTGTGCTCAGAAAGCAGGTTGTCAGACTGCAAAAGTGTTTCTAACTGTCCTTAAAGGCCAAACTCGTCGGTGGGGAGAAAAGTGGGTTTTCATTAAGAGGGGATAGATGCGATAATTATTTAAATATAGAGTTAATTGAGCACACTTTAGGACAGTCTGTCCTGGAAGGTATTTTTGATGCACTTGCCACATGGAAAAAGGACAGAATTAGTCTGTAATGAATGAAGGTGAGCTTTCAAACCCTGCTTACTTTCCCATGTCTGCACACTGCGTTGGCCATTACCTGTGCGATGTGTATGTCGGATTGTTGGTTTCAAAAACGTACAGAAATTGTGGAATTGGGACAAAGCTCTCCCAATTCCAACATTGGAGAGGTGTGGGTGGAGGGGGTTTCAGACTTATGTTGGAGTATGCTGCTGCCTAATAGGGGAACACTGTGTGCAAATCCTGTGGATTTCAGACATGGCAATGTTGGTCTGATGGTCGGCCCACAACTATGGTCTAGACTCAAATATCTCAACAACAATGTGATACATTGTCACAATATTTTGGACAAACTTTCATGGTTCTAAGAACTGACATCATTTTCTTTTATCACCACCGTGGGTTGACTTGTATGGTTTTGAGTGTAAAATGTCTCCAGCTGGGACTTGGCTGTTAAATCCACTGCATGAATAACATCACTCCACACAGCTGTTTGACACACCTTCTTGCTGTGTGTTATGATTTTTACTTTCAGATTCCAATCTAAAGGTTTACTTAAAAAACATATTTTTGTGGATTTCTCTTTATTATTAAGTCCGCCTCTCATATCATCAAGCAGTGATCATGTATTAAGCTCAGTGTGACACCATTGTGACTTAAAGCAAGAAGCTAAGTTGTTTTTTGTTTTCAAAGTGATGCCTTCTCTTAAGTGGTCAGAAATGTGCTGTTTTGCACCTGTAAACACACCGAACAGTGATGTCATGATGAACTGACACATCCTTGTACACTTAAGTTAAACCACGAAAGGTCGGTAAAACAATAATTTCAGCTGCTGTATAGTTGCTCTTTTACCTTGACCATAACCTTAGTCAGACCTTAACCAGTGATCTTTAAAACATAGATGCAGATCAGAACATGCTCAGATGTTTTATTTTTTAATAACATAGACAGTGATATCATCCTGTTTGGAAGGCTTGTTGGATACAAAATGTGTCTCTTACAGTCAATTACGACTATGGAGTAGGTAGAATTAGAAAATGTCTGACTTTGGCGCACAAGCATCACACTGTGGTAGGCAGGAATGCAGAATGAGATTAATTAGCTGAGAGCGACACATATCCTGCACCAGTTTTAAGCCTTTTAAGATTTTTCACTTCATCATGAAAGATTGTTCAGCTGCACTGACTTTACAAGCATCATCGAACTAAAGCTAGGATTCCTTCTTCCACTTAGTCAGTGGATTTTTAATTTGAAATCCTGGTTTATGCATTTAGTGTAATTTCTTTGCTTTTACTCAAGATCCAATATGTCCTTTACACTCACAAATGGGATGTTTGTGTTTTTCATTTTGTTATGCTTTGAGTTTTTATAGAAGTGGTGTTTTCTCTCTGCTCACTAACGGTAAGCAGCCATGTCTAAGCTGAGCGTTGTAAGACGCTGAAGCATTTGACTGTATATTGTGCATGACACAAAGACCCGTCTTTGTAATATATGTAACCTCTATTCTGCTGGCTGCCAATGGCTGGGTATTATAACTATTGATTTGTACAGCAGCGAGTAAATCACTTGACTGTCGAAACTCTATGTGAAAATTCTTCTCTGCATCTTAAATGCACCACAACTGGGAGCATATTGTGACTTACTGCAGTTGCCACATGAGGTTATAATGGAGAGTGAAGGGCACATAAGTCAGAAAATGAGTGTGTGAGTATGTGTGTGAGGTGTCCCTTTTGCCTTTGTTCAGGATAATTGATCTGTATTGAAGACTGTGAATGCAGTCCATTCTTCCTCAGAAAAGTGTTCCAATGACTGTAAGAGCAGCCATCGCATTGCCATTGATTTCTGTAGTGCTGCCTTAAAAGCCCGAGTCGAGGCAACAAAGTGGGGGGGAGCTGTGAAGAAGACACCTACGGCAGGATCTGCAGCTCCAGCGCATCGAAAGACAGGAAAACCGGCAGGGAGGGCTGTTCAGACGGGGGGGGGGGGGGGGGGGTCTGCTCCCAGTGACAAAGGTGCATTTCCTGTGGCCTGTATCTGTGCAAGAGGCTGGCACCTGATTGAATAATGTGCTTGTTTGTTTCTGCTGGCTGGCTGAGCTGTTGCGAATGTGGCAGTTTGTACACGTGTTTGCATATACTGCATGCATACATAGCACAAAATGATCGATAGGTAAAGTAGTCTCTTCCTTGTGCTTGTTTGCATATAGTTGTGTGGGTGTGTGTGTGTGTGTGTGTGTGTGTGTGTGTGTGTGTGTGTGTGTGTGGCTTGCTGTGCGAAAACTCACTCTGAAGGATTTCCAAGCACAGCACAGCCATGGTCATCTCTATAGCAACTCTCTTCCTGTCAGGACTGCACGACTTGCTGAATATAATTAAATTGTGGCATGTAGGAGGGAAGAAATTCAAGTGTTTTTAAATGAAACTAAATGTTCTAATTACATCTTATGCTTTTAAATACATCAGGGGATTTAATTAGAGGGAGAGGCGTCCTAGTCTGTGCCATCCAGAGGGAATGCTCTGTAGAATTTAAAAGCAATTTATTCCTACTCTTCCTTCATTCCTCAACCCTGAAACGGCTCTGATAGCGCAATGAAATTAATGTTCGGAATAAATGTTGGTGGGATTTAATAAAGGCAATCACCCCCACCCTTCCCTCTCTCACTTTATCCATTTCTCTCTTTTACACACACTTTATTTTTATACTTCTTCAAACACACACACGTACCTTCCCATCCTCGGTCAATAAGTCAAACGGTGACGTTAGGTTTGTTGACGCCTGCTTCACTTCACAGATTAATCTCACGGCTTTGTGAATATGACAAGGCCATTTTTTGGCCTGGGGTGAAGATGAGTTTGCAGTTCAATTTTCATAAGCGCCAAACCCTGACATCTCACAGAGCTGTGAATAAGCAATAACAGCCTATGGGAGTTTCCCGGCAATGAGGGGCTGCAGTCTGCTCAGTGCAGTGTTGTATATTTACAAAAAAGGCTTGCTAGCTGGTTTCATAGACTATAAATGAAGATAGAAGATGTGTCTCCACTTCCTCCCACTGTACAAAAGTGAACCAAATATCACAGAGACGGGCACTGCCATATTGTAATTTTGGGGCCAGAGTCTGCTTTTGCAAATAGGTGGTTGAGCCACGGTATTGGTGTCCAGCCCACACACTCGTCCGACCAATCTTGTAAAGTATGACGTTTCAGTGCATTTTTATAGCACCAAATAGCTAATAAACCCAAACCTATCACAAAGATGAACTCTTGAACAAACATTAGCAAGATAAAATAAAAAAGACGGAAACCATCTTTGGGAAAAAAATATTTGACCAGTTTTTAGTTTGGCTTATGTCCTAGCTGCATGGAGAGGGTGTGATTTATGACCTATACTGCAGCCAGCCACCAGGGACCAATCGAGATATTTTGGCTTCACTTTTGGGGAGCTGTCAAATCGTCCATCTTTATATACATTCTATGGCTGGCTTATTGAGACATTTTGAAGTGAGATATAGTAGCCCATCAAATATGAATGCCATGCTCCTGCTGCAGTAGAATTGCATTTGTCATTAGGCAATTAAAGTTAATTTACAGCTTGCTCATTTGCTCAGCTGGGAAGTGACACTGGAATTCGCTCCAGGAGTACTGATCAATTGGCAAACATCTTGTAGAAGGAAGAGAAAAGAAACAAAAGCTACTCAGCACAGGGCTGCAGGGCTTAACAGGAATACACCATAGCAAATAAAATGTTCATGTTAATCTTAATGCAATTACTTGACTGAATATTCTGCTCCCAGCTGTAGCTACCGGGGCTGAGTTCATTTCAGTTACTGTGCATTATACATTCTCGTCATTTCACAAGGACAAATAAAAACACATTATCACCTTGTAATAGAAGTGGAGGAATTAAATGCAAGCATTATATAATACATCTCCTGGTGAAACCTAACACAAACTGAAGAAGAACTGAAGAATTACAAGTAAATGTTTGATCTTGTTACAGCGCATGCAATTATTTTATGATATATTCAGTGCTATAAAGCTCCTTTTCCCAATTTACTTTCAGAACTTTTACCCATTTCTCAGTGTAACTCCACAATAATCCTTACTTGCATCTGCTTTATTCATTGCACCAATGCCAGATGATAATGTAACCATGCTCTTGGCATTAATATGTTTCTGTGCTTTTTAGTGATTTGTGTGTTCTTTTACTAATGAAATTTATTTTGAAGGATTGTGCACTGGACTTTTGAGTCACAGACGTTTTTGACAAGTTTTTTGGTTTTCCATCTGAAGTCTTGTTCCTTACCAAGTCAACATCTCCATGCAGAACATGGTGAACCTTGAATGCTCTATCAAAGGAACCCCCCCCCC
>NC_045742.1:12797754-12800775 GCF_008692095.1 Etheostoma spectabile
ACACACACACACACACTTTCCCCTTTTCAGCACTTGTTATGGCACCAGAGCCCCGGCTAACGAGCAATTCACTGCCCTGTGTGTGCAGTGTGCCGCAAAACACAACAATAACGGATGAATAACAGAAAGAAAATGTGCTGCCGGAAGCTGTGAAAATGTAAGTTAAGTGCTGACCTTGGTGGCCTAATGGCTCTAAGTAGCATCTAAATGCCAGTGTGGTCCAGAGAAGGGCAGCTCCTCCCCAAGGGTAATGGGTAAGGCAGTACTTCAAAGTTGTGAAAAGGAGGACAAGGCGCTGGGTAGGGCGCTGTTGGATGGATTAGGAGGGATGGAGCTGACCATGGTAGGTGTGGAGCCAGCAGAGGGTGTGCCAGTGCTCTCCTTCTCCATGAGAAGCAGGGCATCACTCAGCCTCAGAGAAATGCTGAAAGCCAACAGAAAAAAAGCAAGTCATAGTTGAACAGATTTCTCAGGCCACATATTCAGTTCTTAAGGCTGTTGAAGCTAACAATACAAGGTGGCATCAAATAGGTCTAGAATAGAGATTGTTGTTAAGCCTGTTGCTTAACCGCATAAACGGTTTACAAAGATCACAAAAATTCATAGTCTTTTATTAAACTGTGGGACCTTGATTTCAGACAGAGACAAAAGAGGGCTTCTCATTTATAGTAATTGAATGTTGATTTTACTCTCTGCAATAAGAACTTGTTGCTCACATATCAGCTGTAGCTGTTAGCTATTTAAGCTAACGTTTGCACCATGAGTTGGTTGATAACATCTCTGTTTGGCATTATAATATTTTGTTTTGTAATTGGGGTTTAAAATATGCCCTTAATGGCTTAAGTATGTAATATCGAGAATGGGTTTAGTACAATGGGGGTTCAGTAAAAGGAATACGACTTTACCCATTTCATTGCTGTTTTTACTGAACATTTTATCTGTTTTTTTAATGAGTTATAGGGTGTCGATAGAAGCGTTCAGGGCTCAGAGACAACGTCCAAAAGTTCCTTTTTAATTTAGCAACCTTTCCTAAGACAGGCTGTCAGGGGAAAAAAAGTCTACCAACCACAGTTTGTTAGTTGACTCTATGCTCTAGTGGTGTAGATGATGACAATGGATACGTTATGTGGCTTCCAGATGTGAAATCTTAATAAAAACAAAGGCAGGTCCCTCATAAGATCAGTAAAACCCAATGAGGTGGAGGCCTGATGTAATTTATGGCATCCGGCCTTAACAATCCATCTAATTTTCCCTTGCGCGAGATAATAAAAACAATCTTTTACTTACCACTGATGTCTTTTTATTCATCTGTATCAATAAAAAGCTTGAGTGGGACATGGAAATGAGTGAGCAACATTCATTGCCATTCATTGACAATTGAAGTGGAGCGTGGATGAGAGGGCGACAGGTGCAGGGTTCTAGTGCCATTGTGCCAGATCCCCTTTACATCCCTATTAGACCTCATCGCAGAAAGTGCTTGAACAGTGATGCTCTCACAGTTTGAGTCATTTATGAAACGGCGATTTATTCCAGGCAATGTGTTTGAAAAGTATTTGGGCGTTTGAATCTTGTAGGGTATTTCTGTTCCACTTCTCACTTAGGCTAAGGCT
This sequence comes from Etheostoma spectabile, assembly GCF_008692095.1. Classification (NCBI taxonomy): domain Eukaryota; kingdom Metazoa; phylum Chordata; class Actinopteri; order Perciformes; family Percidae; genus Etheostoma; species Etheostoma spectabile. Next base: position 12,799,365 of record NC_045742.1, read on the forward strand.
TGGTTGTATTTGGGACATTGATGAAAAGGGATGGGAGACAAATGTGGCTTTTTCCTATCTGAAGGCATTGTCTGTGTCATTGGGCTTTCAAAAGTGTTTTATCAGCAAAGTGCAAAATGGTTGTGTGAAATTTGCTGTGCAGGCTTTACTGAATTGGCAGTGGAAGAAGTCTATTCTTCTCAAGATGTCTGGCTAAAGGGGGTGGAATATCCACAATCTGTACTTTTGCTCGCCATGTATTTGTTATTTAAATAAAAGAAATCTATTGATGTGGATCTTATTGGGCCTTCAGTCATACATACTGTAGGTTTATTTCATGCTTTATATCTATCTCACTTCTCACTGATACCAGAGGACTTTGAAGTACATAAATATGTAAATCTGCTACCAGGGCCTATTTATAAATCAGACATTTCCTCATGGTAAATAGGATAGTTAAATTACAGAAGAATCACAATGAACTCATGTGTTACATTAAAATATTGTAAATACAGTGTAGTTATTGTTTAAAGCGTAAGGGAAAGCTTAACATTTTGGGAAATATGCTTATGTGCTTTCTTTCTGAGAGTTAGATAAGAAGATTGTGACCACTATCATCTCTGTCAGCTTAGCATACAGACTGGAGGCACAGAGAAACGGCTAGCCTGGCTCAAGGTAACCAAATCCACCGGCACCCGTAATGTGCACTTATTAACATGTTACATCTCCTTTGTTTAATCTCTGCAAAAACTAAAGTGTAAAAATGACCAGTTATTTTTTCTAAGGGGGCTCCTGGACATTAGTCAAGAAACCTAGTCAATAAATAGGGCTGTAAAACCACAACTTAGCAGTTTTACATTGCATTTTTGGGCGGATTAAAAAAAACAAGATAAACAGTAACTTGTTAATTATTGAGCTTTAAATGTGCTGGTAGGTGGATTTTGTTACCTTTGGACAGAACTAGGTTAGTCATTTCCCCCTGCTTCCAGCCTTTTTGCAAAGCAAAGTTTCTCCTGGCTGGAGCTACATGTTTAAGGTATACTATGAAGGACTTGCCTAAAAACAACAAATGGACTCATACAAAAATAATCCATCAAAATCATCACCCATTAGAAGTGTGTGTGGCGGTGTCTGTATCTGCAGAGACCCTTCCTCTGCCTGTATTTCTTTCTTTCTTACTTGGCTTTTGGCATCAGCCTCCAGGCAGTAATTTGTAGCCCCCAGCAAATAACAGCACGCAAGGTGTGAGGGCTAGACTCTCTAACATGTAGTGACCAGGTAACATTGCTGTCTCAATCTCTTTCTTCCTCTCTCTAGCTTTGTCATGGATGTATAAAGAGCTGCAGGTCTGGGTGTCTGTTTGACTGAGGACTTGGGTGAAACACACACACACACACACACACACACACACACACACACACACACACACACA
>NC_045742.1:12800796-12809293 GCF_008692095.1 Etheostoma spectabile
CACACACACACACACACACACACACACACACACACACACACACACACACAAAGCATTGGCAACAGCAAGGAGGAGGCCTGCACTTTGCACAAAATTTGTCAGTGCGTGCACCTTCTTGCAGGGTTGTGTGGAGCAGTGGATGTGTTTGTTTGTGCTTAAGAACGTAACATTCGTAAAACAATCACTAAATAACGCCTTATTTCTCTGATTCACGGATTAGTTCTCACTAATGCCGTTTCCTCTCTTCATTGACTCTCTAGCTCATTCAACCACCGCTGCTCTTAAACACCACGTTGTACAAACTAGCTCTCTTTCTGAGTACCGGGACCCTTAGACAGAGTGACACAATTTTTAGAACAGTTGCATACACATATATTCATATTTACCAAACAGGTATGAGAGTGGATTTAATGTTTTCATATAATTCTCTGCAACAAAGCAAAATAAGCGTATCTCCCAAAATGTCAGACTATACATTGAAGGAATAGCAGGCAACGGGAAAGATACCCTAGTGCTATCAATAACTATGGTTTGACTGTGTTTTAAATCCATCAGCTGTGATCACATAGTTTTAGATACACAAATCTTCTTACACTCTTGCTCGTCTCAAATCGTGTTCCATAGGAGTAAAAACAGGTGGCGTAAAGACTCAAAGGGACAGGTAGTACTTTTCTAGTGGTTGAGCTTGTTCCTAACTCGGTGACAGTTGAATATAGTGTTTTCCTGCTGAATGGAGACTTAACCATCCAAATAAAGTGCTGCACTGTCTGACTCACCACAGGTATGAATGTTGTTAAACTGTGTAGAATATATATTTTTATTTTTGTAAAACAGATGGGGTTGGATAAGCCTCTGATCAAAAAGCCTTTCTCCATTTTTACTCTGCAATTCATAACTGAAAATGAAAGGACAGTAACACATTATTTTTGAAGAGAACTAATGTTGTAAGCTCCCTTATGTATGATCTTTTTTTATTGCTGCCAATCGATCTCTGCATAGACATTTTCTGCCTGAAAATCAATGCCCCGATTGCATTTGCTTTTCTTTCATTAACCCTGGCTAATTTCATTCCTCAAAATAGAACAATATTATATTAAATATTATCCATCTTGAAATGTCACTATATTTCATGGGGAGGTGGTGTGGGTGCTATAGGCTGCAGAGGGAACTGAGGGAGACATGTAACTGTCAACATAACTTGGCCACATTTAGCTTAGCTGCGCCATGGTTCCCAATGAACCCTGGCATTTCAAGGACCTGAACGTAAAAGAGGAAGCATGGGAAACACATGGCAAACATAGGGGGAACATGACCTGGTGATTTGCAGAAGGAACAGTCCCCGGGAAGTCTTGTAACATCAGTGCTTTGTGGCAGCTAGCACAGTTAGCCCAAGGACAAGGTTAGCTGGCATTGGTTTGTCCTCAGCAGACTCCTGACAGGTTCAGGTTGGAGGTGGTGAAAGGGGGTGCAGTGCTCTGATAAGGAGCACTGCATTTCAAATTCAACATGACAGCCATGATTGAATTCAGACATTAAAAAAGTAAACATAAGAGAAGGACTATAAATCCCACATGGCAAGAAATCCGTGTATGAATTGGAAAATGTCTGCTAGTGGGAAGGTGTGTGTGTGCAAGGGTGTCCAAAAATGAAATGTGGGCTTAGGATTGCTCCTCTTTCATATGGGCTGCCTTTGAAGGAAAGCAGTTGAGGCTGATAGATGGAGGATTTATTTTTAATTGTAGTTTCTCGTCTCATAAATAGTCTAAGGCTTTGCACAAAATCATTCCCTGTAACAAACAGTATTTACCCATCTTCATAATATTTAAGTGTTTTAAGTCTAGATTAAGAGTAAGTAAGTAAGAGTAAGTAAGTAAGAGTGTGAAATTTATGCTAGTGTCCTAAAAATACCTAAAATGGGACTAAAAGGTATGAATACCTTCTACCAACAATTCAACAGAGCACTGTGTCACATTTAATAGTTGAAATGACTGTTTTGCTTCAATACGCTTGTGAATAATGGCATAAAACAACAACAATCCTTAGTACTGCAGACTCTAGTAAACTATTATACTGATATATAAAGAAGTGATACATAAGTGATTGAGGGATTGAAGTCTGGTGTGCATTTTCATTGACAGGAAAGACAGTTTCTTTGTGTGTGTGTGTGTGTGTGTGTGTGTGTGTGTGTGTGTGTGTGTGTGTGTGGGTGTGTGTTTTGTGTGTGGTGTGTGGGTGTGTGTGGTGTGGTGTGTGTGTGTGTGTGTGTGTGTGTGTGTGTGTGTGTGTGTGTGTGTGTGTATAGTAGGGTTGGGTACTGAGCTCTGTACTTTTTTTGGGTACCAAGGACCGATTCACTTTAAATCAAACGGTACCAAATTTTGGTACCTGAGAGCACGTAAGCGCAAGCTCTCTGTCCTCTCTGCATATTGACAGAGAGCGAAGCTCCGACACACACACACATTGCAGAGGTGCGGACGGAGTAAACTTGAGCAAACTACATCGGTTCTGCAGTTTTGAAGTCACAGTGAGTCACGGCAATGCTGATAAAGTGGTTTCAAGTATGGGTACAGTTTTTCAAAACTTTACGCAGACAACATTCAGTGTGATATGATATTAATGGCATACCAAAAGCAGTCGCGGTGCTGTTGATGTTACACTTCCTCTGAGACAACCAGGCACAACAGTGGTTTATTGGGTTTATATGCCCTGGTAACTGACTGATAGGCTGAGGTTGTAAGGCAAGGCAACTTTATAAGGCAATTCAAATTGCTTTACATAAAACATTAAAGAGCAATTATAAACGGTCATGAAGAAAATAAAATGAATGAAATGAAAACTGGAAAAGCTGGATTTAAGTATTCCTCTCTAATTGTTTTACTTGACAAGTTCCACAGTTTTGTTATTAATTAGATCAGAACTAGTTTGCACACCTCTCTCTGCCCTTGATTGGTGAAGAGGAGGCTGTCTTTGGCCTGCCTGCAGTATTCCAACACATACACCACCAACACCCTTCTTAGATCTTGTTCTGTCATTTTATTACATGCTGTGGAGGAGGAAGATGACTGATATTCGGCACCTAATTCCTGGAATCTGGACAAGCACTTCACACTTGCTTGTTTTCTCTTTCTGGGGTTTAGGACGCTGTCTTTGTTCTGCATAAATCAAGCTCTGGTTCTTATTATGCTGTGACCATGAGAAAGAATTAAGACGCCATGCTATATAGAAAACAATAGACAAGGATCCTTAACTTTGAGAAACTGTGAGGGAGCTCTAACCCATTTGCAAGGAAAACTAATATTAACATTAAGTGGTTTAGTGACACATTTCTCCTAAAAATGTGGAGGATGTTGCTATTAGCTACTGGGGAGTGGTGCTAAAACCAAGTGTGAAGAAATATGAACAGTACAGATGGTTTGGTTCAGGTTGTAACACTTTTAACACAATTGTGTCCACATCACTCACATACCATGTACAAGTTTTTAAATCGTTTGTATTAGCACCTGCTGAAAAGTGGATTTTTTGGGGGGGGCACCCTATAAACCAGTAAAAACAAGTAAATGGCCTTTTAAAAGGGCTGAAAGAGCAAACCTATTGCCTGATAAGAACATCAGTATTGGATGATTCTGTAAAACCCTCCTGTTTCCCCTGCAATTTCTGTGCATGGCAACTGCGGTATAGTTTAGGTTAGGAAAAGATCACTACAGAAAGAAACTCAAACGTTATTGGTTGTTTCTATGATGTTACGCAAAATCCTGTTTCCTGCATAAATTGGACATGCTACAAGACAGACATGCTTAACGTCCATCCAACAGCCAGCATCGGATGTTAAGTGATGAGTTCTACAAGTTGCACGTAATTCCTAGAGATACTGGGCTGAGTTAAGGGGATATTTCCCTGTGGGTTTATCACAATGAGCAACATTTTTGACATAAATAAAATGGATTACTGCATCTTAAATTTTTCTTAGCTGGAAGTGTAAAGGGAAGTAAGTACAGTGCTGCTCATAAGTTTATGAACCCATGCTAAGGTTGACTAACGAGGAATAAAAGAATCATCTTTTGGAAATTGATCTTAATGTCTTAATAAAGAAATTAGGAAGAATCCAACCTTTAAGTGCACCAATTTTCTTTGTGAATGAATAATCTATTGTAAATAAATACATTTTTATTTTGAATACAGGGGACAAAAGTATACACACCCCTATGTTAAATTCCCATAGAAGCAGACAGATTTGTATTTTTAAAGGCCAGTTATTTTATGGATCCAGGATACTTTGCATCCATGATCCATTAAATAATAAATAAAAAAAGGTGTCCTTAAAGGTTGTATCTATCCCAATTTATTTAATTAAAACATTAAGATCAATTTCCAAAAGATATTTTTTTGTATTCCTCTTTTTCATAAACTTTCAGCATGGGTTCCTAAACTTATGAGCACCACTGTAAGTGTAAGTGTTTTACCTGAGGGGAAGGACCATCACAACCAGTAAATAGGGTTCAGCAGCTTTGTTGATTCATGCTGAACATTTTTTGTTTTGGATTTTGGCAAGGAACAACCTAATCCTATTTAGCACTGAAGCAAATGTGTCCCCAGTGTTTTCCCTGCTTCCTGCGCCCTTGGACGTGGGTAGTAAATATTTATGATGTAGCTATGCTGTACACTTCTTACTGCAATGCTTTGGTTTGTTGTTCCAGAGGATCAAAGTTAGATCATTGTGAAGGGTTGGGATCCTTTAGCATTAACTAGAAGGACTTTTCAGTGCAGTGTTCCTCCATATATGACCAAAATCTATCCTATCCTGCTGACCTGCAGGGTAATAGACCTGGAAGATCCCTCAAGGAGGATTCTAAGACAATCTAACACAAAGCCTGTAACCTCTCAGAAAAATGAAAGCTGTCCCATTGATTAAACATTGCACACTTCTATGGTAGCTTCATAAAAATGCAATTACATCTAATGACTTTTATGGTATAGGAATGAAAAATGCAGACATGAGGGGCTTGTCTTTGTCAAACTTTGTGTGGTACCAGGGCTCGACAATAACAGCTGAGTCAATTGGCAACTATTTCGTGGCCTCTGGTTGCCCCCTTTGGCAACCACCTGTTCAATATTTGTGTTTTTTTTTAAATTATAGAAAAACCATAAAACTCATACAAAACTGGAAAATCTTATTTAAAATCTTATTTCAACATTTCAAATGTTGTGCAACTGCTTTCCACACGCACGTGTCTGCCTTGAAAAGATACAGCATGCAAAGCAATTTTCTGTTCACGTTAACACAACATTAAAATCCGGTGCTAATATGGCACTGGTGCCTGGTGTCTGCCGGACGGAATGGCAACGGGGATTTCGGTACCTCATTACGGTGCCAACTGTTTGCGCTTCGCTCCAATGCTCCGAAACAGATGTTAGAGGCCACAGAAGCATCGCCGTCTGTCTTGCTAGTAAACACTAGCTAACGCACTACACTTGTTAGCAGGTAACGTTAGCCTACCGTTAGCCACAGTGGTAACTGGATTAAGCATGACTAAAATGCTGACAGCTAAACGGTGTAAAAGTGTGACTATATTTCACTGTAGAGGATTCCAACACCTGGGCGTACAACCGTCTGCCGATTAAGATAGCTAGAAGCTAAAAGACCCAAAATAGCACTGGACACTGTTGTTGGAACAACAACAGACGTAGTAAAAGTTACGTTTATGCAAACAGAAATTTACTGGTGAAAGAAGTTATAAATTATTGTTAAAAGTTACTGTTATTACATTTTAAATAATCATTTAAATTCCCACCTTTTTTGTGCTGATCCAAAAATTGATCCGAACTGTGTTTTGTGATCCGTTGCACACCTATTTGAAAGGAAAGAAAAATTAGATTGCGAGCCACTCTCTCATTGTTTCATTATTAAAACATGTGGTATAGTTACATAAGAAATGAGTTGATCCAAATAAAGGCAGTTTAAAACATGGCAAACCCTATTGTAAATTTTGGCGACCAAAAGCTGATGCCTGGTTGCCTGGCAACAACTTTAAAGAGAAGAACTCACATTAAAATCTTTTTTAGCTCAACAGTGTTTTTTAAGGACGTCCATGTATGAGGAGCACAGACAGACATAAAAGGAGACCTCAAAATGGTCTTACTAATGGTTAATGGAGGGATGTTGGTGGGGTGAACTGATACTGGAACAGTGCCTGAGGTCAACATCTGACAGAAGACTGGGAGAGGTTCACAAGTTGTACAGAAGAAAACACTTTCTTTAAGTGAAAATCCACAAGTGACAGTTAAAAGAGGTGACAAGTGGGGTTTGGTCACACAGCAAGTTTGGCAACACTTTTTTACTTCTGTTGCCCAGTTAAATTGTTATTCAATTGCTGTGTATCAGGGGCACCGTTATCGTAAGGGAAAACAGATTTAATGGTCATATTTATTGTCCATTATATCTAAGACACACTATCAGCGGCAGCAATAACACATGGTGCCATAATAATTATTCATTAGGAGCTGTAAAGTTTTGTGGTTGTGTCTCCCAGTGGAGAAAAAAAGCTATTTAAGATGGGCAATCAGTAGGAGGATGTTTCTTATGGCTACCGCGTCCCTTCTGCTACATCTTGGTACCCAGAAAGGGTTCATTACCAGAGAAGATGGCCTGCAAGTAATCTCGACACTTAACCCTCTGGAGAGCCCCAGTCGCAAGACACTCAGGGGCAAACACTTCACGTCTGAATGGATACATGGGCAGAGTATAATGTCCTCCCATTTGGAAACTGAAATTGTTCAAAGTTCAGGCAAAGTATTGCAGCAGAGCCGGTCCCGGCTCTGCTGCAATACTTTGCCAACATATTCCCAGAGGCGTGTGGAATAACTAGGAAGTAATGCTCATGTAAAATATTACTAGCTGTGCTACACAACTGGAATCCTAGAGGCTGTGTACACAATCACATAGCATAACACAAACATATTTCTTTAGAGTCCATGGTTGGCAACGGCCTTTCTCAAAGGATCTTTGCCTAAGCATTGAGGCATAATTATGTGTTCTGAAATTCAGAAAAAGTACTAAGCCTGAAACACCGATTCCTTGTCTCAGACAAGAATGTGATGATGGTGTTACTAATAATGTAACAATAGCACAAATCAGATGCAACAATTGTCCCTGTTTGTCACATGAAAAAGCATCGCTAAGATGGTTGTCGTTCAATGAGAAACTGAAAAAAGAAATAAACTTTTAAAGTAGAAAACCAAGCATCAAAGCACAACAAGATCCCTGGCTCACAGGAGCTACAGGTGGGTGGAAACATCACTCATGTCTCTACATTTATTCATGTCTCCTCACATAATCTTTTCACTCTGTAGAAACATATTTCTCTCATTGCACAGAACATGCTTTTGCATTTTAAGATGTAGTACTCACACCAGACTGAATAGCACTCTCACGATATGCTCCTGTCACTGCATCATTGCTAGAATAAACTTTCTTCTGGTGATCCTGTATTTTCATGTGTAAAGCACAACACTGACACTTAATTTACACTGCAGCCATCCGTGCCAGTGTGTTTTGTATCTGGTATTCATCAGCCTCTGTCCCCTGAGGGCAAACCCCCACTGCACCTACTATATGGCCTCAGCCACACTCAAAATTGTGACTTTTTTGTGTTACCTTTAGCTAAGTCTCAACCATGCTTGAGTATGAATAATGGAGTGAGAGCAGGGTGGCAGCAAGGACACAGAAATGGAGAGGACATGCACAGAGATGGCCACTCTGCGTGGCTCGCCACCTCTGCTAAGCACCAAGCTGATACGCTGGGGTGGAAAGATAATTTTTCAACTTTATGCCAACACTCTGACTCTGGTTGACAAGAAAGGTGAAGGAAACTGATAAGCTCTTTAAAGGAGAATTCCAGTCGATGCCAACATGTAGCTCTATTGTTTGTAAATTTGGAGTGCTGCCAGTAGAGAGAAAAATGAAATAAATCGGCACTGCCTACACCGTATTATCCTCCTGCTAGAGTTAGAACCCAACAGGCTTAAACAGGGCAAGTTTTGAACGTGTTTTTAGCCTCTAAACATGATTAAAATGTCATTAAAAGTGCCTAGCCATGTGCAGTGATTCCTTCCGAGTGTGAATCTAGCTGCTGTAGATGTGAGATAAATGCATGAAAGCTGTGCTAATTCAGCTCTGTTTAGTCCCGGTGTTGAGACTGCAGAGTGCTTAGGGACCATCTACAAACTACAACACAGAAAAGAGATAAACTAAATATGTAGGCTAAACTTACCTTAATTATAACTTCTCTCCTGCTAGTTGTACTACAGCACTTTAAAATGAAAAAAGCTTATGCTTAGTTTTGAAAATATGTTTGTATCTCTTTTTGGTGTTATAGTTTGTAGACTATGCATTTTTCATATCTCCTGCAGTTAGATTCACTGTGTTCACTCTGAAGAAATCACCTCACATGGGTAGGCACTTTTACTGACATTTTGAACATGTTAAGAGGCTAAAAACACA
>NC_045742.1:12809303-12809498 GCF_008692095.1 Etheostoma spectabile
GCCCTGTTTAAGCCTGTTGGGTGCTAATGCTAGCAAGAGAATTAAAAAGTATTTTTCTCTCAAACAACAGAGCTACATGTTGAATGTTGACTAGACTTCTCCCTTAAGGAAGCTCTGTAGTTCTCATGGCATTTGTTTTGATGTCTCACAATGTGATACACCTCCCTGCGTATTCCTCAGAAGCATTTATCTCAT
>NC_045742.1:12809508-12809914 GCF_008692095.1 Etheostoma spectabile
CTGATTGGCTGGTGATCAAGTGTCCGCGTCATGTGGGTCCATCCCCCTTTAAATAGCTTACGCTACAACTCACTTCAAAGCATATCTCTGTCGTGCAAGCTAGCTAGCTTAACTGTCCACAGACCGGAGCCATCCTAGCTTAACTTCTCCGTCGCCGGGCGCTAGCTGCATTTGACACGACTCTTCGGTCTCGCCACAGACTGGAGCCATGTCCGAACAGCCCCAACAGTTGAGTGTTTTAAGTCTTGTCTCAAGACACATTTTTATTCTTTGTCTTTTAACTCCATGTGAGTTGTGTGTTCCTCTGATGTCTCTTATTGTTTTACTGTATTTTAGTATTCTTTTTATCTATGTTTTATTTTTTAAACCCGATGCTCTTATTTTGTTTTTACAATATTTTACATTA
>NC_045742.1:12809924-12810055 GCF_008692095.1 Etheostoma spectabile
ATGTTTGAGTTTTCTGTGCAGCACTTTGGTAACTTTGTGTTTGTAAAACGTGCTATGCAAATAAAGTGGATTGGATTGGAGCGTTATCCGGCTAGCCGTTCACGGTAAGGCTATTTCTGCGCGTTAGCACA
>NC_045742.1:12810065-12811409 GCF_008692095.1 Etheostoma spectabile
CTGCTCAGTATCTTCGCGTTTAGCACTCCAGCTAATGTAGATGTCTTCTAACGTCCCTCAGACCAGAGGACACTGAGACCCAGGGGCTTGACTTTGCCATTGTGGGAAAAAGATTTCGGGCAGGGACACACACCAGGTCTGCTCGTGTTGCCTCGGACTGGAACACGCCTGCCTGGCCGTTGATGCTGTGTCTGCCTTTGCAGACGAGGACAGAAGTGTACCAGCTTTCCCCACTCCCAGCATGGACATGCAGGACGTGTGGCTTCACTGCTCCAGGGAGAAGCCAGCGCTCCTCTCGGGACGCGGGATGCCATTGACCCCGTCAGTGCACTGCGCATGCAAATTGTCGGCCATGGGTCACTCCTGAGTCCCGCCACAAGATAACCTCATAGCTCAGTTAATGAGGGCACAGAGCGTAGGGGACACGTTGGGTGCTGCCACTCCTCTCTTTTATCAGAGAGAGAGAGATGGGGAGCTCTCACAAATTCAGCCTGGGTACTGAGAACGATATCTTAGGGCTACAGGCTTCAATTTTCTGTTGCCCCCCTCCCTCGCTTCTCAAGCATACTCTGTTCACAGGCCCAGGGGGAGTCAGCTCGCGTTCTACAGGAGGAAATTATCTTGCTGTTAGAAAGGAGAGCGATATGTGTAGTGCCTTCCGAGCTGAGTCAGAGCGGCTTTTACTCCAGGTATTTTCTAGTCCCCAAAGGGGGAGGGAACGGAATTCGCCCTATCCTGGATCTGCGAGCTCTGAACAAATATCTCCCAAAATACAAATTCAGGCTGCTCACTCATGCGTGCGTCCTCTGGTGCGCCAAGGTGACTGGTTCACATCTGTCAATCTGAGAAACTCGTATTTCCATATCGCAATCTATCCTCCGCACAGGAAATGTCTGAGGTTCACTTTTAGTCTGTTACGAGTACAGAATGCTTCCCTTTGGTCCGTCTCTGTGACTGAGAGTGTTCATGAGGTGTACCGAAGCAGCTGTAGCCCCGTTAAGGCGACAGGGTCTCCGTCTAGCTACATATCTAGACAACTGGTTCCTTTTGACACAGTCAGAGCAGGAGCCTGTGACGCAAACAAACATCCTTATACAACATCTGACCAATCTCGATTTTACTGGGTGGCAGTAGCTCAGTCCGTAGGGAGTTGGGCTGGAAACTGGAGGGTTGCTGGTTCAATTCCCCGTACGGACAAAAGTATGGTGGTGGGTGGACTGGCAGCTGGAGAGGTGCCAGTTCACCTCCTGGGCACCGCTCAAGGTGCTCTTGAGCAAGGCACCGAACCCCCAACTGCTCTGGGCGCCTTTCCACGGGCAGCCCCCTCACTCTGACATCTCTCCA
>NC_045742.1:12811419-12811487 GCF_008692095.1 Etheostoma spectabile
TGTATAGGTCCTGAGCATGTGTGTGTAATTCAAGCCTATGTGTAATGTGTGTAATAACAACAGAGTGT
>NC_045742.1:12811497-12812707 GCF_008692095.1 Etheostoma spectabile
TTCCCCTTGTGGGACTAATAAAGTATAATAAAAAAAAATAATAATAAACACAGAGCTGGAAAGACTTGTTTTCACACTAGAGTATATTAGCCCATTAGCAGCTCTGTGCTGCTGCACTTATTGTAGGCACAATGCTAACACACATGTTTACCATGGCCATCATCTTAGTTTAGCACGTTAGAATGCTAACATTTGCCAATTAGCACCAAACGCAAAGTAAAGCTGGGTCTAGTGGGAAACATTAGTTCAGGTATTTGGTTATGTCTTGTCGGTATGATGATGGTGGTAGACAAGTAAAGGGATCACAAAAGTGATTACACCTGTGTCTGTATCAAATGTCCAAAGCCATAGGCATTAATTTGCTACTGCAATAGCCTCCACTTTTCTGGAAAGTAATTCAAAAAGATTTTGGACCTGGCTGCAAGGATGTTCTCTCAGCTGTGAGGTTGATCTCTTGATGTTTGGCTCGTCGTCGATGTTTCAATGAATCCCAAAGATCTTGGATGGGGTTGGGGTCAGGGCTCTGTGCAGATCAGTCAGGTTATTTCACAGCAAACTGGGAAAACTTTTTAATTTCTTTATGGACCTCGCTTTGTGCATAGGGGCATTGTCATGTTGAACCGCTGAGCCCGGAAATAAAGACCTTCCCCATAAATTGGAAACACACTATTGTCTTAAATGTAATTTGTATAGAGTAGCAGTATATTTTCTCTTAACTTGTACTAAAGAAACTAAAACATAACATGAAATGGGTTAGGGGCCAATTCAGTTATGGAAATGTTTTGAATTAAACTAAAAATTGCTTTAGAAAAACAAAGTTTGCAGCACAACAACTATAAGCCAAATATTCTCTCAGCAGAATAGAACTACAACACTAAGTGACAAAAAATGTTGTCTTAAAGGGACCATATTATGTAATAAATCACGTTTTCTGGGATATGGGGTGTTATCTTGTGTCTTTGGTGCCTCCACACACACACAAACTTGGAAAAAAAACATCTATGCTGTTTAGACTGAGATACGGGTTTCTGAATGTGTCCTGCCTTCAGTCTCCGGGTGAACATCTCCACAGCTTTCTACATAACTAGCTAAGAAGAGGTGGCTAACCGTAGCATGGTAGCACTAGCTTGTTTGCAACAGTGTTTTGCTCAATTGCAAAACACTGCTACAACACACACTAGTTGACCATAATCTACAAAAGAACTACTTC
>NC_045742.1:12812717-12815264 GCF_008692095.1 Etheostoma spectabile
TTCTGCAGGTATTCCACAAGTGCCCCTCGTTTAGAAGAAGTCTCCCAGCTAATCCTTCCTTTAACTGACCAAAGTTGGAGAAACAGTTATCAAGCTGATGTGATCTTACCTAGCTACTGCGCATTTACAACCCCTAACAAGATAGTCTAGAAGTGAGATGTCTCACTCTGTAGCTGAAACAACTGAGATGTCTCACTCTGTAGCTAAAACAGAGACCTACACACACAGGGTGAAAACAGGATCTGCAGCAGAGTGCAGTACAACAAAAATATGGTGTTTTTTTGAAAATGAAATCATGTACACCTATTCTGGCACAACCTAAAAATACAATTACGAACCTGACAATGAGCATATTATGGGCGCTTTAACAACCAAATTACAGTGAAAAAAACATACAAGACATAAAGGTCAAGTCAGCAGCTTAGTTTTTTTGTTGGTGGCCGGTGAATTATACTGGCCTTATTGTGCTGTAAAACTTTGAAACACTGCTGCTCTGTCTTGTTAAGACTTTAGTTTCTGTGTGCTCTGGGACATTGCTGCTATATAATGCTAAAGATACCTATTCCAACACAGGGAACTGCTATGGGATTGCTGACATACTTTTTGAAATGAATGAGAATGACAGCAAGTCCTCCCCAGGATTTAATTTCTCATCCCACACACCTTGACTTAATGGGCAGTGTTGACTCAAGACTGCTGCCATGTTCCTGGGATCTCTTGTTGGATGTGTTTAGCATTTCTCTCCCGATATGTTGGATATCCAACCTATTCATCTGTCATGCTTTTTATCGCTTATTCTTCATTTCCTATTTCCACTTCCCCCTATTTTCTCCCCCTGCCGTATCCAGATTTTTTTTTTCCTTTCTTCACGTCTTGTGTTTCACTATAGTTATTGATCAAACTGTTGTTCATTATCTGTGTTGAACCAGTTATTCTATTGTATATTATATAAAGTGCTGTGTCTGAAATCACTTCCTATTTACTAGTGTACTGTATAGTTTACTGTTCACCATTAGAGTCCATGGCTATAAACTACTTTCTGTTAACAATGCCGTTTCATTTCATTTTATGGATACAAAAATGTACGTACATATGCAAATAATGATTATCATTGGTAGAGTTAATACTTTTTAACTATTGAGTGTTATCATCATATACACAGTAGTGAATGAGTGAACAAGGAAGGAATTCAGCATACCAGCAGGGGGGCATAACATATTAATAATATATTAAACTTTTGTGTTAGTTCTTTGTAAATGTTGGTACTTTGTTATATATATAAATATATACATGACCTAGTTTATGAATTGCAACTTGTTTTAATTTAGTGATTTGCAAATCTCTTCTTTGTCTTTTGTGTAAATCTCTCCACTCTTTCTACTCTGTAAACTCTTTATAACTAGGCTTAATTTAAGCTAGCTCTTGCTCTTTGGCTGTCTGTGTTTATATTTTCCATTGCTGCTTCTTCTCCTCTTTCCGTGGAAATATAGTAATCCCCCTCCTCTATACTTTAAATTCTGCTCTCTTCTCAGGGAATACATCTTGAACTTGCAGTGTAGACTCTCTGTGTCTGGGATATCAGTTTGTGCACCCCCTTTCTGCTTGTCATTAGGTTGATAGTAGTTTCTGGTGACCAAAAACCACATTTTAATCTCCTGTCCGTTCCAATTAGTTTGATTTAATTACGTCAATCCAAACCCATGATGCACCACTTTCATCAAAAGCTATTTCATGCCTCTGGAACATCACTGAGACTTTTCTGAATGAGTGCACACTCATTCCCAATGACAAAATGCTTCATTATCTGGCCAGCATGAATGTGACAGCTGGGGGTTAACACTGTGGATGATAAATTGTGCTGTGTGGTTGAAGTGCACCGCACTGTGTTGTCCTATTTAATTTGACAAGCAGACTCTGCAGCTATATGACTAAACTCTCATACCCCTATCCTGGAAGGGGAAAGCTGGCAGGAGGATGCATGTGAATTGCTCAGGGCAATGAGTGCCCCTTATCCACTATGGAGAGAGATTCTTTGACAACCTGGACAACCTGGTGTTCTCCATGAAAGCCCAGATAGAGTGTATCCTTTTTGAAACATTTATTTTTAAGGCGACTAAACACTCAGGGTCAGTGGGTGGCCACGGGGGAAGTGAGGGAGAAACAGAAAGGGAATGTTAGAATTCAGTAATACATCATGTTAGTGTCAGTGTTGTTGTGAGAAAGAGTTACAGAGCTGCACTTAAGGTCTAACCGTAACTCTGTTAGTCTAGCTGTCTGTCAGTATATGTATTTCTGACAAGGACATGATATATGGCTTTTTCTCTTTCCTGAAGCAAGTAATTTTGTTGAAAAATATGAATTAGAAAACATACATAAAAAACATCTTTTGTAAATTGATCTTAATGCCTTAATTTAAAAATTTAGTAAAATCCAAGGACACCTTTTAAGGACACCAATTTTCTTTGTGAATGAATATTGTAATGCAAATAAATAAATATTCTTCTTTTAAAATACAGGGGGCATAAGTATACACACCTCTATGTTAAA
>NC_045742.1:12815274-12821252 GCF_008692095.1 Etheostoma spectabile
GGCAGGCACATTTTTATTATTAAAGGCCAGTTATTTCATGGGTTCAGGATACAATGCATCCTGATAAATGCATCCTTGGCCTTTGGAATTAAAATAGCCACACATCATCACATACCCTTCACCATACCTAGAGATAGGCACGGGGAACTTTCCATAAGATTATCTCTCAATGCAAGTATGGTATGGTGAAGGGTTTGTGATGCTATGGGGTTGTTTTAATTCCAAAGGGAAATTTGTCAGAATGCATAGTATCCTAGATCCATGAAATAACTGGCTTTTAAAAATAAAAATCTGCCTTCCTCAATGGGAATTTAACAAAGGGGTGTGTATTCATATGCCCTCTGTATTTTAAGGAAACACATTTATTCATTTACAATACATTATTCATTCACAAAGACAATTGGTGTCCTTAAAAAAAGGTTGGATTTTCCTAAATGTTTTGAATTACGACATTAAGATCAATTTCCAAAAGATTTTTTATTCCTCTTTTTAATCAACTTTAGCATGGGTGTGTAAATGTATGCAAACCACTGCACATGCAATTAGCAATATTTGTTTGAGTGTTTAAAGTACGTATTGTCTAGGGATTTATTTCCTTAACATGTTAATCCTTGATGAAAGCCCAGTAGCAAACTCTTCAGGAGTTTTGGGAGCAATCCCGATGGGCGTACCAATTTATGATAGGTTACCGTGGGCTAACCAACAGTATATGACCAGGCTGGGCCAGGTGGGCTGATAGAGCAGTGTGCTTGCAGGCTTTCTGGCGCACTCCCAATGCCTACCATCATGATGCACATACAGATATTTTGAAGTGGGGTTGTAGGAGATACTTATCAATAGTCAGTGTATTATCTACAGTAGGTGGCGGTCGGCTCGTCCCCAGTTTGGAGAAGCAGGCAGTAGTACCGACACGGAAGCTAAGTAATGTGCAGCAAAATGTATGTTGGCCACCTAAGAAAATGTATACAGCCCTTTCTGATAAGGAACAGAAGCAATTACATCAATGCTCTCTTCAAAGCCACCAGACTCCTTTTGACAAAAACAGTAATTTTACCTTGCAGAATACGGGAGTTGCTGGTGTCCTGCTGCCTCAATCAATTAGTTTGTTGTGTTATTGTCTGAATTTGGTATTAAAGGGTTTGTTCGGATTCACTTAAGTCACACAATGATAGGGAGGCATTTTCAGGTGCATCAGCGCATGCATTTGTGCATCGCGTATGTTAATAAACATGTCACCATATAAAGCTGTGGTTTGCTGGCCTGGTGTGAGAGATTTGGTGACCGTCAGGGAAACTGGATCACATGTGTCCTCCTGCGTCATGCGGTGGCACAGTAATCTATTAAAGCAACCAGGGTATTTAATATGTTTATCCAATACAATTATCCATGTTAACAAAGACATTTTTAGTGTTGTTTTCTCAGCAGTAAGCTGCTATGTGAGAGACACAGTTTCACAGGTGTTTAGGGGTGCGTACGTACTCACCGCAGGAGGTGGCGGTAGTCATGTGGACCATAATCAGAAGTGCCAGTACTACCGGCGAGTTCAGGCCCATTTCAAGTAAAAAAAGAAGATGCACCTCAGCCTGGCAACCAGCGGATGCATTACCGCGGCCTAGACTGAGGTCGCTGATCTGCTAGGAAGCTTTTTAGATAACCTATTCAAATGTAACTAAGTTCAAATGTTCTTTTATCACCTCATTTAGGACTATGTTTTCAATAGCTACAAAAAAACATGTTTTGTCATTGTTTGGATTATTTAGACTGAGAAAAGTGTGAAAATATTGTTGAAGATGTGCTACGTTAAGAATCCCCTGATGATGTAGAAGAACACAGGCCTTGTGCGACAGCCCCAGCTCAATTTAAGGGACAGAAAGTATATCCCCCAGCAACCTCCTTAATAAAGTTTGTAGTGCACACATTTTATGAATGGAAAATAAATTCTTAGCCACTCTGGATTGACTTCTGTAATCTGTTAAAGGATCTAGCAAAGCTGACAGGCATGGGAAAGAAAGATTTATGTAATAAATGATTTACACCTGTAGAAGGCTGAAGACCGGCCATATTTCTAGGTAAGCGTCTGTTCCACTAGTTTTCTGCGTCTTAAGGTTTTTTTTATTGGTCAGAAACATTATATTAGGGTTTTATTTCCACATTCTGAGCTACATAATATATAATACTGTACTGGACAGGAACATTAGAACATCTCACAATTTTAAACAATATAAAACAATATTTTATGAGCATTTAACATTCAGTAGTCTTAGACAAGCCAAGTAAACTTCAAACGGAATGAAATCATCCTAAATAATTGATTTAAGATGACATGTTTCAGTTTTAGCGTGCAGTGCAGAATTACATAATATATATATCTATTTAACTTAAAACACTTTTTCATGATAAGGTTTTTAGAAATGACAATTAAGGAAGGCCTCTATGGATAAGTACATTGTCTGTACAAAACTAGTAGAATAAAGGCTCACAGACTTTGTCTCTCTGCATTAGGCTGACTTAGTCGTTAACAACTTTAGATCAAATGGGGGATCTGAGAATGACTTTATACCAAAGAGTACCACAGAGATAAGAGAGACAAAGGAAATGAAAAGCTAGTAGGAGTCTATTTGCATTTATTTTTTCAGTTTAAAGCCAATTTTAGTTTTTTACTACTGAAAAAGTAGTGTATATATATTTATAAATAAACAGGTGTTTCATATTCAGGAAAATTGATATAGACTTCTTTGATTTCTCACATAGAAAGTACACAGAGGGAAGAGGTTGTGAATTTAATGCTTGAACTTTCTTTCCCTCACGTAAAGATCTTCCTTGTGCAGCATTCATATTGTTTTCAGTCTCCAATGCAGCAGTAAGTGCAGTGATTTTATTGTGGTTTTATTGTCAAATTATTGTCAAATTCAGTAAAGTTTACATTTATTCTTTGGGGGAGCTGTTATTGCCACTACTGTGGTTATGGCTTAACGCTCTCATGTGTGTTTCAATGCAAGTTACATGTTTTTGTAAAGTGACATTGTTATTTTGTTAAATGCATTGGCCCAAATCTGTGTTTACCTCCGGTGGATCAACAGGCTACTGTAAGTAGAAAAATGTAACTGTTAATTGATATTTTCAAATTTGATTAAGATCTGTCTTTACTGTCTTCGCAGTGAATTAACATTTAACAATTTCAAATTAAAGGGAAGTTGTTAGAATATCTTAATATAGTTTTCCTCTGTATTCAACATTTTGCTCCACATTATGTCTTCTTCACTCAACCTCTATCTCTTTTGATTCCTACTGTTCCTCCCTCTGGGTGGTCCAGCTTTAACTGAATGAAAATTTATGGAAAATTTGATCACATTGATATCCTCATTATATTACATTTCATTATTTGATGTGAACAGGGGGATTTAATTGGTGGATAAGGAAAATCAGGAATAGTTGTTGTGCTGGATTCAGATTTTCTAAATGAAAACTGTCTCTCACTTGCCAGTTTCATCCTTTTGCGAGCTATTGCACAAAAGTTTTTGCATATTGAGTGCATTAAACCAATGAAGTGTTCTGTCATTCACACCAATGTAATAAACATACAAGCCCACAATGTCTACAGATTTGCCATTAATTTAGTAGAAATGTTACAGACAGAAGCAGGAAGATAATAGGTGAAGAAATCTTCTATTTCCTCATATAAAACTACAATTTGAATTATGAATGACACTTACTACTCAGAAAATAGTTCAGCTCATTGCCTTTCTGCTGGCTGCTTGCTGCAAGCTTGGCATTAAACTTTTATATCTTTTTTTGAACTGTTAGGAAGTGCTCTCTTTTTTCCTTACCAACCTCTGGACTGTTCCCCCACTAGATTTATTGGAAATGTGACACACCTCTAAGGCAACCTGTTTGCTGACAAACTTTCTCTGAATATCTTGCTCTTATTTCTAAGAGCCCTCGTTTCCAAGAACATCTGTCTTCACTGAGCCTGCCTGGCCTGGCCATATCAAAGCGGATTAATGCAGCTATTAGAGTTGGTTAATGGTCAGGATGAGGCTTAGAATCAGAGAAAGGACTGTTAACATTGCCATCAAACCTGAGGCAGGAAATAGTGGCATTGCAGGGCAGCGTAACTTGTGCCAGAGTAGCAAATAAAATCTCAGGTAGGAAAGGGGACACTCATTGGCATTCCTCCCACGTTGCCTGAGTCCCTGTTTCCTCCAAGTGGCCAGCACCCAGAGTCTCAGCAGTCTTATATTCCAGTCCGAGTGTGCTGTCTGCTCATAATAAACAGGAACAGAGTCACAAAGGTTTGCTGAGTTAGAGCCCAGCCACCCTGCTCTGTCTATCTTGCTCAAAGGTTGACCAAAATCTTTACTTTATGCTCAGTTTCACAAATTTTAAAACCCCTGCTCTCACTGCTTTGCTGTTAGGTCTGAATGTCATTGGGCTTGGGAAAAGAGATGGCTGAGAAGGGACTTTGGCATTTATCCCAGCGACAATAAAGGATTTTACTCTAACTAATGGTGTGCCTTTTTCAGCCTCTTATCAAATGTTCTTCAGTCCACTGGGGAGGAGTCTGACCCTGCTCTTTGTATTGTAGGTTCCACCCTGTGTGAGGCGGTCTCTGCTGCTGTTAACCCACATACAGGCCTACCCCACCCCTCCTCCCCCTTCGCCAGCGCAGGGCAGCCACAGAAGCGTTGGCTTGATTCCAGGGAGGTTCCGATCCTGCAGCCACGTCAATCACGTCTTCACCGCTGGGTAACTATCAAGCATGCAAGCAGACTACTCCTGCCTTTGAATTGTTTTCATTGATCAGAGGCACAGACTTATGAGATTATGTGGTCTTGTTTTTGGGATAGTTTTTCATGCTTATTTGTTATTTCTGGGGTCATTCATGTGTGCTTTTTTCACGTAGAGAGTAATTTTCCACCTAAGCATGCAATACACTCAAACGCACACACACAAACTAAGGTGCCAGAGGGCTCAGGAGGATTCCCCAGGGGTTTGATCAGAGCTGTTCTGTCTTTGTTTTTTTAGTTTTTTTTTTAAGCCCATTGATTTTGACTCCAGGTGTCATCTATTGAACTGTGTCAAACTCAGCAATGGCATTTCAAAGCAAGGTCTCAGTGAGGCGAAGAAAATCAGAATAAATCAGCGTTGTGGATGAAATGTTGTCTTGTCTGCAAAGCGTAACATTGCAGTTGAACAAGTCAGTTATCCATACTGATGAGCTGACCGACATGAAGTATGTAGTGAGAGAGATTTGTCCCTGTGGGGAAATTGGTTTGCTGCACAATCACAAGGCATTTCATCACAACATTACAAACTTCACCACTAGACATACTCCTACACATTTAGCAACAAATTAGGTGTAAGGAAAAGAAAAATAGTTTGGACAGGCCAGACCAGGTGGACATTGGTTGTGACCAGGAAGGAGTGGTCAGAGTGCATGGGGGACAAGGTGCTAGTGCATTACCTTTTTTTAAAAACCTACCTGCTCAGCAGACAGACAATGTTACAGACTAACTGGTAAAACAATAGGGGTGGGAATCTCTTGGCACCTCATGATTTGATTCTAATTCAGAAGCCAATGATTTGATTCTAAATCGATCGATAAACCAAATAATTGTGTACATTTCCATGCATTATTTAAAAAAACAATCATATAATTCTTTGTTTGTTAGATTTTGACATATATTTGTCACACACAAGTTTTAATGAAATGTATTTTGTAGTCATTCCATGCTTAAGCCTTAAAGATGCATGTGAATGTCACCTTCTCTCTCAGTAATCTTCCATGTCAGAGGCTCAGTCATGTTTAAGGTGGAGAACATGAAACGTGAGGTGGTCAGATGTAATGGGATAAAGCAGATGAATAGCCTATTTGTGTTTTGCCTAATTATTTTATTTATGTCTCATTAGATCATGTGTGTGTATATATACAAAATTTAATTTTTTCCCCCTTATGGGCATTTTTTTTTTTTTTTTCT
>NC_045742.1:12821262-12824453 GCF_008692095.1 Etheostoma spectabile
CTTGCCTGAACTCTAAGTTGTTGTCCATTATGCCATCCTCTTTCAGTCACTCAGTTTTATGATTTGTACATGTTTGGTTACAGTAACGTTTTTGAAATAATTGATTATTACCTTATCAGAATCGAGCATTGAATTGTTCAAGAGGGAATTGTAATGTATCTAAGAATTGATTATTTTTCCCACCCCTAGTGAACGTAGTGGAGCATTTAGCTGCTAAAGAGTCAGATTTCCTGCTCAGGAGTTGGTTGAGTTCAGGCTAACATGTTGATGGATGGA
Source organism: Etheostoma spectabile (assembly GCF_008692095.1). Taxonomy (NCBI): domain Eukaryota; kingdom Metazoa; phylum Chordata; class Actinopteri; order Perciformes; family Percidae; genus Etheostoma; species Etheostoma spectabile. The sequence goes on from NC_045742.1 coordinate 12,821,539, forward strand.
GTTGGTTTAGACCAAAATGGTTGAGACCAAAATAGAACTATAAAGAGAGTCCATGTATATTGTATATGTTGATGTATAATGCAACTGTTTGGTATCACGATTGCCATATTAACGTTTTTAGTTTACAGCTTGTTCTGCTGGCCAAAAATACTTAATTATTGCTGCTTTAAATGTATGTTTAGAGGAACATTTGTGTCAAAGTTCAGCTTGTAGGTGCTTAGACAATTAGTTTGTGGTCCAGTGGACACTGAGCTGTCCCACTGACCCCAATGTCCTGTCTGCTTAGTCACATCTGGAGGGAAGACAAATTTTGGATAGAAAATGAGATTCTAGACTTCAGTTTGTTTTGTCTCTGCATGCTTTCCGTGCCCATAATGCCCTTAAATGACCTGACTGACAATATCACTGTTGGTGTATTCAGTCTCCTTCCTACATATAAACTAGGCTCACAGAGAGAGATGCAACCTCCGGCGTCGTTTTGTTTTCCTCCCTGCTCTTCCTTCCAGCTCTGCTACAGTGCATTTCATCATTGCGTCTCGAATTAAATAAATGGGTCCTGCGTTGCTGCTGAGTTGTCATTTAGGTGTGTTTGACCCTCTGACGCCAATTCAATCACTGTCTACCCACAAGTAATATCCTTTGCCTGCCCTTATCTCTGACTCCAAATTACTGAGCTTCAGTCCTGTTTTCACATCAGAGCAGCACAGAGGGAAGCAAGGGAACAACAAGGGAGCCTAGCAAAGGTCATAAAAGGTAGCTGTTGGACAGCAAAAAGCTTGTGTAGATACACAAGGTTGCAATGATGTTGAGGACGTAAACCCGGCTCCATGCCCTGGGCTGTCAGGGAAATTAGCGCTGCACAGTGCTCACTCAAGTCATCCAACTGGTGTGACACCAGGGAACATTGCCTCGCCTCAACTGCTGCACATAAGGGATCTGGTTTTGGAGTTGCAGCCTGTTAAAAGTTATCTTGCTCAAAGACATTTGAGAAGGGTTTTCTGTACTTTGTCAGTGAGAGAGATTTTTCTCTTGCCTTATCTGTAGGCTGCTGCATTATAGCCAGAGCTGATGATTGACAGTCTGCAAGTGGAGTCCATGGCTTTTTATTATACAAACCAGTGTAGCATCTGTAGTGTTGTGCCCAAATGTATTAATCTGTTTGACTGCTGAAATTAATCTCCCCTCATGTTGCTGCACTCCTGTGTCACACACACAATGTGGCAGCACCCTTATCACGGTACCCCTATGCTTATCAACTGCAAAATAGCCTAAACTGCAATCATTAACATGTTTCCTTAAGGTTCATCCCCTCCAAAGCCCCCGGCCCATAATTCCTTCGTCTATGCTGATTCCCACTTACTCCCATATAACATTTGCTGCATTTTCTGCTTTACATACATAATTCGTGTGTTAATAAAGCAATAAGCATATGATTACTCTGTACATCTGAAACTGGCTAAATATCTCAACATCACATTAGTGCTTTAGGTTTTAAAAAAACCTGAATATGACCACAGTTATACCATAGAAGCAACTCTGCATTGCAAAGCTCAGTGTTAACATAACTCGCTGTTTGTGTGGCTCTCTACTAATCTATGTTCAAGGCTGCTTAGCCTGCTTTCCCACCCTGAATATCCCTGAGTTTGTCAAAGACCCACCACAGTAGCTACTGGGAGCTTCACGTTCCCCATCACATTTTCTTCTCCCTCTTTCTACTCACTCTGTAATTCTGCGCTTCTACTCCCTTGTCACAGTTTGATCTTTTTATCTCATCTTTCATTTGAATCTGCTGCCATCCTTTTTCATTTTTTTGTTCTCCTTCTTCCCTTGTTGTCCCGTGATGAGCTGGAGGCTGCCATGCATGTGTGTTTTGCTCCAGAGGCCCGAGGATGAGCAAATGTGGCACTCCCTCTCCCTTTTCTCACTAGTCTCCCTTTTTGCTGTCACATCTACCACTCCTCCTCTTCTCTTCTTTATTTCCCATTTCACATAGCATGTTTCTCTTCCTCACTCTCTCTGCCTGTCGCCTCTAAGAATCATGGGTTATGCTCTGGGAATGGGGGTGGGTGAAGGAACAGAGATGTAGCCTCTCGACAGAATCACCCTTAGTATTCGATATTCTGATGTGTGTGTGTGTGTGTGGTTGTGTGTGTGTGTGGTTGTGAGTTGTAGATGGGTAAATGGGTGGTTGTTTGTCTTTTCGCCGGTGTGGGAATATGTGGGAGGTAAAGGTTTGTTGTTTATGTTTGCTGCATCTTAATGTTCCTATTGTGTGTACACGGGTTGAGTGGTGAGCTGTGGGTCATGGTGTGTGAGGATGGTGTTTTCTGTTTCTATGGTGGCTTTGAGGTTTGAAAAACCACCAACATTGGACAAAACACAATAACAAAATAGAAAACAACATTTTACGAAACAAATCAGACAACACAACAGTTTAGAAAACAGAACATTTAATAAAACACAACATACTTTTTAGAAAAGATATTAAACTCTGAATTGACTTCTGTAATTGGTTCTGTCCAATCCAAAAGAATTTTTGGCCATACCTTTTACTTTTTTGTAAATTTTTCTAAATTTTGTTGTACTTTTAAAAATGTTGTTTTCAGTTTTGTTGGTTATTCTAAAAATATTTTTTCAAAAATGTATTTTCTATTTTGTTATTGCTTTTTGTCAAATGTTGTTGCATTTGGCACCTCAAGGCCTACATAGTACATAGTACATGCATGTGTGAACAGTCAGTCTGGCGTGTACTTACACAAGTTAGCAGGCGTGCTTGTGTAAAATTAAATCCATGTCAGCAGGCAACCATTCAGATAAGATTAACAGGACCTGACATTTCCTTCATTTCAGGCAGATGCTTGCTCCAGTTCCCTCAGAGCGTTTCCCCTCTCCTCCATCCAAATTACATTTTACTT
>NC_045742.1:12824463-12828625 GCF_008692095.1 Etheostoma spectabile
CCCCCCCACACTTACCACGCCTGCCCACAGCAAGACCTGTTCTCACCATTAATTTGGTTTCTGATATTCTTATTACAGGGCAATGTGATTAGGAAAGCATGAGTTAGATGAAGGGCTTGTTTTATGCCATATTGAAGCCAATTGGCTCAGAGTACACACTTTCACTTTCATGACCATAAAGTCTTATTTAGGCTCTCTCAGTGAAGCAAATTGTTTTAAAGGATAATGCGGGTTTTGTATCATTTTGTAAATGCAATGTCTACAACAACAGTTTCTATTATTTTACATAAGAGCCATTATGCACACATTTATGTTAAATTAATGTCAGTTTGACCAGGCAGTATACAAATGTGTGTAATGTGACGTACTGTTGAAAGTTGTTTAAAGTAAAAGTGCAGAATATGGGGCCATAATGGGATGGTAAGTAACAGTTAAATAGATGTGGACATAATTTATACATAAGCACAGAGGGATGTCACGGGGATGTCACCAAGGGCACAGTGAGGAAATGTGATTATCATTTATGCATAAGTACCATTATTGTGTGGAAACAGCTGCCCTGAAAAAAAGAAATATCAGCTGTTGGATCAAACTGATATTTCAACAAGGTTGGAGTGGATGGATGGTTCAACAAAACCTTGGATTTGAAAACAAGAGACTACTGTTGCTTTTGTACCCAGCAGTCAACGTTAATTGTTTTCAACCTGGAATGCGGCCATTCCAAAACCTTCACCACATTAATTAAGGTCAATACCCTAACCTTAACAATGTAGTTATTCTAAGCGAAACCATGATCTTACCTTTACCTTTTTGTGCCTGAACCTAACTAAGCCTTAACCATAGCGTCACATAGTATGGATTCATTTGTGAAATCAGAAAATGCTCTAAAGGGAAGTTAGAAACGACATATTTTGACGTTTAATAACGGAATTATCCAATATGTCACGAGAAAGCAAAGATTAGAGAAATATCCAAAAACTGCTTCTTCATGGTCAACTACTTCTTTCCAAATCCATTTATCATTTTTGTTGACTCAGATTTATCTTGTTCCTCTTTGGAGAGGTCCAACCCCTAGATTAGGAAGACAAACTATTTTCAATTTAATAAAGAAGTCAGGCAATAATTAGTTATTTTCATCATTCTGTGAGCAACTGTGATCTGATCTGATTTTATGCTGCACATGGCATGAGGCTACTAACAGCCAAAGTGAAAATAGTTAGTTACCTAACTGAGAAGTTTGAGGTGTCCAGCCTGTCGCCTGCTGCTCTTCCTATGACAGCTCAATTTGGCTGATCCTTCTTGTTTCTATAACTCCCTGCAATATGTCAAACTGATCTGCTGATGCATTTGTGATGAACAATAGCTGTCAGTGTCAAGCTTACTAACAAACAAATTGCATTTCCTGTCTCTACGTCATAATAATAGTCAACTCCTGTTTTGCAAGTTAAATGCTTTCAATGTGAAGCTGCAACTGTAGGAAATATTGGATTTGCATTGGCAGTAAATTGGTATTGTGTTACCTCATTTGGCATTAGATAACTTAACAAATGTATTTAAATGTCAATCTTTGAGATTGCCACTTTATAACTAACCATACCAACTGGCTAAAAACAGTAAACTTAAAAATAGTTGCATGAGTATTAATCTAATAGGCAAGGAAGCTTTATTTGTATTTCACATTTTAGCAACAGGGCAATTCAAAATGCTTTAAATAAAAAAAGATTAAAATAATAAAAGTTACACTGCCGTACAAGAAATTATACATTAAACAGCAGTTGAAAACAGTCAAAATAAAATATGAAAATAAAAGTTACATTGCAGTAAAAGAAATTAAACATTAAATCGCAGTCAAAAACAGTTAAACATATAAAAACAGATAAAATGGCAGATTTTAGGCTGCCAGTCTGGGACAGTGTATAAGCCGCTGCCCCACACACGTTATCGGAGCACAACCATTTTGTGGAAAACCAAACTTTGTTGACCAATATGGTAGGCACTCTATACAGGCAGAACCATATGTCTTTACCATCTCATCCACCACGGGCCCTGCAGGATCATGTGACTTTGTACTCTGGTTACCCATAACCAAGAGTGGAAGTACCTCTCTTTACATTACAATATAGTTGTCACTATAAGGCTTAGTTTAATCATGGAAAACTTTGCAAAATCCGGAACAGCTCCAACTGTTTCTTGTAGATTTTACCATAAAATCTATGTCACACCCGCGTGAAATTCTCAGAAATATATTTGTTTCCTGAAAAAAAAAAAGAATGACCGCAACCCTAATCTCATAAATTGTTAACAAAAATATCCTAAAAGGCACTAATTTACTCAGTTCACTTCAATATTTGTTTCAGCCAACAAGAATGATAAATATTTCTCCTTTTTGTCACTTAATTGTTCAGAAAATATTCATCAGAACAGTCAAATCACTGTCTAATCTTACCCTTGCTAATTGTCATACAGTTTTGACAAAAATCAACTGCAGTAAAAGAAATGAGCAATCATTTAGAGAAAGGCAACATCAAAAAGAAAGGTCTTCAGCATTAATTTAAAAGAGCTGAGAGTTGCGGCGGATCTGCAGTTTTCTGAAAGTTTGTTCCAGATATGTTGAGCATAAAAACGGAACGCTGCTTTCCCCTGTTTAGTTCTGACTCTGGAGACAGAAAGCAGACCTGTCCCAGACGACCTGAGAGGTCAGGGTGGTTCAGAGTTTACTAGCAGATTATAAATGTATTTTGGCCCTAAACCATTTAGTGATTTATAAACCAGCAGAAGAATTTTGAAATTAATTGTTTGAGGTACCAGAAGCCAGTGTAAGGACTTCAGAATTGGAGTCATGTGATCCAGTCTCTTGGTCTTAGTGAGGACTCGAGCAGCAGCATTCTGAATCAACTGCACCTGTCTGATTGATTTTTTTAGGGAGACCTGTAAAGACACTGTTACAGTAGTCAAGTTAACTGAAGATGAAAGCATGAACAGGTTTTTCCAAATCCTACTGAGACATAAGTCCTTTAACCCTTGATCTATTCTTAAGGTGGTAAAAGGCTGACTTTGTAATTGTCTTAATGGGGCTGTTAAAATTGAGGTCAGAGTCCATGACTACACCAAGATTTCTGGCTTTGTCTGTATTTTTTAGCATTGTTGTTTGAAGCTGAGCGCAGACTTTTAACCGTTCTTCTTTTGCTTCAAAAACAACCACCTCAGTTTTTCCGTCATTTAATTTAGGAAAGTTCTGGCACATCCAGTCGTTAATTTGTTCAATGCATTTAGTCATTTTTTGTATTGGACTATAGTCCCCTGGCAATAAGGTTATGTAAATGTATGTGTTGTCCGCATAACTATGGTAACTTATTTTGTTGTTTTCCATAATCTGGGCAAGTGGAAGCATGTAGATATTCAATAGAAGAGGCAACTTGGGGAACTCTGCACGTCATATTTGTATGCTCAGATGTATAATTACCTATAGACACAAAGTAGTCCCTATTCTTTAAGTAGGACTCAAACCAGTTTAGTATTAAGCCAGAAAGGCCAACCCAGTTTTACAGCCAGTCTAGTAATATGTTGTGGTCGACCGTATCAAATGCTGCACTGAGATCTAGTCATACTAACAGGACAAGGTTTTCAGATGTTGTATAATGTCCTCCAGGTTTTTATGGTTGATTGTTTGAAATTGTGTCATATTGGAATTTGTTTTGCAAAATCATTGCAGGCCTTGGTAGATAAAAGTTCAGATGCTACTGGTACTGGAGGATTTGTTTACCCATCGACAGTAGCAAACAAAGCACGAGATTAAATATTTTTTCTGGTGATAATATCAGAGAAGAAGGACCTTCTTGCATTCCTTAGTTCCAAATTATAAATGTGAAGTCTCTCTTTGTAGGTGTTATAAAGGACCAGGAGATTTGTTTTTTGCCACCTTCGTTCAGCTTTTCGACACACTCTTTTTTCAGTTCTCACCAGCAGGACATTTCTCCATGGAAATATTTTCTTATCAGAGACAACTTTGACCTTTATGGGAGCAACGGCATCAATAACATTTGTAATTTTAAAGTTGAAATAATCTACAAGCTCAGTGACTGAGACCCCAGAGAGGGTGGGTGTGTGTACGGCAGCCCCGGCCACAGTGTATGAATGTGTGTGAATGGTGAATGTTTCCTGT
>NC_045742.1:12828641-12835186 GCF_008692095.1 Etheostoma spectabile
TGAGCAGTTGTTAAGACTGGAAAAGCGCTATATAAATACAGCACATTTACATTTATCCATTCACACACATTCACACTCTGATGCGCAGCACCAGGGGGAACTCGGGGTTCAGTGTCTTTGTTATCTTGTTGGTGCTAATTAGCCGTGTGTTAGTATGCTTTTGTCCATTGTTTGGGTCCATGGTAAAGTGGTTTCATTGCCACATGATCTGTTCACTTCCACGTTCACTTCCAATCGGTGAACCTTGGTTTCCAGACGTGCAATCTTCTGAAGGATTCTATAGTAGTCATCCACGGAGAAGGGAGGCATCTTGCTGCTAATTAGCATTAGCTACAGTCACTGTAGGACAGGCTTGAGCTGTTGGTAGGCCATGCTCATGCAGAAAAAGTTTGTAATATGGCAAAAGCCTACTATGTCTACAAAGAATGTATAGTCTAGTGATTTATAAGTGTCCAAGAGCCACTGCTCATAGTTTCTCTCAGAGGAAAAGCAAGAGTGTCAGCAGAAATATGCAAGCAGAGGCAGGAGCAAGCAGCAAAGTGTCTGTAAGAAGAATAATGTCACATAGAATAATATATCAGTGGAATGGAACAGGTACTTTTGCTGATAATATTTCTGTACCTTTACTTAAGTTTGATTTTGAATGCAGGACTTTCAATTGTGTAGTATTTTTACATAATGTATTTATATTGACTTCACTACTTAAAGCTATTGTGTGTACTTTCTGTCTCCCCCATTAGGCCTTCTAAGTAATGACAACAATTATGTTGGTGAATCCACATGGCATAAGCCTTCTGTGATTGCGCATCACCCCCACCCTTCCTCCACAGTTACTAGTAGACAAGGAGGACACAGAGGATTTAAAAAAAACATGATGGACTCTTCAAAAGGGGTAATTATCTTTACTTGAGTTTCTGCACGTCAACCAGCCCCGCTCGCCTCACACATGAGGCGGTACTAATCCTCAATAGAAAAAGAAAGACGGGGCACCGCAGTCGAGCCAAGTTGAGCAAGTACCATGTAACGGAAAAAACGCCATTACTGTATCATGTCGGGGACAGGGAAGCATTACACATTGTGCCCTGCCTTTCATGCAGTCAAGACCATTATCATGTGTGCTGTGTGAAATAGAGTGGAGTGGAATGAGTAGCTGGGTTGTGTGTGTACGTGATGGTGCCACTCTGATGTGTTGTGAGCCATTAGTGGAGTTATGGAACAGGGGGCTTGGGGAGGTCATTGATCTTTTGTGTATGCATGTGTGTTTGTGCTTTCATGTGTGCACCTAGAAAAGGCAAAGTTATTTGAACTTCTGTAGATGTCAGGTTCTAGGCTTGTGTGTTGGTATGCCTCATTGTACACACTGTGATGTATGTGAGGATGAGAGACAGAGGGTCTTTTCATTGGTATCCATTGGTCCCACTACCGGCACCGAGTTGCCCTTCATTAGGGAGAAGTTAATCCCTACTTATGGTGGTGCAGGCAGACATTTAGAGTGCAATGCAGAAGTCAGCACATTCATTACTCCGTAGCCTCTGCTGGAGAAGGGCATCTGTATGAAGTAATGAGAACAACATTTTTATTAGTTGGAATTCAATAACAAGGCTAATGGACAAATTTGTCCATGGTGTATGTTTTGCATTCCCAAGGCATTTTTTTGTCTTTATTTTCTTTTTAATTTCCATGAGGTCTGAAGTCTCTTCCAATACCCTCAGCAAAAGGCACCTTGCCACTCATTATTATTATTTTTATTATTATTATTAATAAAAGGTGAGGAGGATATGTGAAGGTCATGCAAAGCCATGAAAACCATTGCGCAGAAATATATATACTGTGTGTGTGTGTGTGTGTGTGTGTGTGTGTGTGTGTGTGTGTGTGTGTGTGTGTGTGTGTGTGTGTGTGTGTGTGTGTGTGTGTGTGTGTGTGTGTGTGTGTGTGTGTGTGTGTGTGTGTGTGTGTGTGTCTACGTATGTATCTACGTATGAATGTATATGTATTTTTTTTTACTAATAATATTAAATCTCTTTCACTTTCTCGAACATAAGCAACAAGCATTTTATGTAATGGAACATACATAGGATTCCTTTATGTGCTTAAGTCTGAGACTCCTTTCACCAGAAGACAAAAGAGCTGCTCTGTTTCTACTGACAGGCAAAGGCAGGGGTGGAAAACTATTATCAGCAACTTACAGTGTATTCAGGAAGCTGTACAACTCAATATTCGGTATCACCTAACACAGCTTTTTTCTCATCACAAATCAATTTGCTTTCCAAACTGACAGTATCTCTTTAACCATTAATTATTGGTTAGCACCGCAGTTACATTCTGTATAAAGTAGATAAATGTAGGTTAGGGGTGGAACGGTAGACAGAAGTCACGGTTTGGTTCATATCTCGGTTAAGGCATCACGGTTCGGTTAGGTGTAATAGAGGGAAAAGCAAAACAAAAATGCAGAGGGCAATTTTTTTTATTGTTTATGTCTCAGGCTGTACCACCTAGTGTCATACAGTCGCTACCCTGAGCTAGCTGCAACAACCTGAAGTATGTAAAGTAGGATGTAAACAGTAAACAATAAGTACCCCACCACATCTCCAGGCTCAATCTGTAACTTGTAAACAAAATAAGACAATCAGCTATATAACTGAAAATACATCTCTTGTTAATCAAAAGTAAATTACGTAAATAATAAAAACTAAAAACTAAAAAATCTACTTAGGCGAGACCTTCCCCCACAAAAGATAAAAGAAAGGCATACCTTTCTAGTTTCCACTCTGCCACGACCTCCTATAGCTTCTCAGCTAGGTGAGTGCTTGTGTGCCGCTCAAACAAGCGCTGCATCTGTAGAACTGGCGCTTTCATTTCCCACTCAAGTCAATAAAATGAGCAGTCACCATGAGATAGCTTTCCGTAGCATGCTAAGTCCAACCGTCAATCGTTAGTGAAACGGAGGGTGCAGCGCCAACTCGTGCTCCATCAATGTCCGTGTTTGGTTGTATATGGAAGGGACTACAGTTTGCCTAGTGTGTGGATGGGGTGGCATGTTGTAGCAAGGTTTAAGTACATACAGCAAATACTTGATGCCAGGTTCCTCCACAAGTGAATACGGGCGCATTGAAGATGACGTGTAAATTCCGATTGCTTCAGTGATTTTTTTTTTTTTTGCCTCTATTTGTATTTAAAGGCTGGTTAAGCACAAGGAGGAGAAGTTGGACAGTTTTTTTGTCTTGTTCCAGTGATTGGCACATCTGGGTGAAGGCGTTGGATATGCGTTAGCATGTTAGATGTATTTCCACTCACATATGTGAGGCAACACACAGTCCTTGTCTTATCTACCACTCTCCTGGCTGTGCTACTGTAACTGAGTAGGAAACCCATGTTTTCCCGTGCGTCGCCGCCACTCGCCCTAATTTAGGCTACTCGCTCTTATTGCTGCTAGCTCTGACTCCCTGGACCAACATGTAGGCAAAACTCGGGAGCTTCAGAGCTAAGGGGGCTACAGATAAGGTATCCCTAAAGAAACACATATCTAACAGTAGTTCCACATTACATTAATTAATTTGCACGTAAGTTTTATTTATTTTTATACTGTGTAGTCTCTTCATGTACCAAACCTGCCCAATTGCCACAAAGTAAAACTCTTTATTCAAAAAGTTAAAGACAACATGGTGTTATCTTACTGAAAGTTCACAATTTTTACTGTAAAATGCAGGTGAGATTAGCGTAAAAGACTAATTACAGATGCATAGAGTTCTGTGAGGTAATGAGTGGTATCATGCTGTGGAGAAATGGCTCTGATGGTGGCAAATCTTACCCACATTATCAGAAAGGCGCAGAGTCATTAATAACACTGCATTTGGTGAGTGACAGCTCACCTTGAATCCCTCTAATGTGTAATTGAACGGTGGGCGCGGGCAACAGGAGAGCTGTAAAACATCACATGTAAATGTATCTATCAATTTCAGCAATATTAGGTAACCAGCTTTGCAGGCTACTCTTTACTTTGTCAGCAGAAAGATGTGACACAAGAATTTACTTGTCGCTGTGAAGGATGACAGGACACATCTGAGCGGCAGAGTGGAAATGCACATCCTGGCTCATGGGCTACGCTGCTTTAAGAAGCTCTGCGTTCGCATGTGTGATGGCAGAAGGAGTTATGTGGCTCTGTGAAATTGAACAAACAAGTTAATAAAATCCCCTGGCTATCTGTTACCCAATAGTCGGCTGAAGTTGACAGGCGTGAGCTGATTTGTGTGACTCTGTTCGTTATTTGTGTGACGTCTTAGACCCGCAGGCTTTCATCTAAAACCACAAAGCAACCCATTGAAGGTAGTTTCCAGATTACTTTACTGTACGTCTGCAGTAACTTGTGAATGTATGCTGGTCAATTACTCCTAGCTCGAGGCCTGATTCCACAGCTGAACTGAATTGGACCATGGGTTGCCATGTCACGCTGGGGTCGGATGAGCAGACGGAATGAGCGTCTGTGATTGAGAGCACTGTCACAACACCTGCGGTCACAGCCTCTGATGAACTCCTCTGAGGGCATGAATAATGTAGGCTACACATTGGACCTGAGTGATGGGTGGCGTAATAATGCCAGGCAGAATAGCGTGACCAGAGACCCCAGTGACGGCCAATGTCTTAACCAGATTGCCAGCCAACACAAACACAAACCTACCAAGGGAGAGAGATGTATTTAGCTTGCAGTCTGTTACTGGATGGTCTCTCAAAAGCTGTGGTTAGAGTTAAACTATTTGCTTTCCTTTAGCCTCTGAACTTTTCATGTAGATTTAGAAACATAGTCTCGCTGCTCAGATGGATTGTGCAGTTGTTGCATTTAATGAAGTGGAACCCAAAAGCAGACTCCTGGGACAAGGCACATTTATTAAATGCTCCACTCAAATGTTGGTCTGCACAGGTAAACACATCCTTCGGGTGAAGGCAGAAAACCACAACATCCAAGATAGATCTTATTCAAAAGTACACGCATTCAAGCTAGACCACAACACAGAAAGACCTCAATAAACTGGGGGGCAAAACATTGTGGCACATTATGTTAGAAGCAAAACTGGTTTGTGCAAAGTCTCACCACATCTAAAGGCAAAAGTATTTATAACTGTTCCAAGCAGCCACACTAGAGGTGGGTTGAGAAGCCTGGCTGCAGTCACAGAAAGGGATGAGTTGCAATGAATGCTACAAATGGGGAGTAAGGGTCAGAAAGTCTTTCCTCAATGGCATTTGTGGTGTTGCACACGTTTGCAAAGTGACAGAAATAGTTAGTTGTAAAGAATAAAAAAGAGGACTCTAGAGAGAATGCATACGTCTGGACACAACATGAAACTGTGCTCAAAGTATCACCAGGGGCTCTACTTATGAACTTGAGCATTGAGAATACTGTTTGTGTACACAGAGTTTACTAAAAAAGGTTTTGTACAATTCACTGTAGCTGTTGTTTCCGCCCGCCACCACCCACGAATGCATGTGAAAATACAATGGTTTATTTAACAACAATAAACTCAGCAACAGTGTCCAGTATGGGCAGGCAAAAGGAAAATCCGGGAAACAGGCAAGGGTCCTAATCCAAGGGAATCAAAAACTCAGGAAAACAGGAATAGCCTACAGGGAAAAATGTTCAAAAGCTGTACACATGGGGAAATAGACGATCTCGCAAACAAAACATGAGAGACGATGAGACACAAGTGCAACACATTAGGGCGGGTACAGGTAATCACACAAGTGAGAAAATATAAAACAGGAAGTACAACAAGACAACATAAGGTAGAACCATAGACAGTTAAAGACATGGACAAACAGACCTCGTTGTTCGGGACGGGGAACAATGAAGGATATTAGAAGCACTTTTCCGGTGATGGCTAAGCGTTACTGCGCAGCCTCCAACTGAGCTTGAAGACGTAGATGTGACATTAGCAACCTGTCTGTAAGTTGTAAGTCTCCTAGTAGCTGTGCCAAGAGAAATCTCAATCATCCCCAATCTTGCAGAGACGGAGAGTGTAGATATATATTAGGAGAAAACTTAGGCACGGGCTATTTACTGCTAACTAACATGCTAGTTAACATAAATAATTAAACCTAAACAGCTAATGGAAGTCCAGACTGTCTGCAAGCTTACCTTGTACTATAAGGGGATTCCTCTACTGTGGGACAGTAAGTTGCGTGGTTATGACACAATCGTTAAACTATTTTTACAACAATGTCTGATACGGAGCCATAACAAGGTAAAGGAGCCTTTTATACATTGTTGTGTTTCTTTAGAAATAAACAAAAGACATATAGTCTTTAAACGCTTCAAATGTAAAGTTATTCGCTATCAAAGTGGCTTGCTAACATCATAATGGCACCATAGGGAGGTACACTTAGAGAGGAGAGGCTTACTCCCTTGAGTAGAACAGAGAGACAAAATAAAAACAGGAAATTAAAACTTGAAAACATGAAACGTGACACATTTTGTCAGTCAAAAATAGTCGATCTCCAAATGCGATGTAACAGGTAGGAGAGTAAAGATGGAAAGCTCCTAAAGCTTAGTTCCA
>NC_045742.1:12835196-12835648 GCF_008692095.1 Etheostoma spectabile
TGGATAATGTGTTGTTTTGTTGTTACTGAAAAACAATATTGACCTTGTAGTTGAAAAAGGAGCCTGATATTTCCTCCTATGGAGTTAATTCATATGCATTCGAAGATCGACACTTTTTGACTAAAAAGATGGCGGATAGCGTAAACAACAGCAGCTAAAGTGAGTCATTCAAACCCTTGCTTTTTAGTAAACTCTGTGTACAGAAACAGTGTTCTCAAAGCTGGGGTTTATGTGTAGAGCCCCTGTGATACTTTGAGCACAGTTTCATGTTGTGACGAGTCTTTTTTGTGTTTTAAAAATAGTGATTTTGATGCTATCATAATAATGCCCTTAGCTCTCCCATTCAAAAGGCCGTTTAACAGAAAACCAAAAATACGGTGAATTTTAAAAGTGGCGCTTCCGTCCTAATTCTGTGTTTAAACAAAAGTTTGACTTGGGTACATTCACAAAAA
>NC_045742.1:12835658-12839617 GCF_008692095.1 Etheostoma spectabile
ACCCTAGTTTGCATTTTGGCGAGAGTTATCTTTTTAATAGGTATTACTTATAACATTAATGATGACTCATTTTTATTTAAGTGTCCCAGTGAACCATGACAGTGTGACAGTGAGCCAGCACGCACCACACCAGGACCCTGAAACTGAAGCAGCTAAATGGAATTTCATCCAAAATGGAGTCCCCCGCAGTTTTGAATGTCTATGATAATATGCTATAAAGATGTAATTGTAATGTATTATTATTTTTATTATTATTTTAAATTTCATGATATACAGCTGTAATAACATGTCAGAATAGCTTATAGACACTTTAGAGACTAGTATTGCTCCATTTGTTTCCTTATTACCTACTTTAAGGGCTAGCGGAGGTAATAACGGGGCTACATACCTTTTCACTGATTCATCACAGTAGGAAAGGCACAGGTGTGTGCATGCTGTCTCCCTGACAAAGCTTGGCTAGGCACTTAAATGGAACACAGCCATCATCCTCCCCGAGGAACTCAACACCTTTTACTCACGGTTGGAGAGCAACAATGATGGCTTAGACATTCAATGGGACAAGGGCGAGTGCCTGCTTCAAGTGACCAGGGCGGATGTGTGCAAATCCCTTTAAAGGATTAACATTCGCAAAGCTGCTGGACCTGACAACATCCCTGGCCATGCCCACAAGGTATGTGCAGACTAACTGGCAGATGTATTCACTGATATATTCAATCGATTGCTACATCAGTGATTGGTCTCCACCTGCTTCAAGAAATCCATCATTGTTCCTGTTCCTAAAAAGCCAAAAGTCCTCTGTATGAACGACTACCGCCCAGTAGCACTAACATCCACCATCATGAAGTGCTTGTGCGTACCAGTTTGTCTACAGGCCTAACAGGTCCACAAAGGATGCCATCGCTCTCTCCCTCCACTCTGCACTCTCTCACCTGGACAAAAAGAACACTGTGGTGCCAGGATAACAACCTCCAACTCAACGTCAGCAAGACAAAGGAGATGATTGTGGACTACAGGAAGCAGCGGCAGGGAGACCACGCCCCCATTCTCATCAATGGGTCTGCAGTTGAGAGAGTCAGCAACCTCGGGGTCAACATCAGCGATGACCTGACCTGGTCTCTGTGGTAAAGGAGGCCAGGAAACGGCTCTTGTTCCTCCACTAGCTAAGGAGATTCAGCATGGATGCAAGGATACTCTCAAACTTCTACAGATGCACTATTGAGAGTATCCTGACTGGATGTGTCACGGCCTGGTTCGGCAGCTGTACTGCCCTCGACCACAAGGCACTACAGAGTTGATTAAAACAGCGGAGAAAATCACAGGGTCTAACCTGCCATCGCTGCAGGATCTCAACACTGACAGGTGCAGGAAAAGAGCCAAGCGGATCATTTCTGATCCCAGTCACCCATGCCATGGACTGTTCAGCAAGCTGCCATCGGGCAGAAGGCTTAGAAGCATTCAGTTCAAGATCAACAGATTCAGGGATAGCTTCCTCCCACGGGCCGTCAGGCTACTCAACTCGTAATCCCACTTCCCCTACATCCATCACATCATGCACATCTGCCACTTTACACTGTATATAGCTGCATAGCTACCCTGGACTTTGCTTATTGTTATTTTTATGCACACTGCCACTTTGCAACTTAGCTTCATAGCTACCATTGGAGTTATTGTATGATTATACACTGTTTTATTTGCATTTTTTAGATAGTTTCTTTTCTATTATTATAGAGCGAGAGAAGGCCTTGCTATGACGACAACATTTTTATTTATGTGACTGACAGATCTCAGAACAACAGTCTGAAGTTGAACACAGCCAGTCAGTTGACTTTGAAACACGTCCAGGTGTGGTGTCTCAGGGTGGAGGTGGGTGTGATATAGAGCGGAAGACACTGGCAATCTCCCTGTCACCCTGTCAGGCGAGTTCAGAAATACGGTTTCTGTTCCTTTTTTTTCTCTCTGTGACTTCTCCAATAAAATGTTGCATGTGTCTTTCCTGGCTTAACTTTCCTTCTCTCATATCTCGTTCTTTGCCCCCTCCACTTCTACCATCTTTTTCGAAGTGAGTTGTTTTCCTGAAGATCTTTATTTTTTCCAGTGTGTGCATCGTCCAGTGGGGTTTGCCCTTGTTGATTACAGCTAAGCTATTCCCCGCTCAGATCCCCCTCTCTCATCAACTATTTTGTTGTTGTCTTTCCTCTCCCCTTTCTCATAAACTCCCCCTGCGTCCCTCATCGCTGCACTTTTCTTTGTCACTCGACTATTTCTTCTTCTTCTCTGTGTTACACTGGTGTCAGGTAGTTTGTGACAACTTGAGGCCAATGGGAATTATAGAGAATATGAGACACACAAAAAAATGCCACCATCCCCCATAACATCTCCTACCGTCTCTGGGATTGAGTAAAAGAGCGTAAGGTAACGAGGGAGAAGAAAAATGCAAGTGGCGCAGATTCCTGGAAAAAGAAAGCATGTTTTTCTGGGCTAGTTGATGGGGTACCATACACCACACTGCATGGCAGCACTGTGATCTTCAAAGCCTTTCTCCCTCAGCACCTTCTCACTCCCTTGCTCCCATGTTTTCGTGAAAAAGGGTATACATTAGCTGGCTTCAGGCATGAAGTCGTTGTAGCTTCATAGTTTTGATCCTATCATTTCAGGCTTATAAACTCACCATATCCAATGTCCCCTGTCCTTGTATTTGAATGACTGCTCTTTGTTAATTATTTCAGCAAAAACACCATTAAGGTAATTTTTCATGTCATGTTAAAGGCATGATGAGACAATTCCTTGCATTGTTAAGCTTGATTCATTAAAACTTCTAAGCCAGTTGTCACAATACATCACTTTGTCACTATTTCACCTGTCTCCCACAGGCCAATCCTAAAAAAAAAACAACAACAATCTTGACATGTCACCATGTACCAGCTCTCTCTTTCCTTTCTGCTCACTGATGGCCGGCCCATAAAAGCTGGATGTGCCACGATTGATAATACTCACATCTGAAGCAGGGCCACTGCCTCGGTGAGAGAGAGAGAGAGAGAGAGAGAGAGAGAGAGAGAGAGAGAGAGAGAGAGAGAGAGAGAGAGAGAGAGAGAGATAGAAGGAGAGAGGAGAGAGGAGAAGAGAGAGAGAGAGAGAGAGAGAGAGAGAGAGAGAGTAGAGAGAGGAGAGAGGAGAGTAAGAGAGAGTAGAGCAAGAGTGCAGCAGAGCAGAGGAACGAGGAAGTTAAGAGAGAGAGAGAGAGAGAGAGAGAGAGAGAGAGAGAGATTTGATGGCGGTTTGCTATTTTTGTGCAGCTCAAATACCTTCCCAGTCCTGTTTTCTGCTTTTCTAAAGAGCCTCTATTTAATCCAGTTTCTGCTCTCAGCTAAAAAGAAGAAAGAAAAGACAGCAATATTTATTTAATCAAGATGAAATATTGTTATGGGACTGAATACAAATGTTAATTACATGCATGTGGTAATATCTTAATTCAGGATCATGACAGAGTGATGGTATTGTGTACCCAGCAAGGTGCCTAAGGGAGGCCTTTCAGGATGGTTTATGAGTCTGGTTAGACACTTGATTAAAGACTTGCTTTCCACCGGGGCTACATTCTCACAGGAGCACAAAAAAACACACATTAAGCTTCAAGTCTTTCTTCCATCATCCATGGGTGCTGTATGTGCGGTGCTTTAAATATTTACAAGTTGAAAAGATATGAAAAACGTAGGTTGTAACAACATAATGTGACAAGTGAAAATTATGTATTTATCCATTGATTATAGGATGTCACCTTTATGTGTTAGCGGAGAAACTCTGGCAGAAACTCGGTGATGTAGTAGTGTTAAAGTAAAATATCATTACAGGTAATGGTAGTGCCTGTGGTATTTGCAATCTAAGAACCAATAATAATAATTTATTCTTTATTAGTCCCGCAAGGGGAAATTACAACACACAGGCCTGAATTACACACACATGCT
>NC_045742.1:12839627-12840390 GCF_008692095.1 Etheostoma spectabile
ACATGCACTAAATGGAGAAATGTCAGAGTGGGCTGCCCGTAGAAAAGTTGCCCCGAGGGTTTGGTGCCTTGCTCAAAAGCAGGCAGTGCCCAGGAGGTGAACTGGCATCTCTCCAGCTACCAGTCCCCCACTATACTTTGGTCCGTACGGGGATTGACTTGCGACCCTCTGGTTCCCAACCCAACTCCCTACTGACTGAGCTACTGCCACCCCTCAAGTCATCAATCGTTTTTGTCCATCCTGAGCAATGTCTTTGTTAGTAGCAACTTGAGAAACTGCCTTGATCAAACTCCAGAGAAGTCCTATTCTGTTTGCTGTGTTGTACATTACATAATAATCTGTGTATAAGTGAGTGTATAAATAAAAACTACCTGGATGGATGCCATGTCCCGGGTGAGTTCCCTGTCTAAGTTTGGCTGGGAATTGGACCCTAATTATTTCATGAGATCTTGTCAGTGTCAACCCCAATGCTCTGTGACTTCACGATGAATTGGCACTTATAGGGCAAAGTGTGCTGCTCAGAAAAGAACAGCAAATGTAAACAGACATTTTTGACAAGTAACTTCACTGTCAGGCTGTAGATCAAATGTGGGTCTGTCAGCTGTGTGCGCTATAGACTTTGAAAGCTGGCAACCCCAGTACTGCTTGTGCCACCTGGGCAGTCCCAAGATACAGTTGTGCTCATAAATTTACATACCCCGGCATAAATTTTGAAATTTTGACATAAATTTTGAAAATATGACTCATCATGCAAAATAACTGT
>NC_045742.1:12840400-12840759 GCF_008692095.1 Etheostoma spectabile
GATTCAAGCATAGTGATCATATGAAGACATATCTGTTTACATAGTTGTTTGGCTGCTTTTTAAAAGTATTTATAACAGAAATAACCCAGATGGCCTGATCAAAAGTTTACATACCCCCCAATATGTTTGGCCTTGTTACGGGCACACACCGTGACACACACAGGTGAAAATGACAGGTAAAGGTTATTTCCCACACCTGTGGCTTTTTAAATTACAATTAGTGCCTGTGTATGAATAGTCCATGAGTTTGTGAGCTCTTCAGTGGATGCACTGAGCAGGCTAGATATTGAGCCATGGGGAGCAGAAAAGAATCTGCGTAACAAGGTATTGGAACTTTATAAAGATGGAAAAGGATATAA
>NC_045742.1:12840769-12841119 GCF_008692095.1 Etheostoma spectabile
TATCCAAAGCCTTGCAAATGCCAGTCAGTACTGTTCAATCATTTATTAAGAAGTGGAAAATTCTTGGATCTCTCAATACCAAGCCAAGGTCGGATAGACCGAGAAAGATTTCAGCCAAAACTGCAAGAAGAATTGTTCCGGATGCAAAGAAGAACCCACAGGTAACGTCAGGGGAAATCTGGAAAAAGATGGTGTGGTTGTTGCAAGGAGCACAATACAACGGTACTTGAACAAAAAAGAGCTGCATGGTCGAGTTGCCAGAAAGAAGCCTTTACTGCGTCAATGCCACAAAAAATCCTGGTTACAACATGCCGAAAACACCTTGACGCGCCTCACAGCTTCTGGCACAC
>NC_045742.1:12841129-12841250 GCF_008692095.1 Etheostoma spectabile
TTGGAGTGACGAGACCAAAATAGAGCTTTATGGTCACACCCATAAGCGATATGTTTGGAGAGGGGTCAACCAGGCCTATAGTGAACACAATACCATCCCCACTGTGAAGCATGGTGGTGGC
>NC_045742.1:12841260-12842399 GCF_008692095.1 Etheostoma spectabile
GTTTTGGGGGTGTGTGAGCTCTAAAGGCATAGGGAATCTTGTGAAGATTGATGACAAGAGGAATGCAGCATGTTATCAGAAAATACTGGCACACAATTTGCATTGCACGGAAGCTGCGCATGGGACGCTCTTGGACTTTCCAGCACGACAATGAGTCCAAGCACAAGGCCAAGTTGACCCTCCAATGGTTACAGCAGAAAAAGGTGAAGGTTCTGGCATGGCCATCACAGTCTCCTGACCCTAATGTTATCAAGCCACTCTGGGGAGATCTCAAATGTGTGGTTCACGCAAGACAACCAAAACCTTTGCATAATCTGGAGGCATTGCCAAGATGAATGGGCAGTTATGCCGCCTGCAAGAATTCGGCCTCATAGACTATTACAAAAGACTGCACGCTGTCATTGATGCTAAAGATGGAAATACACAGTGTTAAGAACTAAGGGTATGTAGACTTTTGAACAGTGGTCGGTTCATTTTCTTCTTTTTTATGTGTTGTTTTATGATTCTGCCATTTTGTTAGGACCTACAGTTCCACGTGAATCCCATAACAGATAAGACTTGTGTTTTGCCTGCTCACTCAGATTTTCTTCACACATGGTATATATATTACCAATTCTTTAAGGGTATGCAAACTTTTGAGCACAACTGTATAATGAGCTTACTATTGATTGTCTGACTCTCTATTCATCAGCACCACCGGCTCTATTTTAGTATCTAATCATCATCTTACACTACAATTTGCGTATTTCCAGTTTACACAACAACTTACTGTTTTTAGCCACACTTCTGTGAGTGGCAATGGCTACGTCTTTGATTCAGACTGAAATATCTTAACATATATGAACTGGGTTACCATGAAATTACTTTCATACAGACATTTATGGTCCCCAGAGTAGGAATCATACCAACTTTAGTGACCCCTTGATTTTGCCTCTTGACCAAATACCAGCAAATGAATGACATTCACATCAGCCTCAGTTGTACTTTGTGTTTAGTGCTAATTAGTTAATGTTAGCATGCTGACACACTAAGACTGAAACTAGATAGTCTGGCATTGTTAGACCTTCCTCCACAGCACTGCAGAGGAGGGTCTGGCTAGTCCGCACAACATTCTGGGATAGGAGAAAAACGTGCTCTGG
>NC_045742.1:12842409-12849277 GCF_008692095.1 Etheostoma spectabile
GGAATTTCTTTAAACCAATCACAATCGTCTTGGGCCGCACAATTCCATAAATGAAAAGTCGTTGAAATAGACTAGAAACTGGGTAAAAATACCTGCTAAAAATAAGCATGGTGTTGTCATAGTGAGCATGTTAGCATCCTGAAGTTAGAATTTTTTAGCTCCTTGATAATTTAACAAACGGATTTGTAATAGCGAGTTTTTCTCTGAGTCCAGCCATTCTGTCTTTTTTTTTGTCTTGGATCTATAATATTCTCTAAACCATATAGCAAGGGGCCTAGTGGGGTAGTATTACAAAATAAGAGTTGTTTGTTAGTTGCGGGTGAAAAAATTAATCAGGTCCATCTCCTCTGTAAAAAATGTGTTATTTTTATTACAAGTTAGTTACTAAGATCTAGAAATATAGCTACATTGTTAAAATGAAGATGTGAGTTTTGGCACAATCAGTCAGACAGGTTTTAAACAGGTCAGACAAACTTATTTAGAACAAACAGAAACAGTAAAATTGTTACCATGATGTTTGTTGTGAACATCCATCACAGTTGACAGTTACGGTTTTACCACCTGTGTTTATTTGATAACCAAAGTTAATTGTAACAGATTAAGGTTTTAAAATTGTTTTAGATTTAACTACCCAACAATAAAGTTACATTGAACTCCTACTTACACTTTGTGCACGTAGTAATAATAATATAATATAAAAATATAGGCATATAATAACATAAAAAACATTTTGGATAAGAAGTCCTTTTAAATTGTAATAAAGTATTTTTATACTGTCATATTGCAATTTTTTTTTACTGTAGTTAAATGATCTGAATGTTTCTTAATTATCATCATGATATTATATTGCTCAACATATTATCTTTACTCAGAAGCACAGACTAAACATAATTCCTACTAATTGGATAGAAAGGATTGAGATGTAATCTATTTCCTCCATTAGTGAGATCGAAGATCCATCAGTGTGTGAAGAAAAAAAGCAACTCAATTTACTGCAGTTTAATGACAGTGGCTGTTGTATCACATTTAGGATTTGGGAAATGTTCCATTACAGAATGTTTCTAAGTCTCTACGGGCCTGACATCTGACACCTTTTTGAAAATGGAGTTTCTCCAGGCTATAGCTGAATTGTTGTTTATCGTTTTACAACCTTTACCGCTTCATCATCCTTGGTCATTATCACAAGGCTGGAACGTATCGTTATGTTACAAAGTTGTTTCAAACTCAGAAGAAATGATTCATTCAGAGTTGTATGCGACGGTATATTCGGTAGCCTTAAATGTCAGGTCAGTTCTTTCCATCCAGCTGTCTGCCTACTGTCCTTCACTGAAAGGACTGTTTGTTTGGAAAATGTGTTTGCGAGGCCTACTCAGCTTTTTCTCTTCCAACCAGCTTTGCAATCCTGTCCCACATGTAATGCTATACTGCAAATGTTGGGTGCAGCTAAAAAAGGATTTACTCTCCTTTGGGTTGAATATCTGAACTAATCAAATATGAATATGCTTTGAATTGAGGGCATTAAGAAGGGTAACAAGAAGAGAGTGAGAGTATGTTAATGCAGGTCTCAGAGTTTCATAGCAGATGAGTGCTACCTGAATATTTTAAACTCTCCTCTATCATTACCTCTTCATTAGTGCATTGAAATCCACCCTCGATTCATCTAATAGAAACAAATTATTCTCTCATTTTCTTTTCCCCTACCTGCAATTTATTTCGTACTAATCATACATACAGTGTCTAGAAATTGATTTCGCTCACGTCTGACTTGCTATTTGAGTTGGTTTTGAAAAATTAAAACATTAATTTTCTCATTTTAACTAAAGATCTTGGCTCTTTCAGTGTTGATCATTCCGAGGCCCAATTTCATATGTGTTTCCACTTAGTCTGTCCTGTATTGCTGCATGTAAATGATTCTGGAAACATATTTTCGAAATTAATTTATTTGTGTTCAGTGAGAAGAAAAACAGACATGACCCTGTTTACACAAACAGCTGCTTTCACACTGGATTTGTGTCTGTCCCAATTACAGAGTCAGCCACAGAGTTTATGTCCCAGTGTTTTGTGACACAGGCAAAGCATCGGTGTTGCATTTTCTGTTGTAATGTTTGTTAAATTTGAATGTCTCCTGTGTGCTTTACGTCTCCTCCTCTGTTTGGCACAGCTGCTCAGTGCTACTCTTTCTCAGGGAAACTCTGATTTATGCTGCAGCTCATACTGTAGGCTGCAGATATTTTGTGGAATTCATTGTCACCTTTTTTTAATGGACAGCAAGCTGTCAACCAGATTCATGTCTATTGGAATCTATATGACTCCCTCAGCAAATAGGAAGTGACAAGGCTGACAAGCCAGTGAGTGTGGACAGTGGAGCAGAGAGCCAAATGTCACACCACACCCTGTCAAAAGCCTTTTCTTGCTGTTATAATGAGAGTTATGCTTTCAAATGAACTTCGGTGGAGTGTTGAATCCATTAAAGCTCTTTCCCTGTTGATTTGGGCTTTCTGGCGCGGATGTTCCTCATTAGCACATACTGGCACTCCATGCAAAGTTGCTGTGAATATTCAGTAATTGTACCTTATTCTCTTTTAGATAGCCAAATCTCTCTCAGTGACATTTTGAGCAATATTTTTTATAAATTAGATGTTTTTATAAAAATGTCACACATTCATCTGCCTCTCTGTCAATCTTACAGTCTTCTGTTACAGGGAGCTTAACACAATTCAAGGTTGAAGAACAGAGCAGTTTTTACAGATCAGAAAAAGATCAAATACCAAAAACAAGCGTTTATACTATATTGTAAAAAGTAATTAGTCCAGTAACAAGGACATTGGATTCATTCAAACATATAGGAAAGGATTGGCTTAGCAGCTAATGTTAACTTGGCCTTATTTGATAGGACAGCTTAAGACAGGAAAGGGGAGGAAGAGAGGGAATGACATGCAAAGGGCCACGGGTCAGACTCAAACCCCATGCCGCTGCAGTGAGGACTGAGCCTCAGCACATTGGGGTGTACACTCCAGGTGAACAGTGTACGCCTGAAAGTTCACTGTTGACCATAGACAGCAGCTGCAAAACAATCTAACCACAGTGGTAAGGTGGTTAGAAAGCAGTACATTATTAAGGCAGACAGGCATCAAAAGTCTGGGCTTTAAATACCAAACTGTGTAGTGTACTGTAGTATTTTAAATTCTATTTTTATTTTTCAATTGGCCATCCACGGTCAGCCCCCAGCCAGCTAGCAGCCATCCCGGTCAGCACTTAACTACGGTGATAAGTACGCTAATGGCAGTTTACTGAACCGTCGGGAAACAGACCCAGGTACCCGAGTCAGAACAGCGGCTACTCGTACACCGTTAGCGTTACCGGTACCCCATCTTTTGCTTTTAGCCGTCTGTGCAGTTAGCTAAATTTACCAGACAAAACAGGAATAAGGCACCAAAAGGACTACTAGTAAGTTAAAGATGTGGTAGCACTGGATCTGGACAGGAAGAATACCTCTGGGAGTTGGAAGGGGTGTGTCGTGATTCTGCCTTCTCCCACCGCGACACAGGTTCATGGAGCTGAGTGTCACGAGTTTGGTTTTATTTCCCATATCGTTACAGCCCTTATGAGGTTAAACTAAACATTAATGTATTTGAGAAGTTTGACCATTTGGTTGCACAAAATGAACAATTATAATATGTATATACTCAACAAACTAAAGTATCAACCAATAAAACAACTAATGGTTTTACCACCAAAACTCAAATTTCTTGGCACTAACACAGAGACCTTTCAATATTATGGCCTCTACATCTAGTACTTACTGGATGTAGATAAAAATAAGGAGGATAAATAAAAGTAAACTTCTACATTTTTGAGCTGGAGTCTAGAATAAACTAATACCAAATAAGCAAAGTTTACTTGCATTACTTGGACCCAAAGTCAAGTAAATGATGTGTAGTCAGGTTTAAAAGGGGCCGCAGTACCTACACTGTGAAAATCTAATTAAAAAATGTATTTTAGCATTACTTTTATTTTGTGCTTTTTATGCTCTCTCTGTTATTATAAACATTAAAAACTTTAGATTAGAAAATGCACAGTTTTAGCCGCCTCAGTTCAGCAGAATGCCAGCTGTTTGATACATGCGCTATTAATCCCAAATGCTACACAAGGCTATAACAAAACCTTGGCTCCTAATTTGCATTATTTTTATGTTGTTGGCTGCTGTGCCATCCCTAAACCAAATTATTTGTGACATTTTTTGAGGTAGGGTGAATGAATGGATGGAAGGTCTGGTTGTTAGCATCTGGTGTTTAGTCGCAGTAAACTTGCAAGGTTTTCTGACCTACTTTTGTTTGTGTCAAGATCAAGGACAGTGGCATAGTCCTGGTTTATTCAGCACATAGGTCACAAATTAAGGAAGTACAAAAATGGCCAAAAATAAAGTCAGTTATAATAGAAAATAGGCTATATTTAGCATGATGATCATGCCATTATGGAAACATTATGGAAGAACAGAGAGTGATGAACCTGAAAACTTTGTGTCAGAAAGAAGAGGATAGTAACATCTTTTTGTGTTAAACATCAGCTATCTCTAAATAAATGCATTCTCTCCCAACGTAATACTTAATCTCATAGGCTTTGCAGTGGAAGAAAACTCATCTTAATTAGCAGGGATTTCAACTGGGGGTTGCTAAATTACCTCTTTTCTGAACCAGGCGTTCCCTCTCCACACATCATTGCATGTTAGTAAGCAATGACAAGGTTGACTTTTAATCAGC
Source organism: Etheostoma spectabile (assembly GCF_008692095.1). NCBI lineage: Eukaryota > Metazoa > Chordata > Actinopteri > Perciformes > Percidae > Etheostoma > Etheostoma spectabile. The sequence goes on from NC_045742.1 coordinate 12,847,170, forward strand.
GATGCTTACACAGTAATTGTAAGACGGTATGTGCATTTCTTTGTGTTCATTTTATTTAATTAAGTCTAAACACAGCAGATGCACTTGTCAGGAAATTGGTATTTCAAACACAAGGGACTGTCTTAAATCATTGACTTCCCAGAGTTTTTAATTTTTTTGCACAAACAATGCAGCTGTTGCCATAATATGAAGTCCTTTGAGATCAACAGTTTTATGTCTTGCCTAATCCCTAAAATGCCTTTTGATATAATTATAAAGGACTGACTAAATAATCTGTTATACGGACTGATGTATTAAATCCTCTTTAGTAGCATATTGCTCCAGCTCTTTGCCAGTTGCCTTGTCACTTACTGTATATATTACATCACTGTAGACTGAACGGATTGAATACAGCTTAAACACAACATTGCATTGCTGAACACTTTCACAGTATTTCCTAGGACTTGGACTGTGAAAGTGACATTGTCAGGACATGTGGTGCACTTCAATTTGAATTACAGTGGACTGCATATGACCAATTTCATCTCTGAAAACCCACATCAGAATTGGATTTCTTTTTACATCTGGCTGCTCAGTCTCAAAGCAGTTCCTCTGCTTTTTCAGCCCATGCAATTATTTAAGTCTGCTCACTCTAGTTTGTTGAAGGTGTGCTTGAAATCATTCACTCGGGAAAAAGTATTTCAATCTGTGAAGTTAATCACTATTTCTTTGCTTTTGCTTGTAGGTAATGAGCCTAAAATCAGCAGAGTTTATTTTCTGACTCCTTCACTAGTAATTTCAAGCCTTGTGGTTATGTGTTTGTAATTTGTAACTTTGATTCATATCTGCTCGTCATTTCCAGGAACCGTTTTGTAGAAAAGGAGCTATTTTCTCTGTGTTTGAGACAGGATTAAATATCTCTATACTTGTCATCTGTTGCCCTAAAATACATTCAAGACTACAAACTTTTCTCTAAAATGTAACCGTTTAAAGCTCTGTTCATTAGTCATAAACATAATTGAACAGATGACACAGGAATCTCAAGGTGAAAATTTGTATGCAACCTGCACACATACTGAAATACATTATGATTAAATACGGTAAGCTGTGTGTGGGATTGCATGATGTTTTTTACCTTTCGTTATGGTTACACAGCTGTAGATTCAAATTTCTTGGAAAAACAGCGGGGGAGGCCAATATGACTGTATGAAATACAAATGGAGAGTGTTCTCAATAAACTCATAAGGATGCTGCCTGTGCCAGTGACATCAACAAAACAGCTGAGTAAAGTGTACATTTGGCCATAATTTATTTCTTGCATGGGGAGCTGTTTATAGCAGAAAACAGTAAGGGCACACTGCAAAATATCTCCATCTTATCAAGTAACGTTTGCTTACTATTGAGGCCTAATAGCCTTGTTTTATTCAAACAAGTGAAACAATGTCTGTGTATTAAGATTATTTCAGCAGGCTTCCAAAACAAATCAACTTGTTTTTCTATAAATAGGTGGCAGGATCTTGAAAGAACATAAAACTGAGTTATGAAGTGGTGGACGTTATTCAGGGTGTCCTAGGTTTTAAAGTAAGTCATGTTACAGTGGGGCTCAAAAGTTCGGGCACCCTAGGTAAAAATTTGTATTAATTTGCATAAAGAAGCCAAGAAAAGATGGAAAAATCTCCAAAAGGCATCAAATGACAGTGTAGACATTCGTATAATATGTCACCAAAAGTTAGATTTTATTTCCACCATTTACACTTTAAAAAAAACAGAAAACAAAAAAATGGCGTCTGCAAAAGTTTTGGCACCCTGCAGAGTTTATAATATGCACCGCCCCCTTTTGAAAGTTGAGACCTGACAGTGTCATGGATTGTTCTCAATCTTCGTCTGGAAAGACCAGGTGATGTCAATCTTAAGGTTTTAAATGCCCAGACTCATCTGACCTTGCCCCAACAATCAGCACCATGGGTTCTTCTAAGCAGTTGTCTAGAAAACTGAAACTGAAAATAGTTGACGCTCACAAAGCAGGAGAAGGCTATAAGAAGATAGCAAAGCGTTTTCAGATGCCAATATCCTCTGTTCGGAATGTAATTAATACATGACAGTCATCAGGAACAGTGGAAGTTAAAGAG
>NC_045742.1:12849287-12849468 GCF_008692095.1 Etheostoma spectabile
GACCAAGAAAAATATCAGACAGAACAGCTCGCAGAATTGTGAAATGTGAAAAACGGCGTCTGCAAATGTTTGGGCACCCTGCAGAGATAATACCTTGTACTGCCCCCTTTGGCAAGTATCACAGCTTGTAAACAATTCTTGTAGCCAGCCAAGAGTCTTTCAATTCTTGTTTGAGGTATGT
>NC_045742.1:12849478-12849549 GCF_008692095.1 Etheostoma spectabile
CGCCCATTCGTCCTTACAAAAGTCTTACAGTTCTTTGAGATTTCTTGGCTGTCTGTCACACACTGCTCTTT
>NC_045742.1:12849559-12849701 GCF_008692095.1 Etheostoma spectabile
CCATAGATTTTCAATTATGTTGAGATCAGGAGATTGTTGATGTAATCCACTGTGGATTTTGACCTGTGTTAAGGATCATTATCCTTTTGTAGAAGCCATCCTCTCTTTAACTACAGCTTTTTCACAGATGGCATCAAGTTAG
>NC_045742.1:12849711-12861470 GCF_008692095.1 Etheostoma spectabile
AAATTTGCTGAAATTTTATTGAATCAATTTTTCCTTCTATTTGTGAAATGTTCCCTGTACCACTGGCTGCAATACAACCCCAAAGCATGACTGATTCACCCCCATGCTTAACAGTTGGACAGAGGTTCTTTTCATTAAATTCTGTGCCCTTTCTTCTCCAAACGTAACTTTGCTCATTCCGGCCAAAAAGTTCCATAGAACTTGTTCCCACAATGCATCAGGCTTGTCTATATGTTCATTCGCAAACTTCAAACGCTGATTTTTGTAGTGAGTACGTAGAAGAGGTTTTCTTCTGATGACTCTTCCATGAAGACCAGATTTGTACAAGCATCTCTTTATAGTGGAATGGTGTACCACAACTCCAGTGTTTGCCGGTTAGGGTTAATTTATTATAAATAATAAACCAACCAATTACTTCTTGTAATGTGAAAGTTGTTCTACTAATAAACCCACAGAAGATTTGCTTTCAACTCTGCAGTTTCCCTTCAGCTCTATGGAGCTTTTTTAGCTTTTTTCAGCTCATTGTTTTGGTTGTGTGAGCTGCAGCTTAATTGTTTTTATTAACACTTACTGCACTTAACATCATTGTTTCCAGACACAGCAGGCAGATGTTTTCTGCAACAAAACAAACTCTGATAAACCCACTGTACTGTTCCTGCTCAGCACCAAACGGCAGCTAAAGTTATCAACTAGGTGGGGAACATAGAGCAGCAGCAAGCAGCTGAAAACAGTTACCTCAGGGGGTGGTGAAGTAAAAAAAACTAAGAGCTAAAAGAGAGTGAATTATATTCATCATATCAGGTGACAACAGGCCCGGTTAGGGTAATCGGGAGAATGATGAGCCCAAAATTTGCAATGAGGAGGCCATGACTTCAGGGACAGAGAGGATACCAGAGTAAACAATATGAATTAAAGTTATTTAATGTAAGAAAGCGCAGTATATGACAGTACATTAAACCAGTGCACTGCTTAGGTGGCTACTGATGCTGTTGGTGCTCTTCACAGTGTAACTGTTAACAGTAGCCAAAACATTAGTTCAATATGCCTCTTTGTGGAAGAGTGGGATACATTTGAAATGCTTTCTTTCGTCCGTTTGTTCTTTCTTTCTTTCTTTCTTTCTTTCTGATAGGTTAATATTTATGGATGTAAAAGTTAAAATGCCGTAAACCATTCAGAGGGAGCTTTTAGGGCAGAGTCAGCGTGAAGTGGACACTAGGTTGCAGGAATAGATCAGAATGTGTAAGCTTTTAGGACTGTCTCACAAATAAGGAGTCGTGTCAAAGGTAACTCTGTTTCACAGAAGTAGAATAACTGACCACTGCAGAACAAGCAGACTATAAGAAACGCAATTGTTCTGATAGTCACTGGTCACTCTTGTATTGACATTCATGTTTATACAGAGTCGGCTCACTGTGTCATGAAAGTTTGTTCACTGTTTGAATAAAGCTGCAAATGATTTGAAATCCTTGGACTCGTCATCTTTAAAGTCTTCATCATCGTCTCCTGATCGCAACCCTTTATCACTTTCTTTCTGCTTTTGTTAATTTAGCAACCTATTCTTGTGGAATAGTGCAATATTTTTTGTTAACTTGAGAGCTTAAGGGTGCCTGGATTGCTCAGTTGGTAAGGCAGGTGTCCATAGAGGTTTACTCCTCGACACAGGGGGCCCAGGTTCAAAGCCGACCTGCAGCCCTTTGCTGGCCGAACTGTGAACTGTGGTATTAATAAGAAGTATTGACCTTGTTGCCCCACTCTGGCCCTGGGTGACAAGAGACGCAACTCCAGATATCTGAATTACTCTGACTGCCGGATGTTTAAATAACCATTTATTTCCCAACATGTTTGCCATATCAATTTGTTTACAGCTTGTTGCCCTGGCCCCAGAAAACCCATAAATGCAGGTTTAAAGAGATGGTTTTAAATTAATTCATTAGGCACAGTATTTTGTTACTAGTTGCAACAATTCAGTGTTCTGGCTTCTTCTCCATGGTCAAAGAGGCTGAAGCTACTGGGGTATTTTCGGATTTAGAATTATCTACCCTGCCAGTGTGACAGAAATGGCGATTCCTATATATTTCTTTAAATAATTAACAGTGATTACCATGACATAACCTATAGTAATGCAACATTATCGAGGGGTGTTTTGATGTAGAGGAACATTGAAGATAGCATGAAAAGAACATTTGAAATTGGAATTGAAGCCTTTTGTTCAAACTTACAGTACTCTAATTCTAGTGGTGATCCTGAGTTTCTAAATCTATATGTCAGGCAAGCAGTGAACGTATAGTTGTTTTGTCTCTTTTTCAGAAAATGTTTAGATATGCATAGTGATGCACAATTCTGTCTATCTACAATATGTCCATTTGATGGAATGTTGCAGCTATAAAAACATATAGTCTGAAAAGGAGGTTTCAATATTTCAGTCAGCATAAACATCATATAGCTTTAATGAAGAGCCAGAACAAGCTTATACCGACAGTAACGAATGGGATGGTTAATACTACCTTAATGTGTAGAGGCCTATAAAGCAGATTTCTGCACTGCATACACACACAACTCAAACACAGAATAGTATTTTCAGACAGTGAGATGGTGCTTCACTGCTGCTCTGGAAACACTTCACTCACCATGCGGTTAAATGAAAAGCATAACCATTACTCACCTGATGCTAGAATCAACATAATGGGTGTCCTATAAGTGTTCAAATAACATTTCCCAACTTCCATCTCCAGCAGTAATGTTGTTAATGTCAGTGGAGCACTTATTTCAGCGCAGAGCCCTCGCTTTGAAGCCATCTTTTTGGGGACCAAAAAAAAAAAAATGGCACCATGTAAATATAAAAAAGTGTGTGGATGCCATGTTTGCTCCTGGGGGAAATTGCTTTGTCATTTAAAATATAATAAAGTAGGAATGGTAAATGTGCAGTTAGAGGGCAAAACACTGCGAGCTTGACAATGTGTAGTCGTGAAAGTCTTTGCTTTCTCATGCTGATCTGTTGGGTGCTTCCAATCACAAATCACTGTGCCACATGTCTGCAGACAAAAGGAGTCAAGCTTGGGAAGAGTGCGCCAATGTTTCATGGGGGAAAAGTAACAGTTTGACAGCTGCATGAGCCCAGCAGGGGTGTGGAGGGTGTAGCTGATGTAGCTTTTCTTACAGTAAGTGTGTGTCACTCTCTGTGCATGCCTACTATTTAATAGACAGTATCGAAGAGTTCCTATTTGAATATGTGTGTGCGCTGTGTCATTGGAGCTCCTCCAGTCCCTCCAGCAGTGTGTGACGGTTGCAGCTGTGAGGGGAAGCTCAGTTCACTTATCCTGCATCAGCAGCAGAGAAGGGACTAAGCTGGAGGGTGTGTGTGTGTGTGCATGTGTGTTTTTCCCTTTCCCTTCTAACTGGTGGCTGTTGAGGGGCTTTGGGACCGCGGGGCAAACCAGCAGGGAGGCAGTGGTCCATCCTCCACTAACCCCCATCAGGCACAACGCCAAGAGCCAGGGCACATATCAACATGCATCCACACACGCTCACTCACAGAAATGTATGGGTACACTTGCACTGACTCTATTTACCAGAAGGATACTGATACTCTTGAGTTATTGTTGGCTTGGGATTTATTTGTTGTTAAATCAGTGTTCGGCACATTCAGTAAAGCTCAGCCGCTAATTTCTGGGCGTCCATATCAGTGCTCGCCAGTTCTTTTGGACAGTGCATAATGGCTTTATCACTTATGTTAAGTGTTTGTAAATGTGGGTGTAAAATCATTACAAATCGTTGTTGGCTTAAGCCCACTGACAGAAGGAAGTGTTCGCAATAACACTTGGTTCCATTTCAGTACAATCACTCCATCTGTCACAGCTATATATATATATGTATATATAAACCTTATGACCTCTTTCGCCAAGTCGTGAAAGAATGAGTTTCCTTATCCTTTTCATCTACGACTTCCAAAGAGGTTAAGTAAATTAGTGAAAGGACATGTTTTACACTGTAGTCATGAACTTTGGTAAACTTCCTGTCTACCACTGTGAAATGATATGTCAGTGCTTCCCAACTCACCCCCTGAAGGGTTCCCAGGGTAAATTAGAATAAAAACAGAATGATTTAATGAAAAAGAAAGAAAAGTATATTTATGTTGCAAAAATAGTGCAGTTAAATAGTTTTCAGATTTTGTCTCTACATTCTTATTTTTTTCATTGGATATTTTCACTTTGTTAATCCTCCAAAGATCCTTCAAATTAAACAAAAAGGGGAAAAACACTCTTAAATTCCTAATCTGGTCTGAACCCTTCTCAAGAAAAACTTGATTTGGAAATACTGCGTCCATATTGGGCATTGAAATGATAGATTCCAAACATCTTACATAAAAATGTAGCAATTTCATCGAGGTCTCTCTTTCATGCCACTATCCTATTATACTGTGCTTTTTTGTGTTGAAAATTTTGTTTTTTATGCAACAATGTATATGGGACACTGCCATTTGTCTCTCTTGTTAAAAGAACATTTCTAGAGATGTTCTTGTTAAATGAATGGTCAATCTAACCACAATATTATCCAAATAAACTTGTCACATGCAAAGTCATCAAGACTACAAGTCTAGAGCCAAGCCAGAAGCTTTAATGTCAATTCATGTAATAGTAAAGTGCTGGACCAACTGACTGACAGTCAGATATTGCTATCCATACATGCTGCTATCCTGGCTAAAAATCCAAACAAAGAAAACTAACTTAAACTTCAGAACCTTCATCAAACCCCTATGTTTTAAATCTGGTATCTGTCATTCCTTTACATATTTCCTTGTTGTATCGTCGCTGTGCTGCTGTGGCTTTGACCTTAGTGCTCCTTGTTATTACCTGTGTATACTGTTAGATCACACTGTAGCAATGCAAGCCATTTCTGTAGGAACTAAATAATTACTTTCATTTGTTTTTTTCACTGAATCAGAGCCATTAGCACTGATTATAGTGTGTGCGGGCCGAAGGACATCAGGCAGATGGCCTTTTCTTCCCCTCGGTCTTGAGGAGTGGGGAGCATGTAGGTGTAAGCAGGAATGTACAAGGACAGAGAAGTCTTTTATCAAGACAGAAGTTTCTGCTTATTAGGTCACTCATCTCTCAACATTCCTGTCTCTGTCCTCCCCTTCAAACCCCCTCCTATTCTATCTCCAGCACTCTCCCGTTTGTTTCTTATATCACTCTCTGCATGCCCAACCTATCTCTGGATTCCTCACCAGGCCAATCAACAGACAGGGTTAATGATGTCAACATTCAGTTACCAGTAGTGAGACGTTTAACAACATGAGTCTGAGACTGGAATCGTAACTGCGCAGCAAGTCTATAACATTAAGGTAGGCACTACATATTCTGAGAGAGCTGTATTTATCTGCAGAGCTCCAGTAATGAGAATAAATCCTAGCCATCTTATTGCTTCTCAGTGACATCTTATCTGCAGTCTTGATTCCTTCAGATTAAAATCAATGTGGAGACATGGTGTGGCGGGACAGTGGCTTTGATCCCCTGATGCTTTATCTGCACTTTGAACAGTCTTTTCTCTTTTGCGCTGAAATCCAGCCATTGCTATCTTTAATAATTTTAAATTCCTTTGATGTGAAATTCGTATATTGTCTAAAAAATGTCCTTCCAGGTTGCCTTGGCTTGATTGTCAAAAAGAAAAGAGAAGAAGAGGCTGATATTCAGTCTTCGTTGTTCACATAATTGGGCACTTTTTGTGTTCAACTATGATTTCTGTAGGAAACAGTCATGAGTACATGTTGGGGAGAGCCGTAGCCATAGCAGCAAGATGAATATTGTGTGTGTTACTTTGTGGCGTGTCAGTGAAATCTCTGCTGGTTTTTCAGCATCTTTGGAAAACATGCAGTACATACGCTTGACTGAGCTACGCCACATCCGATTAAGGTTGTAAATAATGCATGTTTAAATCTTGACTATGTTTTTGAAGTTTAAAGCGGGAGACAGACCTGCCATAAGTGTGGCACTGTGGCCTCATACATGCCTGCATGATGCAGATGTTTGCCTACAAGATAGAGCTAGTAGAGACGTTTGCATGACATGATTTTTGTGGACATCCTTTCCCTATTGTTATGGGGTAGATATCACATAAAAAGTGGGAGAAGAGCGATTTGAGGTCACCGACAGCGCTGTCTGTCACTCAGTTCCCTCTTGACTCCAGACACAAACTTTCACCCGCAGGGTATCGTCTTGGTGTTTGCAGTCTTGTGGTTCATGGTTGTCATTGTTCAACTCCATTTCACTCATTTCATATCTTGAAGCGGCAGCTTTCCAAAGCAAACAAACAATCATGCTACCATTCTCCTCTTAAACATCATTGGGCCTCAGTTGCCTCGTTTCCATGTTTTATTCAAAAACACAGCAGTGTCAGATTTGCATGAAGAATATAAAGGCATTTCAGTTATTATTTGATGCAGGTCACATGTGACCTCTGATTACCAGCGAAGGGAAAGAGATAGAGCGGGAGAGAGATGTGCTGATTCATATAAGACTACACTAACATAAGATGTCTAAGGAAGAAAAGGGAGGGTAGACAGATAACGGGAGACAGGAGTAGGAACGAGATGATAATGATTCATGGAAAACTGAACAAACTAAAAAGGTATAGAGAGAAGAATAAATGTGCAGAGAAGAGGAGGAAGATCTTGAATACTTATTCAAATGAACGTTCAATTCTGCATGGAAAGAAAGCAAATTTTAAACATGTATAAGTTGAGTTTTAAATTACCCATTGGTGATACAAAAACAATGCAAAAATAAGGTAAAACACAATTTTTACAACTTGTCACATTAAATGGTTAAGGGCTTGGGTTTTGATAACTTCTTACCTGAGTGAAAGTAAGTGTGTGTGTGTGTGTGTGTGTGTGTGTGTGTGTGTGTGTGTGTGTGTGTGTGTGTGTGTGTGTGTGTGTGTGTGTGTGTGTGTTGCTGTAGATGGATGGCTGACTGCTACTGTTAAGCTTAGAGGTTGAGTCCTCCAACAGGGAAGAATCGGATTGACCAGTTTAAAAAAAAAAACGATGTGATAAGAGCCTTTCGACAAAGCACAAGGGAAGCTCCTTGGTATAGTGTGTGCGTGTGTGTGTGTGTGTGTGTGTGTGAAGGGATGGGTGTATTATAAGGCTAAAGGTGTTAGCTTTGAGTCCCAGCTGCAAGCTGAGGTTAAGGTTGTGATATGAAGGAAAAGATAGGAAGCCTTTGACAGCCCAGTGACCAAACACAAGATTTATCATGACCTTTGAACCGAGAAAAGCTTCTTCTGCCCCTAACTTGTGCGTGTGTGCGCGCGTGTCTATGTGTGAAAGTGCTTGTGTGTTTTGTGTACATGGGCTGCCTCCTCTATATTTCTTTCACCTGCAGCTCCATAAAGAGGATTGCACCTCTTCAAGTCTAGCCTCACATGCCCCCTCACTTTAAAAGTATGTGAAAAAAAGGCTTTTTGTCTGTTTGTTTCCTTTAGTTTAATGGAATGGAATAATGGGGAGAAACTGCTGGTGTCTCATGATTCAGGTTTTCTATCTTACACACAGAACACAGTTATTCAACTTGACTCCGATTTGTTGACTAGACTTCTTGTGTGTTGCACACATTTTTAAAACACTTGCATTATTTAACAAGGTGGGCAAGAGGTAGGCCAGTAAAGGTATCTGTGTTCTGATTAATTGCTCAGCCGATTTTGACCTATTATTTATCAGAAATATGTTGTCCCCTACACAGTCCATACCTCTTCTTGTCTTGCACTGGACAGCTTATTTATAGCGATTAATGTGTCCCTTTCATGGATCAGGTCTCTTGGGAACAGCAGAAAAAGGCTGTACACACAACACCTGACATATTACCACCATTCAGGTTGATATTGCATACTTTTTGTTTCTGGTCACCTCAAGAATGTAGGTCTGTGTGGTTCGGTCACTCTGAGTGGCACTGCTGCTATATTGATTTTAGCAGCTGTAAAGGAAGAGTTTGACATTTTTGAACCAGTTTCAAGGCAGCCAGCAGGGGACTGTATGGATCGAGCTGGCAGGCATGAGGAGTCACAGATGGATTTTCAAAATTAGGGTTTTGTTTACCCCCAAATGCAACAAACTATTTAGAAAACACACAACAATGATCTGTGCCCTTAAAGAAGGTCAACTAAACACAATTAAACTATACTGTAGCAATATATTATATTTAAGTTAAATGAACAGAACTAAACATGCTGACCAACAGACTAACAAACTGGCCTCACAATAACAAAAAACTGAACTGAAAGGGGAATATATATAATGGATGATCAGACCATTTGTAAAACAAAGGAGGCAACACAAAGACAAAAACACTACACACTAAACTACAATAAGAAGGACAATTAATCTGTCAGTATACCTTTTTTTTCAGCAGCTTTTTTTTAATTTATTTTTTTAGCAATTAACCAAAACAAAAGCACCAATAAACTAATATATAAATAATTATATATAATAAAATAAGAAATGGACTAAATCTATAAACTATAAAATCCCAATCCTCCACTTATTGTGGCATGCACTTGGTACATTCTGATTGGCTACTTACTTTATTGAAGAGTGGGGCCTCATTTTTGCTCCGGCGGCCTGACAAGATGTCCCTCCAAAAGTGTAGCACTGTTGTGCACAGGGTATCTTTAGCTTTTTACAACAAGGCAACAACTCAAGGCATACTCATCTAAAGACAAACTAAAATGTGACTTTAAAGAAGGTAACTAAATAATAACTTCAAGGTGCTACCTACCACAAGAAAATGAAGAATATTTTGTAAATTAGGGGATTTGAATCCCAGTGGATTTTTCTTCTTTTCAAAAAAAGGATTTCTTGTACAAACATTTGTCAGTTTTGGAATTGTTTGACATAAATGTGCTCACATGTAAAACTGGGTAAAAGCCATAATGTACAGTAGATTTTTGTTTATAGAATAATGAGACAATCCCAATGAAAATTGGTGTGTTACAGCTATATGTTGCTCTCTGCCCACTCATTCTGAGTGGGTGTTCAGACCGAAAGCAGCCCTGCGTTAAAACAATGCAAGGAGCTGTGTTGGTGACGTCTGGGTTGTTTGAAGGCATGTCAGACAGTATAATAAATATTATAGTTTATAAAATGAGGTAGGATTTTACTGCTCTGGGAAGTTGCTACTGTAGCAATTATTTCATCTTTTGCCTTCATGATTGCAAAGTAAACAGTCGAAACATTTTGTTCATGTCGCAAAGTAATCTACCAGGAATGTGCCCTTGCATGTATTTGATTGGCCAACGCAGTGCCTTGACGGATGATTGTGGAAAAGGTTTCTGAAACATCCTATGTTTTTGTGCTGTGTGTTTACAATGTTGTTCTTTGGTACTCACTTTGTGATTCGCCAAAGCCAGAAATGTTCAAATCCTACCCTGATTGGCTTCATAAATCAGAACAAATCATTAATTAGTAGCAGACTCAATCTAAAAAGTTAAAATCAGTTGATATTCACCTGTGTGTCTCATGCTGTTGTTGCTGTTGTCCTTAGCTGCGGGGCGGCCCTCGTGGCCGGGATGCCACTGTGTGCCGTGCCAGTCCACAGTGGACGGTGAGGGACAGGAGGAGGGGACCGAGTGCAGGAGACTGAGAGGAGGCCCGCACCAAACAGGAGAAATGAACCTCTGCTGGAATGAGATCAAACGCAAGTCCCACAACATCCGGTAAGAGGACTTCCATAGTGGTGTTTACTGTAACGGTCTGTAGGGATGGATGTTTTCAGAGCCACAATGCTTTTTTATCTGACAGAACGAAGTGGCTGCTTTTGGAAACTTCAGTGGAGATTGTTAATCCTGTTTCAACATTAGCTGCAATCGGCTGACAGTGTTACTAGCTACAAGTTGGCTGACTCAAAATAAGTAAAAATGTTGATTTATTTTATTAGTTTGTCAGGTTACAGATCATTTTCCAAAGAAGCCGTCTAATCAGTTTTAGCTGTAGCCAGCAGCTAGCCATCATTGACTTTTTCACAATATGGTTTACTGAGATTCACTGAAGTCACTTAAAGGTGCTCTAAGGGATGTCACGCGTGTTTTAGGCTAGAACATTTGTTGTCACATACAGCAAACATCACTATCCGCGAGCGTCCCCAGAGCACACTGTAAAAACAAGTCTCTCTAGACAGCCCAGGGTCTACAAACGCCAACAAAAATAAACTGTGCCCACCTGCACCACAAAGCATACACAAACAGTGTTCCAGTGTTCCAGCCAATAACCGACAAGGAGGATTTGTTGATTGTGGTGGGCGGTTAGTGCTCAGAGGCAAAGACGGGAGGGGACAGGGTGAGGAGAAGGGAGGGGTAAGTCTTGTTCTGTTTGAAAATACATTGAACGTCAACAAGTAGTAACGTCACCCAACATCGCTTAGAGCAACTTTAAATAGCAAAGTGCCCATTCAAAATGGGCCTATTTGGAATGCGCTGATTGCTTGGCTTGTTGTATTGCTTCTTTTTGCTTTTTCCTGAACCCCTGTACCCTGTAAATGACTTACAGAAGGATCCCAAAGCTCTTAAAATGCCACCACACAGTATACTGACTTACTGTGTATACTACTTCTACTTCAGAGGAAAATATTGTACTACTACATTTACCTGACAGAGAACGTTGCAGATTTACTCACAAAATATCACAATTAAAACGTGGGGTAATCACAGACATTTACCTCATGGACTCAGGGCGGTACGCCATGTGCCACCCATTTGGCCCCTTATACAGTGAGGCGGTCAGCAAATATCCGCGTCAATCAACCACCAGAACCAGACCAAGTGATATCGGGAAATAATATCGGAAAATGATGACGGAGACTTCAACAGATGACGACCCCAGGCAACTTCTTTAGATTAAAGGCAGGCAGCTTTATTTAAGATCTTAAAGAAACTCTTAAGAGGGAGATTACCGTGGGTACACACACAAGAGTGTCTCTCCGAACGTCAGAATCCCTCATTTTTTATACTTTTTTTGTCCTCACACATTCCAGTCTATCTATTTCTGTGGGACAGGGTTACCTCAAAACTATTCCTTATACGGAAGATCCTTAGAATAGATGAACTACATTTGAAAACCTGTAGGTTTAAATATTCCACCTATCACCAAGTACAGAGATGGGCTCACTAGACTCAAATATGGAGTCAGTCGAATGTATGTTGCATGAGGGGTGGGGGGCTTAGTGGATTGACAGTTAACGTTGAAGTATGGAGTTGATTAGCGGTGGCATTTTGCCAACGGTAATGTTATTAGTGATATAAGTAAGCAGCACACTTAAACAATTGGACCCGAGTAAGTCTGTGAGAAACCGAGAAAGAGAACTGTCTTTACCCGGTCAACTCCAAGATGACGTTATCTTCTGCCATCAGCTTAGAAGCTCACAGCATCTTAATACAATATAGTATCTGGCTTTTGTTTGATATGTAGCGTTGGCAAAAGTGCCTGTTTGTTGAGTTTCCTCTTAGCAAAATGCTCTGAGGGAATTTAAGCTGGGCTTTTACTGTGAAGCCAGTGTGTTGGTAGCGCTATTTTTTTGTCAACCTTTTTTTTTGTCAACCTTTATTGTGTGGACGTTTTTTCACCCCCAGTTTTCCCCACACACATTAATATCCAATATCCAACGCTGTCCAAACTTCTTCAAATTCCAAACGCCAAGTTCATTGGCAGTAGATCGGATAAACAGTTCATGAGATATTTGAAAGACACACACACACACACACACACACAC
>NC_045742.1:12861480-12904652 GCF_008692095.1 Etheostoma spectabile
ACACACACACACACACACACACACACGTCCCTTTCTTTTGTTTGTTTTCCATTTTCCTCTGACGATTCCGCCGTTTACAGTCAGGCAATTAAAACATGGTTAGCTAATACTGTGCTGTCATACAATAATGCATATTTCAGTACTCTTTCCAGTCAGCTTATTAACTGTTGATATAATATGGGTTAATACTGCCATTGCACAAGTTACACTCGAGAGGTTTAATTAGAGGGCATTCATGGTCTTTCATGCTTAATTGGAAAATATCCTGGCTTGCATCATTTCTGTTTTTTCAATTCAACTGGCATCCTGTTTAGACAATTGGCCCCTTAATTGCTTACTTGACCCTGATGTATCTAGGAAGAGGGGAGGGGGAGGCTATGGAAGGATAGTCGGGAAATTGGTTAAGACAGTTTCCCCTGCAGTCCTGTGTAATGAGATCACTCTGGATGGCCTGCAGTGGCTGTTTATACGAGAGCTGCACTCTGACTTCATCAGGCTGAGAGAGAAAGGGAGGAATAAAGGAAGGAGTTGATGGAGAGAGAGAGGGCAGCTGGTATTAAATCATCACAGAGGAGAGATGGGATGCAGAGGGAAATAAGACTATAAGAATGAATGAATGAATGAATGAATGAGAAAGTGCTTTACTGAAAAGCTGTCTAACCTTGAGGGCGAGCGTGTCCAGAGGAAACGTCTGAGTGCGTATACTGCCAGCGACTGGACAAGTGCAGCTGACTGGCTTTATAATGGCCTATCTGGCATTGATTGACAGGTGGCTGAGGCTCTGTTCCAAGTCAGGGCTGCTTTCTTCTATCCTTTAAACTGTGGTACATTATACCCTATAGTACACGCTACCTTGACTGTATTCAAATTAAACCTTCTCTATGGTACGTTGATACTCTTTTTCTACAGCCATTGCTAACATGCTGATGTTTAGCACGTATAATGTGTACCATGTTTGCCATCTTAATTTAGCGCATGAGCATGCTATTTGCTAATTGGTACTAAAGACAAACTACAACCTACTGTAGGCTGATGGGTATGTCCTGAGTTTTGCAGGTATTTGACCTGATAGTGTCGCTAGTTGAAAAGTCAAAGGGTGACTAAAGTGTTGACATGAGGCAAACATCATCTGGGAACTAGGGAAATATGACTATATATTAAGGGTGTCACGGATTTGATTCAAAATCCACTGAAATTAAGTTACAATCTTTAATTTTAAATTAAAAATGGAATCGTTGATGCCGACATGACCCAATGTCATGTCCGGTCGGCTTAACAAGTGGAAAAAAAAACATATTCTACCACTACTCCATTGGAGACGCTAATGAGCTAGATTCCTACACACACAGTAGCAGAAGAAGACCAGCTATACACACACACACACACACACACACACACACACACACACACACACACACACCACACACACACACACACACACACACACACAACGAATAAACAAGCGCCCACAAAGCGTAGCTCATATGGCGCAATTTTAATGCTACCAAGCACTCACCTGCCGATAGCATTCCATTCACTGCCATTCATTTTGACATCACTTGTGACGTCACAAAAGAAGCTCCATTACTTTGTAGCTCAGGTTGTGGCTCTGTAGCAGGCATTTTTGTAAAAATAGGCTAACGATTGTGTCATAACCAAGCGACATGCTGTTGCATAGTCGACAAATCACCATATTGTCAGGAGAAGCGCGCAGACAGTTTTGACTTACATTAGCTGTTTAGGTTTAATTACTAATGTTAACTAGCATGTTAATTAGCAGTAATTAACCTGTGCCTATGTTATCTCTGCAAGATTCGGAATGATTTAGATTTCTCTTGCACAGCTACCAGAAGACTTACAAATTTCAGACAGGTGGCCCACGTCACATCTACATCGTCAAGCTCAGTTGGAGATGCAGTAACGCTCATCTATCACCGGAAAAGTGCTTCTAATATCCTTCACTGGTCTCCATCCAGAGCAACCGTATCTGTTGGTCCATTTCTTTAATTGTCTATGACACACACACACACACAACAGAGCATACACCGATCGTACTTAGCTTGAAC
This sequence comes from Etheostoma spectabile, assembly GCF_008692095.1. Taxonomy (NCBI): domain Eukaryota; kingdom Metazoa; phylum Chordata; class Actinopteri; order Perciformes; family Percidae; genus Etheostoma; species Etheostoma spectabile. The sequence continues at coordinate 12,863,547 of NC_045742.1, forward strand.
GAAGCACTACCAGTGCAAAGAAAGGGTAAAGAAACAGGAGTGAGGTGAATAAACCGGCTCGTTGGTCAGTTTGTCAACATTAGTGTTGAAGTGCTGCTCCGAGTCAACCTCCGAGTCAACCTTCTCTAATTTAGCTGTAGCCAGTCAAAAGATAGCATGGCAACTGCAGATGCTAGAGTCCTATTGACAAAACTTGAACCTCCTCCTCTTTCATTGAAGTCACCGGTGTAGAGGTATTTTGGATTTCCAGTGAGTTTTGTTGACAATGTTCTCGTTGTCAACAAAAAAAGCCACAGTTTGCAAGCTCTGCTATGTACCATATTCTTCCACTGTCAGCACAACTAACATAGTTGTCTGTGTGGTATCTGTTCAACTGTTCGGAAATAGTTCATTAAGACACTTAAATGTTCAGAGAAGACTATGGACATGGCTGTTTTATTGTTTTTGTTTGTTTTTTGTTTTCATGTCCTCTCCTGTGAAAAAGACTGCAGTTACAAAAGAGAAACTAGATGGCAGGTTATTTTGCTTAAGTTTCCAATTGACTGAAGATATAATTTATTGTTACATTTTGTTGTTAATAAACATTTTAAGTTTTACTATGTAGTGTGTTACATTGTGAACAAAGGTCAGATATATTGCATAAAAAATAATTGAACAGTGACCTTAAAATTGAAAATGTAATCAAATCAAAGATTTGGAGAATCGTGACACACCTTCTATACATACAATCAAAGCAATGTAATAAATGTCTATCATTTCGGTCCCTAGAATCCCTCTGCTTGCACGACTGAAGAATAATCAGTTCTCCAAAATTTGACGCTGATGTAAAAGCCCCCACTTCTGAAAACACCTAGAGAATTTAACATATTAAGATAAGCAGTAAATAGCGCACAAAATGCATTCTCTAAATGTTTACAGATGGCGGTGGCACAAATAATTTATCAGTGTGACACAGTGTTGCTCAGCTAATTGGACTCAGCACTGATAACAGAAGGTTAGGGACTTGATCACTTTGTTGGCATCTTGTATGGAAAGTAGGCAAAATCATTACACAGTGAGCCACTCTACCCACACGCACAATTGACTACAAAACAGTGCTTTTATGCCATTGGCAAAACATGCAAGACATGCTGTTCTTATTGCTGTCTGTTTTGTGCTATATCAAGCTGTGGTTAAATGTTTTACACAGGTAATAGCACCAAACAAGTCATAATCATAATCATAATCACAGCGGAATGATTATGAATATACTGTATATAAAAGAGACATTTGTGTGTTGCTGAGGCCATTCAGCCATCTGTACTTATTGTGTAAAAAATTACAGTATGAGAGTGGGTGGTTTCAGTGAATTTAAGCCATTTACTCAGTAGAGAAATGTTATCCTTTGCATGGCTATGTAATTCACTCAATGGACAATCAGGGAATTATCAGGCATTCCTTCTTTATTCTTTTGCTTGTGTTCATTTGCCTTGAGTGTACAGGCCTTTTAACACATTTTGAAATAGGAGAAAATGAAGCTTATGACACCTTTCTCTAGTCTTTTTTGCTACGCTAAGTTAACAGGCCGCTATCCTTTTATTTACAGCACAGACATGAGAGTGGTATCAATCTTGTCAGCTCTGCAAGAAAAACAAATGAGCATATTTTCCAAAAGATGTTTAAAGCCTTTTTAAAGTCCGCTAAATGGGATAATGCTCATCAGTGTGTTTCTCATCTCCTGCTCAGTTTATGTTAGTGTCAGTGATGTAATCAAACCGTCTTTCCACTAATCTGTATTTTGCATAGTATGGCAGTCAAACACATAACAGCTTGATGTTGAATCATTACAAATCTCCCAGTGTAGTAGCACAGAGTGCGTAGTCAGTTATAGGTACAACTTCTTCAAATAGATTTCACATGTAACTTATCCGGCTACAATGTCAACCCCATGGGTAACAATATCAAGCATTATTGAGATTTGGGTCGTGCCACATTGTTAGGTGCCCACTGTTTTGCACTGTGTGAATGCCCACTGAGGTTGGCGTGGGTGTCTCGGTGGCATGTTATGAATTTGCTTGCCGCGTGGTTTAGATACTAACTGCAGAGTGCCTACCACCCACGCTAAGCATCTGAGGGCCACCTCTGAGTCTGTTTTTGTAATTACAACAATGTTTCTATCTCTACTCACAAGTAAAGATATCTAAGCTCCTCATTCAAGTTTTTTTTTCAATTTTCATTCTCAAAATTCAGTCGCTACCTTTTTGCCCTTCCTCCTCCCCTCATCTGCTGTTGCAATTTGGATCTTGTACTTATCCATCCTCCACCTCTTCTTCTCCTCCTTATCTTGCTTGCGCCCGCCACAGGCAGCACAAGCTTAGCGCAATACTCTTTGGTGGTTCTGTGCTCCACTTTGCCTACATTGCTCTCAGGCAAGTTACAGTGGAGTGCCTGCAGGACTTATTGAGCTCCAATTACAAGTCAATAATTCTATTGTTCATGGTTAGGGGTGAAAACCTAGCGCTGCTAAGGGGGGTAGCGATAGGATGGCAGGTGTGTGTGTGGGACTTCATCAATCATTCAGTCAGTTGCTTGAATGATCTTTGCTTTCACTGCTGCCTTTGAATCATTTTGAGATTCTATGGTTTATTTCAGGGTTAAGAAAAAGGCAGCATTTTCCCAGAATGCCATGTACTGTACGTATTTGCTCAATTTCACAGTATTACGCTACATGGTAATTCTGATGGATGTGCTTTGAGCTGCTGGGTCAATTCTTTCAAAGGTGAACTACATTTCAGGTTTTTGATTTTACGTAATGTTCCATTTGTAACAGCCACTTTTTGACATCTTATTCAATTACTTAAGTCTTGTTATAATTAATTCAGGCCTCACACAAAGCTACTTAAAATCTCTTTTCCTTGAGAAACTCCCATTGCCATGTCCTGTCATGTCAGAAAAGGAAACTAGGCAGTGATCATATTGATGAAGTAGTAATGACAGCATTAAGACCTGTTGGATAGACGCCAATAAGTGATGCTGTCAGGATCCTGCTGTGACTGATTGTCTTTGTGCCACCATTGTGGCCATTGTTGTACATTGTGTTGTATTTTGTGCTTGTTGCTGTTTCCCATGTGCTCTGTGGTTACCTATCTGTCATGTGTCTTTGTCTCCGCCCATCCCCTTATTATGATCTGCACTTCCGGTCTTGTTAGTTTCCCTCAGTTTCTGCTCTTACCTGTTGATGATGTATTGTTGGTATTGTCCAGTCCCCTGTCTTCTTGTTAATTGGTCTCTGTATTTCTACACCTGCTGTCTTTTGTCTGTTCGTCTCTCTGTTTGTCCTGTCTGAGTCCTGTCAGTTTATAAGGTTGCAGATTTGTATGTTTGTAAGTTGTAGATCCCGCATAAAACTTGTTTGTCTGAACATCTGCCTAGAAGAGTCTTGCATTTGGGTCCTCCTGCTGAATCCTGACAGATGCACTTTAATGATAAAACCAACCAAAGGGGAATTAGGAGCCCCATGAATAATTTGACGAATTACACTTTGTATGTGTGCTTGAAATTGAACAAGAGTGAAGCTGTGATGGGAATTGTGCCTTTATACCCATCATCTAGTGCAGAACAAATGCTCTTGCACAGATTACAGTCAATGTTGGACTTTTTTGGGCTACAGTGTCTGTTTGACTAGCAGGATGTATGCAAGTTCTGTGCACTCACCATACCCAGGCATGCTGTATGCTTTATATGGAGCAAGTCAAATCCCCAAAAGAGTGAAAACATGGTGCTGTTGGAGATGCAAAGAATAATGAGGGCTTGAGAACTGGAGGCACGGTTTTTATATTAGCTCTGTTTACTTGAAGACCTGCAAACCAAAACTGCCATGGAGGATAAGTCAGTTTAAAATCCCTAGTCAATATGTTTTTTAGTCATATAAAGTCTGCTTGCATTTTGTGTTTAATCATCATAATTGGCTTTTTTACTGCTGTGTTAACAATCAAACAAACAGCATCTGAAAACAGTAGAGGCAGATGCACCAGTAGAACTATAGATTCTTTTGTTGACTGGTGTCAATCAAAGTATTAAAATCCTGATTTTTAGGATTAAGAATTGCGTCTTTAAAGTGCTGGTATATCTGCACATGCCCCCATACAAAGACAGATGTCTATGATTTATACAAAGAAACAGAAATTATCCTTCACTGGTTTTGTGTTCTGTTGCTGCTACCATGTTAATTATCAACTTTGCAAACACATTTTACAAAGGAAACAATTTCAATTAAACTTCCTCCTTAATAATAAGCAAAACATTATCAACACCTGGGGCCAAAAGTTTCATATACTCTTACTCTGATCACATGTTGCTGAAAATTTTAGGATTTTGCTTGTTCAAATGATTGTCATGACTGTAGGCAATATGGCATGCAGCTTCAACGAGTTCACATTCATTTGTATTTAATTCTGATGTCAGAGACTAATTAGCAACCGTTTGGAATGTATCTGGCACATTTTGAGGGTTAGTGTATCAATTCCAAACAAATGGCAACAGAAGACACAAAGTATAAATGAATTGGTAGACCATAAAGGTATCCTCTTGTCTCTCTAGTGAACACCATATGTCAACACTGTCATAACCACTCATTTTTGTTTTCTTGTATGTGTTTCTGTGGAATGTCTGACCTAAACCGCTAATCTGCAGCACACAGTGTGCATACAGTGTGTGGCATTGAGAAAATGTAGTTCCAAAGATAAGGCTAAACAGGGTACAAGCAAGGTAAACACATCTTTTTTGGACACTTTCTGTGGATATTATTTTTGGGGAAAAGTACTTTTAGATATGTATTCTGGCAATGTAACCACCCATTGGACACAACCAAAGACATGGAGTCCTTGTTGTCTCCACACCTCATTCTTTTATTTCCAAATCTGGTACCACCAGGGAAGCACTGAATTGGCACAATAATTCAACATTCTCTCTCCAACATAAATAGTGATAAACATGCAGATCTATATCCCCATGAACACAAACACACTCCCTCACACATGCAATAAAAAGGAATGATTCAGATGGAAAGACATTCCCAAACATTCACACAATAAACCCAAGCAGCACTTTGTCCACACACACACACACACACACACACACACACACACACACACACACACACACACACACACACTGGTTTTTAAAGAGTGTTTTCTCGTGCTGCCTCTTTATCTTTTGTTGTTTTTACATGCCTTTGCTTTCTGCTGGGCTAAAATTTATGTTACACTAAAGGCCTTTTGAGTGTGTATTTGTGAAGGTAAACACACATGCTTCACTGCACAGCTATGTGTGCATTTGCATGTGACAGAACAAAAGGACGAGATGTATTCACATCTTTACCAGTGTCTGACTCATGCACAGAATTAACAAGTGTCCTCAGCAATACATGAACCGTTTAAACCTGCAGACACATTCAAAATGGCATGTCTGTGTTCACTGTAGGAATCTCTACCTACTTTATAGAAGCAATTGAGATTCTCTATCTGTAAATAAATAGAAGTGTGATGTGGAAGATTCATGTAGGGCATTTTTGAATGTGAGTTAATTATAGCAGTGAGTCAATTTGATATAAAGGAGGACAAGCTAGTTCTTATTAATGACAGCACCATAATCAGACTGCAATGGAGAAAACTGTGTTTTCCCCATTAACTGAGAGCCGGTAAATCTTTTTTAGTAGCCCAAATAATTCTGAAACTTGAAAGATAAGAAAGATTTGAAAGAAAGCTGGATTCATCAGGGTTAGATAATTAGCGTTGTCTTACTCCTTTTCAGTGTAACGTCTAGTGTGAAGGTATTTTCAGACCAGCCAGATGTGTGCAGCGTAAGTATTTTACATCCCATGATTTGGGGCGATTGATGTTTACATGTTATTTTTCATGTTATGCATTCATCTAATTTACATTAAATCTCATTTTCTAACCTTGTGTTATCTTTTGGAGCTACAAGCATGCAAAATATCCATGTATAGCTGTAACAAATTTGTTACACGAGTGTACTCCCTGTGGGCATCAGCTGCTGGAAATCTTCAAATGTCTACAGTTTTTCCAGTTGTCGGAAACAGCCCCAGTGGCTGATCTGCTCATCCCACTCAGCAAATATGTTTCCCATGATTCTCGGTAAGGTGGCGGTTGGAAGTGATGCTTTAGGCAGAACGTCAGTAAAACTCCTCCAACACAAAAGAAGTTCCTGAATGCATCACATGCGACACACTCTCTTCCTGAAAATAAAAAGGGAAGCAGAAAGACAGAAACCCAGGAAAGGCTGGCAAACAGGAACATGCTGCTCGGAGTTTACAGCTATCATGCCACATAATTCATTGATATTCAAGTTAGAATATTTTATTTACCTACTGCAGCACCTACTTACATTTATTTTGTACAAACAACATCTTCAATCCAGGTGAGGGATGGCAGCTATCCCAATTGACACTGATCCGGTTTCTGTTTACTTTCCATTACACAGGGATACATTTGGTGTTTTACTGTGAGCAACTATGATTAGAGCCTGTGATTTGGGCACATGTGCCTCCATACTTCAGAAACGCCACAGTAAAAAGTTCAATGAGGACATGTTTAGAGTTTGTGGTTTGCCCAAAGCTAACAACATATTGAAGGAATTAAGAAATAATGTTAGTTTATTGACAAAGAGGTCTGACCAGTTTACTTCTGGCTGCATCTTCTCTTCAATTATCTTTGCTTAAATGTGATAAGAGTGAGTTGAGTTGGTCCAAGCTCCTTGTAAAGATGCCCGCTGGCTCTTTACAAAGAGCTGGTCTCTTTCTCTTATTTTTTTTTTTTTAATTTACCTAACCTTGATTAGATAAATTTACCTAAATTATTTAGTTGCTTAACATTACTAGGGAACTGATGATTTGAACAAAACAGTTATGTTAACTGATAACAATGTGATAACTATTTACGACAAAAGTGGTGTGGTATCATTTTAAGATGCATGGACCTTTCATAGTTTCTATGCATGCCTTGTTGTGGTGACACAATGCAATGCAACCACCATGTAACACAACAGGAGGCCTGGTTGCACTTCTTTCTCTTTATTGCTGAACCGAATCGGGGAAAAAAAACCTAGAAGTCACAACATGACACTTTGCATGTTTCACAGCTTAACTTAACTTGGATTTAAGCCTTTCACAGTGTGGTAGCCCTGGAGATAAAAAATAAATAAATACATACTCACCTTTCAATATATGCCCTTTCAACTAAATGCAGGGCTGCTGTGTCAACATGGCCCATCACACACCCTCACACTTTTAACCAGCTCTTGCAACATCTCTGCAATTGAGAGGGAAAGACAGGGGGAAGAAAGGAGATAGAAATGGGGTTGTGCTCAAAGCTTCCCTGTGCCCCAAGGCAACACACTATCTGTCTTCTCTCTCCTAAAAACAGCAGAAACACTGCTCCTATCTCCTATGCATTAATTAATCATCGAACCGAGCACTAAGCCTCTCTCTATAATCTCTCTGAGTGATTGGGGAGTTGGATTTCTGTTTGACTGTGTTATTTACTGTGGATCTTAACTGTCAAGAAATGTGGGGAGTACAGTAATGCAACAGAGTTCCCAACTTTGAGAACATTGAGTTACACTGAATACAAAACTCAGGCTTTGTTAAACAGCAACACAACTTTCTATTCACACCCAAAGACAATGGTCCTCATTTATCAACCTAACGATATGAGCGCAGAAATCATCTTACGACAGCCTTCGTGTGATCCATAAAACGTTCGTATCACACCAATCAGAGAGTAAGAATGGTCGTACGTTGATAAATGCATCTGAAAATAATTGTAATTTAAATATCATACCCCAATATATTCTCAAGCTTCGCCATTTCACATTTTGAGTTTCATAGTTGATTTTTCTCTTTTCTTATTTCCATTGCGATTTTCAATCAAGAAAAGATTTTATGTTTTAAGCATTCATATATAAGCTTTGCATTTTAAATTTGAATTTTTGCATTGCCCTTTACATTTTCAAATTATCATTTTACATTTCAACTTTGCGTTTTCAGTTTCATTTTTCTTTTTTAAATTCAATTATGGCATGATTTATCCTAGTAGCGTAGTACAATAATATAATAATATTTTTTTATTTGATCTCTCAAATTAATATTGATCTTGTTTTCTCTTTGGACTTTCAATTTGAATTATGAATAAATATATACTCCATATACTGGTTGGCAGCCTGAAAACTGGTATTAAAGGCTGTAGAAACAATGCAGAATAGAAAGAGATCAGTGATGCGGTCAACAGTGTTGGCGTATTCAATCGGACTTGGAAGTTTATTTAATTTATACATCCTTGACATATGCATGCTATAGTCCTAAAAGCAATATACAGGCTTACTGTATATCACAATCTCTTAGGCATGTAGGTGTACCTATATTTAAATAAATACACAGTAGCAAAGTTCATGCAGTGTCTTTTATTTTATTCATGTTTTTTTCATGAGTCAGACCGAGGCAACCGTAAGCTATGAGGGAGAGCGTGTGTCCTCCACCCTCCATGCTGGACCACCACTCCCACCCTGTCTCCTGACAACAGAGGGGCTGGAAAAACAAGCCAAAATATGTTGGTCAATGACTGAAAGAACTCGCCATTAACACTTTAAAAGAGAAACAAAAACCTTAAGAATAAATAAAAAGGTTGTGCATCATAATGTTTCTTGTTATGAATAAATAAATGAGTATCATTGCCAAACATAACACTATACCTTTTAAAAGCGAGGAATACTATCCTGTTTCCTTTGTATAGCTCCAGTTGGGGCTGTGCTGGACCCTGCTCTCTGGCTCCGTCACTACATTTATGTCTCTCTGTGTGATGTTGTGCAGATCCCGACAGGCTAAAACAATGTTGCATACTTTTTCTGGCATGTGTAGTAGGTTCCCCCCCGCTGATGCAAGACAGAGCCAATTGCCCTTAATCAATCAGGTAGGGTGCGCCACTGTGGCCCGTGTGCGTACCACTGTCTTACCGGCACATAGAGGTCTTCTAAAAGAGCCAGAGGATGACTTCTCGTTCTCCCGTTAAACTGATTATATGCTGGCCAGGTAAGATGACAAACAGTAAAAGCAAGTCCACAAGTGTTTTGTGTTTGTGGCCCTCAATTTTACTGTTTTTGTTCAATTTCACTGTTCACATCAACATTGTGTAAATACTCATCAGGCAGCTAGTGGAAGATCTCTGACTGACCCACTGCACATCACCCTAAACAGCACCACATGGCAGAAAGACAAAGTTTGCGGTTAGATGGTGAACATAGTGGAGCATTTAGCAGCTAAAGAGTCAGATATTTCCCTTTAGGAAATAAAGAAGACTAACGCAGAGCTAAACATGAGGCCAGGTGGCCAAAAACACAACTTAAAATGACATGTTAATGTTGCTAAATCTCAGTTGGATTTGTAAATAGGCAATTGTTTGCCAACAAATTCACAATGTCAATTTAAGAAGGTGATAATATTGTCAGTGTTGTTTACAGCTTGTTCCTCTGGCCCAATGTGCCCCTAACAGCGAATGCTAGTTTAATGTGAAAATCAAACTACTCTTCACAAAAATGGAGGAGCACACACACCCCACCTGTTCCCTCTGTAGCTCCTGTCTGACATGCACGAACGCACACACACATTCAAAATCCTTGGCATCTCCTAATCTAACGCAGCGGAACTTGGCCCATAAATACCACTTAAATTGATATGATGATGTTTCCACTGGAGATGAAATAGCTTCTATACTGGCAAACCTTTCGCCTGGCCTCCATACAGCTTAGCAAGGCGAGAGAAGCTCTTGGCAGCACCCGCTATGTGATGGTGTTTCCATTACAGTACGGGCAGTGCGCTATTTGTCTCACCCTTTGTGTGTGTAATGGAAGCAGCAGGGATGAGTGAGAGTTCTGTGAGATGAGTGTGTGTCTGCTGTGGTGTGGTTTGAAGGGTTTCGAAACTTCTCTGCAAAAGTGCCAGGGTCATCCTTTGATGGATGGCCTCTCTTTAGATGTATCCAAGGGTCGGGTTTGCTCTGATTTGAGTCAGAAACATCTTTTCCTTCATGCTTTATGCATGTGTGCCTGTGTGTGTTGTATTTTATGTGTATTCACGCCTGTTATGGACTGAGAGCCTGTTTTGCAGGGGCCACAAAAAAAACAGTTCCTCTCTGATTCAATTACCACAGCGAGCTGAGCTGGAGGGACAACAAGAGGCTATGGGACAGCACGGTCTGCTTCACACAGGTTTCCTGACACAAGGTTGAACAAAGAGGCCTATCAATTCTGAAATGTGCACTTACAAGCTTGATTTCACCTTTCAGTCTTTTTTCCTTAAAGTCTCTTTTTCCCCCACATGCCATCCTGCAACCGGCATCCATGACATGACACCTAATTTCTCATGTGTCAGAACCAATATGTACCAAAATTCAATTTGCAGGAAATTGCCATTGCCATACACTTTCTGACGTGACATTTCTGATTGTTTACTAAAAGGATCCCCATTAGCTGATGTCTTTGTCACTCCCCAATGTAAGTTGAGTGCACAATTAAGTCGCGCATGCGTCACTTTGTAACGAGTAAATATGTGAGTTGCGCATGCATCACTTTGCCACAAGTAGCATGCAAGATGCTAATGAGAGACTTCTGGAATTTCAATACAGTAAAAATGGGCCGACATAACCAAGTTTATTCACTGCTGGCTACAAGTTAACAATCCAACCCAACAAAGGCTGTCAGTTGAATGGCGTTTTGAGCTATCCTTAGCAGTCAAACAATAATAGATAGCTAAAACCTTTTTGAAATGATTCCTATCTTTCTTCATATATTGTTTGTAATGACAAAAGTTTATTATTTCATGGATTTTACAAATTTCAGGTTGACAGTTATGTTGTAAACCGTTTAAATCTGAGCATGCGCAACTAACATCTGCACTCAACCAGAGCCAGGCTGACTCGACTCTCATCGGGTATGACACGTTATGCCGTAAATCTGAATATGCGCGACTCAAATCTGCACTTGACTCACATTGTGAGTTGATTGCAGACTTGGTTAAGTAGGTCCATTTTTTTCTGTATTGACATTACAGAAGTCTCTCGTTAGCATCTTGTATGCTTTTTGTCGCAAACTGATGCATGCGCAACTCAAATCTGCACTCGACTGACATTGGGGAGTGACAGTTGTAGCAGTCAACTACTCTTCCTCTGGTCCACACTATCACACACTATTTACTTTTTTTAAACAGTGTAAGAGTCAAACAATCTAAGACTAACAGAGTTATTCAGTATTCAGTTTTTGATCTGCATGCCTGATATATGCCTCTGCATATACTTTTAAAAAAAAGAATTCATCATGGCATGAAAATTTCACTTAAGTTTTTTTTAACATTAATATGAGTTCCCCCAGCCTTCCTATGGTCCCCCTGTGGCCAGAAATTGCGATAAATGTAAACTGAGCCCTGTGCATCCTGCTCTGCCTTTGAGAAAATGAAAGCTCAGATGAGCCGATTTGGAATCTTGCTTTTTATGAGGTCATAAGGGAAACGGTTACCTCCCCTTTCTCTGCTTTGCCCACCCATAACAAAGAGAGAGACATCATGGCTTTCAAACGAGTAAAGTGGCAGTTGGTCGAGGCCACACCCCCACCCTCTACCTTGCCCCCCCCCCCTTCTCAATAGCTACAGACACAGAAATGGCACGTCCTAAGGAAAGCTCATTTTGGGACTGGTGGGTGTAATTCTGCACCAAGGCTGAATTTTGGGAAAGAGACTAAGGTCTATATAAAAGAGACTCCAGATTCAGTATTAGGGGACCACTAAGGCCTACATAAAAGCATCCAAAAAGCACCATGTAATGGAACCTTTAACTAAAAATTCAGGGGTAACTTATTCCAGTTTGTTATGGCTTGATACATACATTGGCTAGGTGTAACGATATGACCATTACTAGCAAATCTGGTGTTATGACTATGCGTATTATTAGAGTAAACAATTTGGTTGAAAAACATGTTGACATATTCAAATTAATTTAAAAAAGACGATGTTGTGCACATCCTTGTAGTTGCTGGTGCAGGACACAAAAGTGAATGTTTAAAGAAAGTAAAGTCCGCACAACAGCTTATTGCTCCAGAAAAATACTTTAATAGTGCAAATAAGGCCCACAATATTTTGGCCCACAATTTGGCCTTCCCCAGGTGGAAGGAAGGCCAAATGTGTTTTTTTTTACTCATTTTTTTAAATAACTTTGTTTTGTTCAAGTTTTAATTAATTTAATATAAATTTCTCATTTGCAGACTCAGGAATGCCATCCACCATTATGTTGTTGCACCTATACTGCCCTTCAAGAGAATTGGATTTAGTATCCAGAACTATAATATAGTCTGCCACTTTACAGAAGTTATTTGTGTTTGAGGTACAACCACTTGAGAGTTTGCAATGGTTAGCCTTCAATTCATCCATATCCTTCTCAGTGAACTTCAGGCTCTCTTTTTCAAGACTTCTATGTCCTTCACTAACTTGTCAACTCTTTGATTTTTGGTGGTAATGATCATTTGTGTAAATTTTTTATAACTGTGTTCTTGTTTTAAGTATTAGTTCTTTAAAATGTGCTCTTTCTCATTCCAGCAACTCCTGAACCTGCAACAGGGAGATTGTGTCATTATTGCTGTTGTTCCTGTTGGTCATAGGCATGATGGCAATGCCGGTGGCAGCCACAAACAGTTTAGCCACACACGAGCAGGACATAGATTAAGCACACTGAAAAATACCTTCACCAATAGAAGTCCTTTCACTGGCTGGGAAACCTATCCACTCCACAGTAGGTGCTAGGATCTCATAGGCCTGGTGAACGCTGGGTGCTAGGAACTGCTGGTGATGGTCCAGACCGTGCACATTTACTTGGACTCTATGTTTTGCAGAATTGCCATAATTGTGTTTGACTTCATTCAGACTTATACATCTTAAAGTGTTCCTCTGACTTTACTTATGCTTTTATCTGAATATCAGTCCAATTACATTTTTGCAATGTTCACCTCATTTATAGTCGTGAGCAGTGAGACTTAGACTGTCTGTTTCTTTTTTTGACTCTCGCTCCCACTCATCCTCTCTGATGTGACAGTTCTGGCAAATTGTGATGTGCATGGATAATGATATTTGAGTGCCAGCTTCTGGTGTGTAATTGAAACACTGGGACGCTAGTGCCAGCTGTGTCAGTGATAGACATCTCTCTTGCCGTTGCCAGGTGGCAAGCAGATACATTCTCTCTGTTGTTTGTTGCCGGTTTACTTCATCAAACCTGCATCTGCATTAACCTGGGATTCTTTCACCTTCTCAGCAGAGCTGTTGATACACTGCACTCTGCCCTTCTCCTTAGCAGTAGCAGTAGTGTACCAGATGGTGATGGAGCAGGTGAGGACGGACTCAATGATGGCAGTGTAGCAATGCACCAACACACAAGAGATGAGTCCAGTGAGTGCAGTGAACCTTAGGAGCTTGATGGACTGGTGACTGGAAGTGCAGCTGTTTGTGTACAGGGAGAAGTGCAGAGGGGAAAGGAAGTAGCCTTGAGGGGGAACTGGTGCTGATGGTCAGATAGTCGGAGACGGGTTTTTTTCACAACTTCACACATTGCTTTCTGTCAGACTGAAAGTCTGTGATCCACCTGCTGGTGGAGTCAGACACATACAGTTGGGTCAGCTTGTCCTGTAGCGGAGCCAGGAGGATGGTGTTGAGGGCGGAGCTGAAGTCCACAAACAGGATCCTGGCATAAAATCATGAGGAGTCCAGGTGCTAGAGGATGAGATAAAGATAATTGCTTATTCTTTACCATTCAGATTAAGGCAGATTTGACACTTAAACTTCTTAGTAATTCTTGAAACAATGGAGCCCTGATTTCAGAGGTACACAAGCAGGTTCTCATTTCAGACAACTGATGCTTGCAAATGATTAGCTGTGGTTAGCTAATTACGCAAACATTAACTCCATGAACTGTTTGAAAATGCTGTCTTTGACTAACTCATTTTAAAACAAGAATCCTGCAAAAAGGCTCTTAAAAGTGCACTTAATGGCTACATGCATGGCGTGGTGCCATAAGACTGAGGCTAAAGCTGCATGCACCAGAGAAAAGTCTGTGAAAAGAATCCTCACCGGTTAATGATTGCCTAGTCGGGACTAAGACATGAAAATAGTGAAACATTGTTCTTGTATTGCAATATAGAGCTGGTGAGTCCTAGTGTTCAGGGGAGGGGTTCAGTGAATGCTCAATTATGATGCTTACATTTTAGTGGTTAATTAATGATCACTTACCAAAGTTATCACCACCCCATGCTTGTTAAAAATCATCAATGGCTATGCTAAAACACAGCATTCAGATACATAATTATCCAGAGTGACATGATAAGCAAGGCGTGATGCATTTCAGGCACATTTGTTCCCTTCAAAAGATGAAGTTGTGGCCTTTAAAAACAGCAAAGCACTGAGCATAGCAGGGTTTACAAGGCTCTTTGAAATGTGTATTCTGACGGTCTGATATTTTTAGTTGATTTTAAAAGTAATGCCTATTTTTTTATTGGAATAGATTGCAATTGAAGGTTTAAATTCTAAATTTAAATCTTGATGAGGTTTTAAGATTTAGATGTTAACAAAGTTAATACCGTGTTGCCATTCTGGTTAGAATATTTGTGTGTGTGTGTGTGTGTGTGTGTGTGTGTGTGTGTGTGTGTGTGTGTGTGTGTGTGTGTGTGTGTGTGTGTGTGTGTGTGTGTGTGTGTGTGTGTGTGTGTGTGTGTGTGTGTGTGTGTGTGTGTGTGTGTGTGTGTGTGTGTGTGTGTGTGTGTGTGTGTTGGCAGGGTGCGGCTTGAGGCCTTCTCCGATAACAGCGGGAAGCTGCAGCTCTCTCTGCAGGAGATCATTGAATGGCTGACAGCCAAGGACGAGGAGCTGTCTGAGCAGCTGCCGATAGGAGGCGACGTGGGGGCTGTCCAGCACCAGAGGGAGTTCCACCAGGTAATGTGGACGATGATACCTTTTTAGTTCAAATACTACACAGCCAGTACAAATATTGGTGGGATTGAGTCTTTGTTCCGTCCAAGGGGAAATCAATTTACACTGTACAATACACACCCATACAAAAACACATGCTCCCTCGGATAAATTGAGTCTACAGTTGAGTCTATAGATACATACTGACATAAAATAGACTACTGTGTGTGGCAGAGGGTACAGGACTCCTGCTAGAGTAAAGAATGGCCTTTAAAGTCCTATATCTGCATTCATATAGGAACAGTGTGAAAAATATATTGAGGTTGTAACCAAGGTCTTGTGCTGTGATCTGTGCAACGTGCTGTCTCTGTCTTTGAGATGTACGATGCTAGAGGTTGGGAAGCCAAGGATTTTGGAGGCAGTGTTTTTAGTTGGTGGTGAATGGGTGGATTTGTTGTTGCTGGAGATGGTTAACGTGGTAAAGAAACACGAGGAGTAGTGAGGTATTATGGGTTGTATGTTTTTTCAGAGGTATTTGCAGTTTGCAGAAGTATTTGCTGGGATCTTTTGTAGAGATCAGATATCCAGCCCAAGTTAACAACAGACTAGACTACTTTCTCAAAGTTCAGCTGTGATAGTAATAATGGATGGCGGTGGGGCTTTGTGCACTGCAGTGTGTGTTGGAAATGCATCTTTTCTGAAAATAAGTAGTTAATTGAACTCTTAAATAAACGTAATTTTTAAAGAAGCCAATGAATTGAAGATTATATTTAATTAGTTACAATCCAATGTTGCTGTGTTGTTTTTTTCTTGTTTTGTTGGAATGTTGGAATTAATAAGAGTTGTTGACAGTAGAGTGAGCAACTTTCTCCTCCTGTCAGATAATTCCTCTATAGTTCAGTGATTTAAACTGGCTTGTAAATCCCTTCATGGGCTTATGTGGATTGAAGGGCGCACAAGCTCACAAACTCAGAGACTCAGACCTTATTGATCACAGCACAAATCAGTGCTTGTTTATCTTTCCAATAAATATTTCTTTACCCTTGTATTGAGGGCAGGGAACCAATCCTTTCTCTCTAACCCAGGATCATAATTTTACTTTCTGGTTGTCAACTGATTCTGCAGGACACAGTCACAGGTGACAGGAGTTCTAATCTTATTATATTAATAATAATTTTCAATTTCAGGACCACAGACCAAATAACATTTGTCACATAACATCAGGCTTGTTCAAGCCCCTTTTTCAGATCTGTGGTGGTGTGTACAGATTGTACTTGATTTATTTAATTTGGTTGCACCTTTTATAACAGGTATATAGCGTAATATGGTAAAATAGTAAAATATTTTCACCTCACTAGAGCAGTGAAAAAAATGTGTAAATTTTTCACACAATAAAATAATATAAAACTTGATCAATCCCCAGGAGGGAGAGAAATTAAAAGTGATACAGAAAGTCACCCAACAGTGCATCAAGAGTTTCTGTTGATGTTTATTTTTTATTTTATTTGACTATATAATTACATATATATTTATACATTAATTGAATTTGGCCAGTGCTTTGCCACAGCTCGTAAGGAACAGAGAGACTCAGTGGAATGCATTGAGCAGATATCAGTTTACTGTGTGCATGTGCAGGACCTTTAACCACTCTACAGGGGTTCATCTCATTATCCTTGTCTTCTCCAGTCTCTTACCAAACTTAATCACTCACCGCAGTGGAATGAGGTTCCTCTGTCTTGTGGGAATGCTCCTTTTTTTCTCGAAATAAATGCAAACCCACACAAGCCTATTCCATTAGTTTGGCTGATTAGACCTTTTTTAGGTTAAAATTGGTTTTGGACTAGAATGAGATTCAGCTGAGGGCACCAAACTACAGGTGTAAATTGTTCCAGCTTAACAGCTGCAACACAAACACCCAAAAAGTCACAGAGTTGCGTGTAGGGTCTTTGAGCCCCCGCTACATCATTGACACACACCGACTTCGAACAGTGTCTGATTACTGATAGCATTAAATACATACAGTATAGCTCTTTTATGTCAGACTCCCTTAATTTAGAAAGCTAAAAGAATTGGATATTTAATATTATATCAATAATTTTTGATTTATTGGGCAGATCAAAAGGAAATTTATTAAAAAGACACCCAGTTGTGGGACAATAACAAAAATCCCAGGATTTCTTTAAGGCAGGAAAGTCTTTCCACTGAATTATTATTTTTTTAATTGGCATGGTTTAAAGCCCTAGTAGGCACAGCCTTGTATGTAAGGGAGTGCTGTGTTGGGGTAGACTCTTATAAAGTTGTTACAGACAAGAGTTACCCCGAGGCAAATGTATGCGTGTGCCTGTCTTACTGTTGGAGTCATACAGACTGTTGGCCAGTTCAAAAATAGCTCATGACAACAAGCAGATTCTGATGCCGAAGCTACATCTTAGCAGGGATAAAGCTTTTGATTCCTTTTTAATAGAATAAGAAAACATTTAGCAACCATGAAACCCCAATCAAGGAAACAATGAACATGTAAATGAAGGCATTACAATGTATTTGAAGCTGTGTGTGAAGGGTGAACGTTATGCTCTTTGGAGTCTTGCTCCTGTGTGACAGGACGTATTTGGAGAAATGCCACCCGGGATGCTCTAGATGTTCTCCTGGTAAATCACCTTAGTTGTGGGTGATGTTTCTCAGGAAATGGAACTTGTTTAGACATGCAGAAGACACACACACACACACACACACACACACACACACACACACACACACACACACACACACACATAATTGGTTCAAGTACAGCAGAGTTTTCTTTTTGACCCTCTTTCCAATTTTCTGTGCTGTCAGTTTGTGCAGTGTTTGTCTGAAAAGCGACCTGTATTGACAGGGAGAGGTTTGTGGCCCCCCATTAATCCAACTCTAACTCCTGCCTTTACTGGTGCACTGTGGAATCAGCCTCCCAATTACCTGGAAAACAGAAATACAACAACCCTCACACGTATAGAGGATACACAATTCTGCAGTTGCTTCCGTGCTCTCTTTCTTAATTTCTCTTTTCCCCTTCTCATCCCTCATTTGCCATTCTCCCTGTCTCCTTTTAATGCTTTAAAAACACAGTTCGTGTTCTCTCTTTCCACAACTATCCCTTCAACATTGTTGGAGTTACTTTGTGATGCACAAGCCTAAAATATGAATTAATGGGATTTACTGTTGAACTCCTCTCCCTCTCTCTAATGTTCCATTTTCGGCACAGCACCTCTTTATAATCTGAGATGCCTCTGCTTCCAGAGAGTCTGGTTGCTCTAAAGCTCTTCCGACAAAGCAGAGAGGGAAATTGCATCACAGTTTTCTATAGAGAATTAAAGTGTTTTAAGAAATGTGAATTATTGATCTTAAGTGGATTCATTTTGATGTCGTTTTTGTGTGTAGGAAGTAGGAGTTCTCTCTCTGCCACATTTTGTGTGTGTGCATCTGCATGTGTATTGGTTCGGAAGCATGTTTACTGTTTGGGGTTGGGATGGAGGGGAGGTCATATGGGAAGATGAGGGTCATGTGCGTGTGTTTGGGTGCTGGGATAAGTAAGTGATTTCGGCATTTGGAGGGATTCGTTTTGTCTGCAGCAGCTGCAGAATCTTTTCTGCCTCATGCGTCAGGGATAATGAAATCAAAATATATCCTCCTGCATGTAGTCACACTGGGAGGAACCATCCAGAAGGAGAAGTAAAAGGAATGCTATCAACATGCTTAGACGAAATGAAGTCAATGAAATAATTTCCTCCCCATGAGCTTTTTTTTTTTTTTACCCCATGTATAATGTATCTTAATCTGATCTGAAGGCTCCGCTCTTAATGTTCCTTCAACCAAAGATGATGCCTTTGAGTGTGAAATTTAGCTGGAATTAAAGTTTTAACATGGCAGCTGGCTCAGGGAATCCATAGCTCAGCTCTTCTTTGGGCAGCAAAGCAGCCAAAGAGAGTATGGAGAGAGTAAAGAAAGCTAAAGGGGATCAATAGTGGGGGAAAGGAAGGATGCAAGAATGTAAGGAGGAAGAGGGAGTTTGTTTTGTGCTTAGAGAAAGAATCAGGTTTTCTCTATGACTGTTGCAATGGGAATCTTATCTCACGCCACAGCTCCCCACCGTTACACACTTTTGCATGTTTGGTCAGTGCCGACTGGTGTTTGCTTGTGTTTCATTGGGTCTTACCAGGCCTGTAGGGCTCTGGTCCTCAATTTTATTTATTTTTTTAAAGTCATCAGAACACTGTCACTACTGCTTTGCTAATTCCAGCTAGTGATGTAGATTTTTAAGCTAAAAATGTAATCTCTTCATAACATAAGAGGATTGAGTGCTGGCTTCACCTAAATGAATTACTTTGAAAAGAGCCGGCATTAATTCACACACCTGCTGTATGTTTTATACAGAACAAAGAAATGTAGAAGAATGAAGGAGGATGACACACGGGCTTTCTCTAAGACCCTTGGGAGCTTAAAGTATCTTCAGTGGTGGAGTGAAGGCTTGGATACAGTATGTGTGTGTGTTATCTTGCATAAGCAATGCTGTTAAATGTGTACCAGTAGAGTTTGGCTCTCCAGCTAATTGGCTCTTCTGTGGGTGGCAGCCAGATGACCAGTACTCCCAGTAGATTTGGTCTGCTATTGTGCCCTTGGCTCTCAGCACAAGCAGACAGCCATGTGATCTCTTGAGGTAGTGCCACTAGACTGATGTGTGCGCATCTGTGTGCATGGGTGTGCATTCAGTGAGTCCAATCACTAACCCATATTCAAATAAGCCAATGTATGCCATTTGTTGTACGTGTGAGTGTTTAAGTGCTTTAAAAACATATATATGTACGTATATACTTTAAAAATCCCATTACTTTTCCTACAAATTTAAAAATTCATAAACAACAAAACACACCATTGCCCAATTCAATACACAGGTTTTCTGTGCTAAAGCCATTACATAACATGTAACACAAATGATACCAAGCATTAGTCTTCCTTTGACCAAATTTGGAGGACAAAACATACTGTCAGTATACAGTAACGTTCTGTGCCCTGGATAGTTGCTTAATGGTGCATCCAAGCGATCGTCAACTTGCCAGGGCTTGATACCACATTTATTTAACGGGTATTTGCAGTCAGGTTATCATTGGTCACCAGTGATACATCATTTGAACAATGAAAACGCCACTGCAGAATGTGAATAATGGAGGTCAGACAAACTGTACTTGTTGCCGCCTGGACGTGTTGTGAATCACTAGGAATTACAGATAAATAGAAGTCATGTTTATTTATACAGGTAATTTGCCATTGCTGCTTGTCTGGTAGCCTATTTAAATCTCAAATGACAATTATTAATGACTGAAACAGTCACTTTGATTTTACATGTACTGTAATACATGTATTAGTTTGTATTTGCAGAGCCTCCTGTTTTTGTCAGTGTGCAGGCATGAGTTCCCATGTGATAGGACTGTAAATAAATTTACCATTAACATGCAACACTATTTGCCAATTTCTCAAGTGAAGCATCATTACTCAAGCTGGGGTTCATGGAATTTGCCCCAGTTTTCCACAAAATGTTTGGTTAAGTTTGAGGGCGGTTTCCTGGTGGTGATGTATTATGAAAATGTTTGACGTTACAAATAGGATCTGCTTAAATGCACTTGTGCCACAACTATTTGTTTCATTACTAATCCATCTGTGGATTATTCATTTTGTCTATAAAATGTCACACAATACTGAAAAATGTCCATCAGAACACCTTCAATTGTCTAGTTTTGTCCTACCAACATTGCAAAACCAGATGTATTCAATTTACAATAAAAAAAAAAACAACCTAACACTACAAACACCAATGCGTGTGAACAACAAATATGCACATTTGCGAAGCTGGAATTAGCCAATGATTTGCATTACTCATGATCTACATATATTAGGAAACACCATCTGTTAGGCACAGGTTCATCTAAGCCTACAGGACTCACCTTCTTCAGCTACAATCATCACTTGGGTTTGAAAACGGTGAGTGTAAAGGAAGGTTCAGTTTTTGAGGTTGGTTGCCATCGTCATGGGGCATCGGTCAGATTGCATGAGCTGAGCAACAGAAGTTTTGTCCATTCAACAGAAGTTTTATTTAATAAAACTGAATGAGGCAAATTATGTATAACAGAACAGACAGACACACATGGGTCGGAGAATCTAGGAAGAAACAAACCAAAATCAGAACTTAAATCAATATTTTCACATGTTCATATAGTAACTAGATAAAGAATGTTATCAAGAAACAAGGTTCAAAGTAAAACGCATCTTACAGCTGCCACCCCATGTGAGGGTGTGGAAAAGACTGATTAAGAAAGAGTGCAGTGTTTAAATAAGGAGTGATCAGGTGAACTCAATCAGGTAATTAAGGTGGAAGCAAAAACCAATCAGTGGTGAAGTGAGGTAGGTGTGGAAAGCAAGTGTCAAATTAATATAGAAATAAGGATCTTTTGTACAGTTTGTGTTTCATTTTCTTCCATTTAGAAACACTCTTCCCTCAATGTTTGTCTCCCGGCAGGTATTCATGGAGGATGTCAAGTCTCACGGGCCGTTCATCTACTCAGTCTTGGAGTCTGCCCAAGCCTTTCTGGCTCAGCATCCCTTCCAGGAGCCAGAGGAGACCCTGACCGATGGAAAAGGTCTGCTCCCTTCACACGCTGTGCCAACAGCTGTAGCAGCCAAAAAAAATTGATAATCACAACCTCCCTCCAAAGCCCTGGAGTAAATTTTAGTAGACCCATGCAGGTGAAATCTTCCATTAATAGTTATTAGCAGTGATCCTTCCTCTGCTGTCACACTGGGTTTAGGGAAAGTGTCCGGGTTGGGACCAATTAGCTTCAGCTCACCAGCTCTTACACTACCATCTGATCAGATCAATAATACAGCAAACTCTGCTGTTCCTCCACAGACACATCCTCTTCCTGCCTCTCAGCACTGGATGCTCACCTGGGAAATACTGTAGCAGTCTACCTCACTGTGTTCTCTTTGTATGTCCAACTTGTGTCCCCTTAGTTTCTCTGTTTTTCCTTTCATGGAGTTGGTGTACTATCCGTCTCAAATCATTGCTCTTCTCTTTGTCTGACCTCTAACCCCTGCTCTCCCCTCCACCCTTATTTCTCTGTTTACTCTATTTTTTCACTTCCTCCTTTGCACCTTTATGCTTTTACCCCTGCGCGGCCCGCTCTAACCTCTTTCACCCTCTCCAGAGGTGTCTCCACGCCGGCGAATCTTAAATGTGAGCCGCTCAGTGTGGAAGCAGGCAAATGTGGCCAGTGACCTGTGGGAGAAGCTGACAGCACGCTGTGTGGACCGCCATAGGTCAGACACTTATTTATTTTTTTACATTGTGTGTAAACTTGTGCAGGTCAAATGTGGTCGCTGCAGTGGTAGGAAGGGAATTTACTCAGGTTCTTTATTCAAATGCCATTGAAGTAATTATAATTAACTTTAGTATATTCCATTGGATGCTACTTTATCTTCAGGGTAAAATATTGTAGTTTTTACTCCACTACAATTATCTGATAGCTGTAGTTACAAGTTACTTTACAGAGTATGATTTTACATTAAATAAAAACAAATGTTGAGCAAAAATAATACAATGCACTGTTAAAGATTCCCAACCTTTTTTGTTTTTAAGCCCTTACTAAGAAGCAGTGTGTAGTTTGGGCCCCCCGCTACATTTTCAGATGTCATGACCCCTCTGACAACTGGACTAAACTATGCAACTGTATGTAAAGTGGTTAAAACTAGCTCCACTTCGACCAGCTACAACAGCTACATCAGTGTTAAAAATCTAATAATGTCAGTTGTAATGATATCAATCAGAGGAGCAATTTGTCTGCAGAATGAGTACTTTTACTTTTGATGATTTGATACATTTTACTGGTAATACTTAGATACGTTTACTTAATCAGTACGCAATTAGGATGTTGAATGCCGGACTTATACTTGTATTTTATTACATTGTTGTATTGGTAATTTTACTGTTAGTTGAATGATCTAAACAGTTATTCCACCACTGGGTTACTGCATGTGCCCATGTCCATTGTTGTAAAAGCACAATAAAAATAGCTAAAGGTTTTGGTGAATGGCCAATGGCTATTTTTGAGTGTAACGATAATACAAGATTTGTAATCAAGGTCAGTATTAGAAACTGACTTTCTGTTGGTTCTTAGAAAAGTGGGGAGTTAATGATGTTCAAAGATATGTGTTGGGAAAAGTTATTTATATTTCTATAAAAAACAACATTTTTACCATATGACATTAATATGCATGTAACTTTTCAAGCTATAAAGTTGAGTGTTATTTCTCCCTGTGACTGCTTGTGTGCTCATCCATAGCAGGACTAGGCTGCAATACATTACGCATAATATAATTACCATAACCTGATTACAAAATGTGGCAAATATAATCCATTACAGAAGCAATAAGGAAAACACATTCATCAAGTTTTAGATCATTGATAATGCAGAGAAAAAGCAGTTAGATTATGAAATGCTGGTATAAAATAATTGGCCCACAGTTCCATTGAAATTAAGTTTCTTTGAATTTGAATAAAAGATATGTGTGACTGCATGCTTTATGGGTTTTGATAGATGTTTTTTTCTTGCATTAGCTCCAACTTTTAGAGGTGCATGTAGTTATCAGAATTATGTTTTCAACAAAACCCCCAGACACATGGAGAGGACTTTAGAGCGTCTACTCCAAATCCAGGCAGCAATGGAGGAGCTAACAGTGGCCCTGGAGCAGGCAGAGGGGGTAAGAGATGCCTGGGAGCCCGTGGGAGACCTCTTCATCGACTCTCTGCAAGACCACATAGACGCAACTAAGGTAGACACAAAAAACTACGCTCTCTCTTTCTCCTTATTTCTCTCATGCACACACACTTGTACATGCAAATACAGCACATTACCATACATCTGAGAAATAAATCACGTTTACCTGCATAGTAACTCAATTGTCTGAGATAATTGCCTCCAACCAACCCTGAAAACACACACATTGTGACACTTTGACGTTTCGTAAACTAACATCAAAACAGTGACAATCAGCTTATTTAAAGCACAAAGATGCAGCAGTGATTTGTTACTCGTGATGACTAAGTGATAGATGTGTACAGTATCAGGCTGTGTTGCTTTAACATGTTTGCTTTTGTTGCCTGTGTACACATCCCTGTAAGAGTAGCTGTGATCTGACACATGATGACAGGGCGTGACACTTTAAACTGACACATGGTTACAATCTCCAGTTGGATATATGTTGTTAAACAAGTGGCGGGTCATTTGTTCCGCCTTTAATTGTGTGGGTACCACTCATTAGAAGTGAGAGCACTTCACAATAATCATGTCACTGTTTGGACTCCTGTCACAGCCAGCACATGTTAAGTTGGGTCTTTAGGGCAGGCTTGTCAGTTGGCCTCATCTCTACATAATTACATTTACACACAGACGCAAAAGCACAAACATAAATGCATGCAAATGTGACGCAAACACAAATACAACAGGTCTATAATATGATCTATGCAATTTCAAAAAATACTATTGCCTGTCACTGCTCCCCAAAATCCCAAAGTGACCTCTCTAAATGTCTTGTTTTTGTCAGATCAAAACCAAAATATGTTTACGGAAAAAAAATTTAAAAACACATCCAACTGAGAAAAGCAGCAAACCATTACATTTTTGAAAAATACTGTTATTGCAGTTCCTTCACTTAATTTAAAATCCATTACCGGACAATTTTATTATTCTTACTTTTTCTGTTGATACTGTATAATGTACATATCTATGCAATTCCCCCAGTGCTGATGATAATAATAATAATAAAATAACAAAAGCAACCCTCATAACTAAAAACAAATTAAAAAAGTAAAGAAATATATCTATGTATACGCATATACATATACATCTGCACCCCATACACTTCTTAATATTTATATATATACAGTATATATATATATATACCGTATACACATACACTCACAAACTTTTACCTAAGAAACAAAGGAGTTGATTAGTGTAAAAACACAATGACTTAGTTCATTCATTCATTTATCAGTTAGTGTACCAAACACATTAAGGAAAAGGAGGGAAGTGCATGAATAAATTAAATAACTAAATATTTATACATAACAATAATTGGTATACATCTACAATTTAAATCCATTCATTATTCATAATTCATGTGTGTGTATGTTCGTGCGTATATTTAATCCTGAGTTTAACTATGCATGTCATGTTTTTCTTTCCCATCTTGGCCCTGCATCTGTTCTTCTTTACTTTACTTTATCGACCTAAATACATCGTACTTTCCTGTTTTAGTTGTTTGCTTTACATTGTATCCATTCTCTCCATTTCTGAAATTTCATGCATTGTTTTTTTCCATCTCTGGACTGTTGGTGTTAATGACCCCTCACATTTAAGAAGATGGAATCATCCTAAAAAAGAAAAAAAAGATCACTTATCAAAATAGTTGCAGATTTATTCCATCGATTGACTAATAAATGAATTATTTCAGCTCTAAACTTAAAGTACACACTGACACATAAATTGACTGCACACTTGCTCCTAGACTCCCATGCTAACAATGACGCATTTTTTACATTTCTGTTGCCTCTTCCTTTTACATTATCCCTGCTGGCCTCAAAACACAGTCAGTATATTTGCTAATATCAGGGATTAATGTCCCGCCACTAAAAGAAGCCATTTAGGTAAATTTCACATTTACACAGTGAAGCTTCCACATGGTTACAAATTGCTCAAGCTACAATTGATCATCCATCACTGTAAAAATGAAAAGGGGAATGGTTCCTGCACTATGTAAAAGCACTTTGAGTTGTTGTTGAGACTAGAAAAGCGCTATATAAGAACAGTCCATTTACATCCATTACATTACATTTAAAATAGACTGTATAACGTATTGTAGAGTGTAAGGGCTCCTCCCTCACTCCTCCCTCTCGTCTAAAATCGTCACATCTGCAACAAGGATGTCTGCGCCTGTAATGGCAGACTAATTTTTTCTAGATATAACAGAGCAGGCAGCAATAACATGATCACATGTTAATTGATGATTTTTGTCATTAATTTAATTTGGGTGTAGTTTGTCCAGATTGGATATTTGCAAGTGTCTGATGTTTTTGTAAATGTAAATATGTTTTGAATTTCTGCTTAATTCTCTTTTCCATCCCCCTCTCTCTATCTCTTCTGCTTGTCTCATACTCTCTTGTACTCCTGCAGTTATTTAAGGAGGAGCTGACCCAAGTAAAGGAGGGCATGAAGCACATCAATGATCTGGCCCACCAGCTTGCTATCTCCGATGTCCATTTGTCGATGGAGAACGCCCGCACCCTGGAGCATCTCAACAGCAGATGGAAAGTGCTTCAGGTAAAATTCACTGCTGGGTCGGAGTTGTCTGTTTGACATTGTCAGAAGCGGCTTTTCCGGCAGTCAAATTCAAGGGAGACATTACAGAGTGATTCCATGTGTAATGTTTCTCCTAATTAAATAGCACCCACACTCAAGGCCTCCGACTGCTTTGCAGCAAGTTTTTTTTATATCTCTTTGAGCTTGTGAAGGACAATCTTACTTTATTAATTCCCTTAAATTCTGATTCGGTCAAAGGGTGATCAGATAATATTTTTAAGCTAGATGCACTCACATTAAACTGAACCAAGGAACTAAGTGAAATACTGCAAGTGAAATATCAACTGTCCAGTTAGGCAAGTAGCACCAATCTGAACATTCCAGGCTTCCCCCTAGCTTTAAGAACCACATCAAGGGGCGCCACAGTGGCCTAGGGGTAAAGGCACTGACTGCAATATCCCAGGTTTAAGTCTGGACGGGAAATCTCTCCTCTCATCATGTCCACTCATTTTCTGTCATCTCCTCACTGTCAGTTAATAAAAGGGGCATACACTGCCCCCCAAAACACTCTCACGCTCTCACACCAGTGTGCAAGTTTCAACTGTAGCTCCCTAACAACAAATCATGTATATTTAACTGTTTTGAATGAAGGCGATACAAAAATTATGGTTTTCTTATTAGATAAAAGACAGAGGATTACATAGAAAAACTGGCAGGACTTGAAACCATAGACGTTGCAATTAAATGTTCAATTATATGAAATATCATGACAACAGTCCCCTTTTACTTTTCCAATAAATCTAGGGCAGCCATTTATTTCCATTCTTCTCACTTAAATTCAAATTAATAAACAGACTATTGCCTATGTTGTGTAATCCATCACAGTGAAAGAAAATGGGTAAAAGACGAAAGGAGAAATGAATAGAAACAATTCCATCCAAATTCCTATAACAAGCATTGTTTGCAAAATGGTCAGTTGTTGCAGTATTTGCAGGAAAACGTATTTAGCCATATGGTCTGTTAATGTAAGGCAAGGCAGGTAAAAGTACAGCTGAGGAGTGGGGGAGGTTATCTGAGCTGCTAAAACTATTTTAAATGTTGAAATATTTATATTTAGATTAACTTCTATCCACATGAAATCCCAGCAGCCTAAACACACTAGTCTCAGTATGGATCTGTTTTCTAACAGCTGTTGTTTTTCAGCAGCATTTCATTACCTTCTCCAAGGAGGGTTAGGTCTGTTTGTTTGATTATTTGTCAGCAGAATTATGGAAAAACTAATACTACCAATTTTCATGAAACTTAGTGGAAGGGTGTAGCAGGGGTAAAGGAAGAACCCATAGAGCTTAGGAGCAGATCTGAGTCACAGGGTGGGGGCATACATTTTCTTTTCACTTTCGTTTACAATGCAAGATAGGGCATTTCGCCTTGGCATACATCTGCACGATGAGTTGAGCTCACTTTTTTTTGATGAACACACTTAAAGGCTGACTGGAAAACATTTACATAGCATTCATTAATCATAGAGTATAGCTATTGGTCATAATATTTAACTTTTAAGATGTAGTAGAGTTGTTGTACAGATCAGGTCTTTGGTATTTTTATGCATCATGAATAATAAAAAGTTAGAAATACAGCAGAATGAAATTAATCAAGATTTGAATCCATGCACTTACATGAATGGAGCAATTCTTCAATGAATCCCAGACATGTACTCTTAAAGCATTTTAGAGATGTCAAGGAGAAAGTGCATTATTCATTGTACTGGACTGGCCTTCCACTTGATGCTTAGCTGAATGTGTGGATGCATTATCCAATGTGCATTACTATTACTCTGCAGTGTGCAACTTCCAAGCTAATCCCGCTAACAACAACATCCTGAACACACTGTTCCCATGAGATAACCTTCAGGACACCTTCTCCACAGTCGGCTGTTTGTGGCCTTTTTATTAGGTTTTAATTGCCACTCTCTGTCGTCTGAACATGATGATTTTAACATCCCTTCAACAATTCTTAGAAATTCATTTCCAGTGAGCGCTTTGCACATTTGCTGCTCCCTTCCTCTTTCCACTGGGGCCCTGAAATAGCCCAGAGTAAAACAGTTCGTGAGGAGAACAGAACAGAACAAATCAGTATAGAGTGGCTGTGGGTTTGATTGGTAAGCCAGTGTTTTCTCTGCTTTGAGTGAAGCCTTTGTCCGCTCCAAGTGAAACTATTGGACTGTTTGCAGCAAATAATCACAGCTAGACAGTTGCATGCCTGATTTTCAATCCATCCATTTTACTGGATGGATTGCAATGACATTTTGAACAAACATTCATGGTCCTGTCGTGATGAATAGTAATCATTTTGGTGATCCCCTGACTTTTTCTTTTGCACCATCATCAGGTCACAATTTCAATTTGTCCAACAGAAATCTTGGAAAACAAAAGCATTAGATCTTAGGAAAAATATATATATTTTTTTTTTGTGAAGTTTAACAGCAGCTGCTTTCCAAAGTTGCAGTTTGATTGACATTTGACACATATAATTTCCTGTTGGTATAACATGGTTGATATGTCTGTACTCTAACTGTTAAAACACTATACTTAAACAATTAGAATGCAGTATGGATTTGGGACTCAGCTTGTGTCTTGTTAAAAGGCACTCCTCCTGTAGAACTTTCTCATATTTATTTCTAGCTGTGTTGATTCATTTTAGGATACTTGTTTGACCAAACACATCAAGTTCAAGTGCTCTTTGTTCAAAAACCAGTAAGGTACTTCATATCCTAGAGATGCAGCTATAATGACTGACATGCACGCTGTGTGTGGGATGGAGCTTGCATACAAATAGGAGCATCTGTCTTATTTTTGTACACATCAGTAGCATATCTTCCTTCTGGTTCTACAAATTGTCGCAGCAATCTCATGTATTTTAAGGAAGGATTGTCAGGCGGCGAACTACAGAATTGAGCCTCATTTTGCTCCCCATTGATGTCCCTTTGCGTTGGAGGTAAAAAGAGTCTTCATGAAAAAGTCCTTTAACACCATAATTTCTGCTAAATCTTTGATGCACTGTGCGCTAGAGTTGGTTGTGTGTCCTCTGGTCTTTGATTCAGGAAGTAAGCCTCTAATCCCCCTGATGATCAACACATTGAAAAAGGCTTTTAGTATCATAGTCACTAGCAGATATTCATCATCCTAGATCTTGGATCGTTGGAGTTTCTGTAATATCAGTAGAGCCAAAGTAACATACGAAGAGACAGATGTTGCAAATGGTTCTGAGAGAAAATACCTTCTTTGAGCTGCTATCTCTACTCATCACATTAATTAGTTTCAAGGCATTAAGATGCACTGACCCGCTATATTTCACTGTGAAAGTAAGCAGAAAAGAGGAACCTTTTTCTTTGTCTCCCTCTCTGTGTCCTATTTCTCTCTTAATTAAAATGAGAAATTCTAAATCCAAGCAACATCCTGTGCCCTGTTGATTTTTGGCTGTTTCAACGCCAGTGAAAATCTATTTCTATACCTAAATTGCTAATATTTGTCGATCATGGATAATTCAGTCATTTGTCTTCCTTATGGCAGCCCAAATTGTCTGTTCAACAAATAGATTGAACAACACCGCACATTTGGCAGTAACATCTCCACGGCACATTGACAATGCTCTATATTAGTCCCAACCAATTTAAATCACGCTCTGGATTATATTGTTTTATTTTCTGGCGAGGGAGCAATGAAGTGTGCTAAATGCCACCCTAATATATCTAGATTTACACGTTACAACTCATGGCCTGAGTCATGGTCTAAAGGCTCCTAACAATTCTCTTCTTCCTCTTACTCTCTTTATCTGTTTCTGCCTCACCACGAGTGGATTTTCCTCCCATTGTTTGAGCGCACATTTCAAAAATCCAGCTGACAAGGATTCATGTGCCAAATCCAATACATTTCAAATAAAGCAGGATTAGGCAGACTAAATCCCATTTAGTGGGGAAACACACAGTAACTGATGTGAAATGCTTTTACAAACTTAATTTTGTCAACTCTGTCTCCGTAGTTATTGAAGCAATACATGAGGCTTTTCTTATTGTTTTTATTTTTTTCCTTTTATTGAAAGCCACAAGTATACAGCCACAAGTGTTTACAATACAAACAGGTCAAGTATGCCAGGGGAGATACAAAATATAAAATGATAATAATAATAATAATAAAAGGAAAGAAACAACTCAATTTACATAAATCATTTGAAAAATACAAAGAGTGTATGTGTTATTATTACTGCAACAGACTATAATAGAAATATAGTGTTTAATTTGAATGGACAGCTCTATGAAGTTAGGTGTTTTATTTTAGAATTTGGTCAAAATTAAAATCAGGTTGATTAAATAAATTTGAGAGGTGAGATTTGTGTCATAGTTTATGAAACCAAAAAGAACATTTTCCCAACACAAGGAGAATCCAGGGTAAATAAGTTCAACTAAGTATCGAGACAGTTTACTCCAAAGTAATTTAGTATGAGGGCATAACCAAAATAAATGTACAGTTTACATGGCTTTTTTGAGATACTGTAAATAGTGATTGGTTGGGTAAAACCTATGAAGCATTTTAAAAGAAATCTCTCTGACTTTATTAGTGAGAAACGACATCTGCGGCAGAAGCCAGACCTTGTCCCAACATATATCTCTTACAAAACTCGACCAGTGTGATAACGAGGAAGGTGTACTAATGATGTCATGTTGAAAAAGTATTATTATAAGAATTCTTTTGTTAATATTCTTACAACGTGGAGAGAAGCTACTTTTATCAACATCAGTATCAAGTACATTACCTAGAACAGGGAGATTACCGTCAACCCTAAAACCTGGATAGCATCGAAAACAATCAAAATCTTCCTAGGAGTAATAGGGATAAAATACTGAATAAGAATAAAGTTAACCGTCTTGATTGACTGACCAACAAAATATTGTTATTAAACCGTTGTTTAAAAAAGATTGATCTATTTTTTTAATAAAACATATTTATTGTTCCATATATCAAATCTGTGGGGACCACCTAGACCACCTAACCAAGAAAATATGTAAAGGGGAATAAAGTTCCACAGAGAAGTTGGACCCCAGGGGCCTGTATAAGGATGAGGTTTCACAAACTCTGAGTCTCACCCTGAACACTGAGTTTTTGGTTCCAGAACAGCTGATTTGAGTTTGTTCAATCAACTCGGAATAAATTCACTCAAAGATAAGCGCGTGCAACACAACTATAAAAAAGCAGTCTAAATGGAGCTATGATACTGTGATTCACCATGGCAACAACCACAAAAAAATCTGTCTGTGTACTTTACCCCTCTGGAACTGACGATGGTTGACGCGAGGATGGATAAGGTTATGTAAATATCTCATGGAGTGTTAAGAACAATGATACCGCTCCAATAGGTTATCTGGAAATGAAAATACATCTAGTCAGGGCCTCAATATCATCTCCCAACGCATGTTTAACTCCCTGTGAAGTAATACAGCTTCTTCATCAACAGGTTTGTCGACAAATGGACATGCCACAGTCGAGAAAACAACTTTTTATAGTCTGCTTAACAGAGTTATTATTAAACCAACCCTGTTTTTTTTATTCATGCTGATGACAAAACTGCAACAAAATGCGCCTAATACAGACTGAATGAATGAGGAAATTAAACAGCGCTGTGTCAGAGGACTGAGAGAAACTCACGGTTTATGGACTTTTTTCACAGCAGACATTTTGTCTTGTCATAGTAGGAGAAGGACAGCTGAAATTGATAACCTTAACAATGGC
Organism: Etheostoma spectabile; assembly: GCF_008692095.1. NCBI lineage: Eukaryota > Metazoa > Chordata > Actinopteri > Perciformes > Percidae > Etheostoma > Etheostoma spectabile. The sequence goes on from NC_045742.1 coordinate 12,895,703, forward strand.
TCAATTCCATCAAGTGTCCCAGTGAGCTATTTCATGCACAAGACCAGGGCCTCTCCTGAGTGGAATACAGCCATCAATATTGGTTTTGAACACACCTGTGCTTGTCCTACTATGACAGGTCAACATGTCTGCCTTGAAAAAGGTCTATTGAAGAAAACCTGATCCCAACCAGGGTAGGTTAAGTTACCTCTCCTTCTAAAATGGGCTGGAGATTTATTTATCTCTCTTTTTGAAACAGAAAACCCCAGTTTCCCTCATCTAAGGGTTAACAAACTCAGAGTTTTCACTAAACCTGCTTTCTGAAACGGGCCTCTGAGGTATTGCTTGATCCAATTGATTTTAAATGTTTAATTTAAGGTAGTAAAGTTCAAAAAGTTAAGGCCACCTTTACAGTACTCATTCATAAGAACAGATTTTCTTACATAATGAGTGTGTTTTTTTTCAAACAAAGTCAAAGAGAAGTTTGTCTATAGTTTTACAAGTGTGGGTATCAACACTAAGTGAAAATGCAGTGTATGTATGCATATCCCTTCAGCCTTTGAAAGTAAAACCCTGGCTCTTACCAACAGATCTATTTAAAGCCATTGCAATTCTATAAAATTAATAGCTAGAGGAACTTCCCCTTCTCTCTCATTTCATCAACTGGCCCTATTTTCCACACTGACATTGCATACCAGGAACTGTTGTCCTTGTTTCAACAAAATATATTATTTGGTAATCTCTGTCTTTATTTCCTACCTGCAGCTCTTCAAAGGCTTTTCAAAGTCCTTTAAGAGGGGCAGCAGAGGAAAAAGACATAATTTATATTCCATAGATAACTAATAAAGGAGAAACAGGTGGTCTGTGTGCATGCATTTCTTACTTTGGGGGATTTGTGGCAGAGAGGAATGAACAGCATGATTCCCTTTGATTTATCTCTGCGTGTGTGTGTGTGTGTGTCCGTGTCCGTCCTTAGGCTTCCATAGAGGAACGGCTGAAGCAGCTCCAGGATGCACATCGAGACTTTGGCCCCGGATCACAGCACTTCCTTTCCAGTAAGAGTTCTTTACCGCTATTTGTGTTGTCGTACCAATCTGTGCCATGCTGTGCCAAGGCATCGTCTCAGAGTACGGGGTGATAAACAGAAGGTTAGATGTATTACAGTTTTGATATGATAAGGCCATACAACATTGCCTGTGTGTGTGTATTTGGGTTAGAGGTGGAGCTGGCAGGCTTTGTTTGTCTGTCTTCATCAGTTCCAGCACACTGTTGCGATAAACATCCCCAGTGATGCTCATCAGATCCGCCATTGCTCTAATTTGAGCAGAGATACATATTTGTGGATTCTGTCTCTTCTTTTACCTGCTGCTCTTCAAAGGCTACAGAGAAGTAGCAGGAGGCCTGCAAAAAAATGTGATTTACTTTACCTAATTTAACTGATATGTGTTGCCGGGCTCTTTTGGATGTTATATATATGGAGCTCTCCACGGCTTGCATAAATGGAGAGCCAGGAAACACTTTGCTCAACATTGCTGAATCTTTGAAATCCATGCTGTAGACTTGTGCTAGAGCCTTCTTACTTCTATCTGTGCATGTGTTTGGTCCTTTTTGTCTTATGCCTGTCTCTCTGTCAATGCCTCTTGTTTGTTTGTATGTTTGTCTTTGTCTGTCTCTGTGTGTCTTGTTTGTTAGCTGCAGACATGTTGTGTTTTTGTTGTGTCTCCCTCCTTCCTATATTTCCTCTCTTTGTTTTGGTGTGGAAACATTTGATCACAATGAAGGATTATGGAAAAGGTGCACTGTGCCTTCTTTGGTATGTGTAGTGTACTTTTCTGTATATTGTCATCTAGAGCAATGTTTTACACTTTTGCTTATTTGCTTAAATAAAAATTTGATTGCAAAAATGTGTTGCAGGGCTCTCTGTGTGAGTGCATCTGACATGTGTGCTTGTGTGCCTTCAATGTCCTCACCAAACCCCATCCAGTTTTACTGCTGTCACGCTGGCTCAGAGACCCTACACTGGGGCTTATATCACACTACCCAACTGCCAGCTCAGCCCACTGCACCCTGCAGGAGTGTGTGTGTGTGTGTGTGTGTGTGTGTGTGTGTGTGTGTGTGTGTGTGTGTGTGTGTGTGTGTGTGTGTGTGTGTGTGTGTGTGTGTGTGTGTGTGTACGCGGGCACATTTTTATGCACCATGGAATGTAACTGAGTACTTACAATTTTCAAGAACTTTTGCTTTACTTAAGTATTTCCATTCCATGATTTGCTTCACTTCAGTGGGAAATATTGTACTTTTTACAACAGCTATGATTAATAATTACTTTTCAAATTAAGAGTTACATTTTAAAATGGAATAAGCACGTAAAATACAAAACATTGTTAAAGAATATACCAGTGGCTCCTAACCTTTCTTGTTTGTGACTCCTTACAAAAAACATTGTCTACTTAAACCCTATTTACAGTGGCCAGAAGTGCAAAACAACATTACAAAGCTTTGTAGTGTTGTTTTGCACTTCCCCGCCACTGTACCTATTTCATATGTCAGATATCTGTGAGGACATCCAAAACATTGTTACATTTAAATAACAGTTTGAGGCTCAGAGAGGCTGAACTCAACAATTCCTCAAAAAAACAAACATCAAAGAAAAGTAAAGAAAATAATACAAATTTATGTCACAGAACATTGCTTTTCTTCTTTATTAATCATCTCACGACCCCATAGATTTATCTTTTTAGAGGGGGCCCAACCCCTAGATTGGGAACAGCTGGACTTTTTTACAGAACTGTATGTAGGGTAGTGCACCTTGAACAGCTGTAACAATAAAATGCTACTTACGCATTGATGCAACACTATTAACAATCTAATATGGTATAATAACAGTCAAAGCAGACATTTTTCTGCATAATGAATACATGTGATACTTTAAGTAAATATTTCTGATAAAACCTATCTGACCTATATATCTTTACCTAGATTTACCTAAGCTGGATGTTGAATGCAGAGCTGACTTCTACTTGTAGTAGAATATATTTAATTTGTGGTATTTGTTCTTAAGTAACGAATAGTTCTTCCTCATCTAGATTTGGGAGTCTATTTTGTCTTTGTGTATGTGAGTATGCCAAGCAACAACATTCAAGTCTGCTTTGTGCTGTGTTGTGATATGAAAATGTACAATGACATGGTGTGTGTATGGTTGCGTGTATGCCTCTGTGTCAGTGTGTCAGTGCGTATTCTCTGCCTCTTGCTTCTTCCAGTGCAGTCTGTTCTGTTTGATCCTCAGCTGAACCCCCTGTGGTTCAGTTTGGAGGCTGGTTTAAACGCTACAGTCACCCTGTCTCACCGAGTCCTCTGCCTCCACTATTGTATAAGGCCGTGCCAAACAAACCAACACAATAGACATGTCTCTTTGGCTTTGCTGCGCCTGTTGTACACCAGAGTAGCTCTGTTAGGAAGGTCTAAATGGACTCGCTGTCTGGACACGCTGTGCACAATGGCTTTTCATGCATGACATGCCAGTTCTGAAATTGATTTGGCTTCTGTGTGTTTGCGCAGGTTCAGTGCAGATACCGTGGGAGCGTGCCATCTCCCCCAACAAAGTGCCCTACTACATCAAGTAAGTGCAACTTCAGGGTAAATTCCTGCTCTGTAGGAAAGTATGTACTTTGGCTGGATTCAGGTTGGGGTATTTTGTTATTTGTATGATAAATGCTTTTGACTAATGTATGTCTGTTTAGCATATTTGTGACATTTACTTCCACTATGGTTAAAGGAACATGCCGCCGTTTTTTGAAATAGGGTTATTTGCCATCTTCCCTAGATATAAATAGGTTTTGTCTCAGCACATGCATTGTCTTAGTCCGGCAGCACCACCGTTAGTTTAGCTTAGCATAGTGAATGTAATCCTGTAGAATCTTTTGTTGCCGGATAGCATGTTGTGAGTAAAAGTGAGCCAACAACAACAAAAGCACATGAAGCACATTACACCATGTGAATAGCTACTTTCCTGCCTGCAAACCTTTGATGGGCTAGGTTATTTTTTCAGTCTGAAAAAAAAATTGAAAGATAGGAATCGATTCAGAGATCTGACAGAAAGATATCCCAAATTAGACACTTCCTGCCATACATTTTAAAAGATGTTTCCATTGCCTTTGCATTTGTACAGAGGTTCCATTACAAAAAAAAAAAAAAAAAAAACTGAGTCCTATGTAATTGAGCACTCATCTGTTTATCTATTTACTTCAACAGTGCTATTTAACCCTTAGAGTGCTGCTGGTTTTATCAATGAAGTGTGTGTGTGTGTGTGTGTGTGGTGTGTGTGTGGTGTGTGTGTTTTGTGTTTGGGTTTGTTGTGGTGTTTGTTTTTGTGTGTGTTGTGTGTGTGTGTGTGTGTGTGTGTGTGTGTGTGTTTGTTTGTGTGTGTGTTTGTGTGGGCGTGTGTGTGTGCATAGAGGTGGTATCTTTGTGTGTGCAGGTTGGTAACTGTGCAAGCAAAATTATTTTCTTAATCATGAGCAACAGAACCTTGTGGGTCATGTTTTAGTCTGCTAGTCAATTCTTTATGGGCTATATTACAATACCAATAATGGTGGGAGTAGTATCTGAGCAGCACTTTTTTGGGTACCAATAAATGAGCACTCGCAGAGGTAAAACGATGAAGGCTGCTCTAAAAGGCCCCTGGGTCCTGGCAGACTTTCTGCTTAGGGGTTGTTTCTCATTTATTTTGCTGCATTTGTCATTTTTTATTGCCTCTTTTTTTCTAAATGTTCCCATAGAGCTAGTAGTGGGATAAGAAGGTAGTGTAAATGTAAGTTTCTTTTGGTATTTTTTATGTGTCTATGAGTTGAGATATCATGTAGTGTCCCTGAGTGAAACCTTTTAAGTTACCGTCAGTATATCTCGAGCAAAGCAGCAGTGTAACTTTGATGCCTGAACCTGAATCATGTTTGACGTATGTCTGCACTTCACAGGCCTGTAATCTCCTATAAACAATGGTCGCCCTATCTTGCCCTCTCATTTTTGTCTTTCTCTCTCACTTACTACCCTTTGATCTCCTTTCTTTTACCGTCTGCCTGACCTACCTGTCTTTGCTTTCCTCGGTTCATTTGTACTCCCATTTCTACCTTGATCTTTTTGGCCTGAAAATGTGCAACCCTGTTTGTGCCTCCTTCATGAATTCTTCTGCTTTTTGTTTTTTTTGTCTTCTCCCAGCCATCAGGCCCAGACAACGTGCTGGGACCATCCAAAGATGACAGAACTGTATCAAGCACTAGGTGAGTAAGGTGACAATTAAAGCAACCTCCAAGTCATGCTCATTGGCCCAGGACAACCCACTGGGCTGCACTAGCAGCACGGCAATATTGGGTTTCTGCTTTGAAGGCCCTGTCACAACACCTTAGGGACCACATCTCAACTGTCATTAACCTATGAGGCCCAATATGCCAGCGCTGTTATTGCTTTTTTCTTAGCCCTTAATTAATCTTGATTAAACAACATCATGTGTTTTGCTTCTAATCTGATCTGACACAGAGAGCTTTTGAGTGAGATAGGCAGGCTGTTGCATACACATGCTCAGCTAGACACACGCATGCGCACATACACATAAAATATCATTTATGACTTCTGCAATGGCGTGATAACTAGGAGGAGAGATAGTGTTGTCTAATATCTCGACAGCAGGGTGAAGTGGCACAGGATATGTTTGTTTTCCTTCATCTTTTCATATACTCAAATCTCTTTCTCTTTCCCTCCATTAGCGGATCTGAACAACATCAAGTTCTCAGCATACAGAACAGCCATGAAGCTGCGTCGAGTTCAGAAGGCTCTGAGATGTACGTACAGTATGTCATCAATGGTATTTCCTGGCAGCAAGGCTGGGATGGCTTATGAGATATACTGACATCCTGCACCATCAGTAATCCACTATGACACGCTCGCTTTGAGAATGAGATCTAACGATTAGCTGTGACACATTTCTTATTCAGTTTTAGAAGGAGTCATCTCTACATTACTTGGCTTTAAAAGCCAGAAATCAAAAGTATTGTTAAACTCAAGAGCCACTAGAAACCACTCAACCATCGGACTCTTTCCTTATTTTCACCACAGCCTTGATTGTTTGTTTGTGTGGTAATTAGAGCTATTAATTGGACCATTCAGCTTACAAAAGTGAGGCAATTAGTGTATTTAGTGTATTACTGCATGGTTGAGGCATAAATGTGTGCCCCTTCATGTTCACAGAACTTGTTGCATCCTACTCGGGCCAGACCCTCTCATATTCTGCCCAATATTGTAACTATTGCTGATTTTTCCAGTGCTTCTTTTCATGATGTTTCTTTATGCCTCACATTCTATGCGCTCTTGGTTTTTCACTACCTCAAACTTGGCCTTTCTTTCTCCCTCTTTATGCTCTCATGACACATGCTCGTGTCCATCTTCCATCATCTGCAGTGCTCTAACTCCCACTGACTGTGGCCAATTTCACACTTTTCCTTCCTCACCCCCTTCCCTTCTCTTGCAACCTTCCTCCAACCCTTGCTCTCCTCCATATCCTGAGTTGCTGTAATAAAAACTCAGCATCCTCAAACTACTGTGAAAAACCTCTTTCAATGACTCTCCGTCTTACTTTCTCTTGCCCACTCTTTTATCTTACCCTACTAGTTGATATCAATACAGGATTTAATTGCCAGGCTGCCTTGATAACAGAACTCTGACTCTCTCTCTCTCTGCACACTTTATGATTGTGAATGATTGAGCAGTGCTGCATAAGAGCCCATCAGAAATACATTTTTTGGTGATTCCCTCACAACCCTGAGCATGCTCTCGTTATCTCCTCTTTCTGTTTGACGTCATTATCTTGCTATTCAATTATTCAGTACCTGGCTCCAGAGATGGGCCATCAAATTAGTTTAGAAAAGCAACATCAAATTTGTGTCACTGCTCTTGAAACATCTGGTAGGCAAAAAGAGTGAACATGCTATTGCCTGTGCTCTCATATTCTGAGATAAGAATGATGATCCTGCTCTGTGTCTGTGTTTATGTGTTTGAAGGTTAATGTGCAGTCATGTACTTATGGACATAGTTGGTCAGCCCCTGCATGTGTACATGCATGCCTGTGTACATGATTTTAAACTAATAATCAGTTTACTTGATTTCCAACCATAGAGAAACATAAATAATTGTGTCACATCCAAAACATACAGTACATACACATGGTCAGTGGTGGAATGTACCTAAGTACATTTACTCTATATGCTACAGTGCAATTTTAAATTCCTTTTACTTTATACTCCACTACATTTATTTGATAACTTTAGTTACTTTGCGGGTTTTATAAATAAAAATATAAATCCTCTTAAAAATAATATTACTTAAAAATAGCCCCATCTTAACCAGCTGCAACATTAAAGTGATGAACACATTCATTTATCGATATTTATATAATTACAATAGTATTTCTACAATAAACACTACACTTAAGTGAAAGACCTAAATACTTCTTCCTCCACTGCACATGGTCACAATAAAAGTGTTTTTCCAGGTATCTGTGTTCCTCAATATGTATCTATGTGTGTTTTTAGTGGATTTAGTAGCGCTGAGCAGCCTCGGGGAGGTATTTCGGGAGCAGGAGCTGCAGCAAGGGGAGCATGTGATGGACGTGGTGGAGATGATCCATGGCCTGACGGCTCTGTATGAGAGGCTGGAGGAGGAGAGGTCCGTCCTGGTCAACATTCCACTTTGCGTTGACATGTGTCTCAACTGGCTGCTCAACGTCTACGACAGGTAAGCTAGGGTGAGATGTCTCCATGTATTTATTAAAATCTACTTGGGTTGAAATATTTATACATAATTAAGTAAATAAGTAGGCAAAAAAATCAAAATAATGAGATAAAAGCTGATTGTTGAGCTGTCATCCAAGTTGATTATTCTGCTGATCACTGACCTGGAGGGTTACTTAAAGGTTAGCTGAGACCATTTTGCAAATCAAAGTTTGTTTATGGGTCTTAGGGTGTTCTCCTGCAAAGTTAAACAAAAAGTTGTATATAGCCTTTTGTAGGTCTAGATGGTTAAGTTGCCTCAAGTAATGTGAGCATCAGTGATGGGAATAACTAACGTCATAAATAACGGTGGAAGTTTTTTCAGTAATGAGTAATCTAATTGATTACTCTTTTCATCTTAATAACGCTATTACCGTTACTGCCAAAAAATGTGGCTGGTTACTATAATTGAAGCTGCTTTTTTCATCAGACAAACTAGATCTCTGAGCTGAGAGGCAAAGGCTTTTTTTCTTCCTTGGTTGGTGGGCAGTGCACGAGACAAGCGCATAAATGCTGACGATTGGCTGAGGTGGAGTAAAATTTCATGGTAAGCCAATCAGAGGTAAAGTTGAGCAAGTGTTCATAACGAACAACACAAGCAAGTCAGTCAACCAGAGACAGGTATGGTGTTATGAAATCAAGGGGGGGGGGGGGGTAACTTTTCCTCCAAAGATTTCCCCGTGGTCAGAAACAGGCACTATGATTCTAGAGTGGCTACTCGCTCCGAAACTAATCGCTGTCATCTCTCACTTCCCCCTCTGCTCTATCTCACACACACCACACACACACACACACACACACACACCACACACACACACAGACACACACACACACACACACACTTGACATGCACACCAGTGCAAAAGTAAAACTTACGTTATTTGCACTACAAAGATTTTATGTAGTATACTTGTTATTTATTTTTGCTATAGTGGCATCATTTAATTTTGCCAAGTTGTGGCCTGTTGACAGGAAAAAAAATATCAAAAGTTCCAAAACATCTATTGTGTTATTTGTATCAATCCACTAGACATATCTACATACAGGGCATTTGATTGGAGGCCAGTATCACTTTGTACCACAGCAATATTAAGAGTTTAGATTTCTGTACAGTTTCTGTTGTATTAAGTGTCCATTTCATTATGATATTCAGATTT
>NC_045742.1:12904662-12908200 GCF_008692095.1 Etheostoma spectabile
ATTGAACATGCACGTGTATTTTATGTTCTGTTAAAAAGAGGGGGAGGTGGGGTCACATTTGAGCATTTCAAAATTTACTTGAAAGTAACGCATCAGTTACTTTCTAAAGTAACTACTATTTGTAACTGCGCATTTAATTAGTAATATAGTTACTTGGAATAGTATAGTTTTTGGAAGAAGTAACTAGTAACTGTAACTAATTACTTTTTAATAACTTGCCCAACATTGGTCAGCATTAGTTGGGGTTCAATCTTTAAAATGTAACAAATGTGGAGTTAGAAAGAAGTTTTTCAACTCGGCTGCCCGCTCTTCATCTCTGCTTGAGGCTAACGGCACAAGGCTACATTAGATAAGAGGCTCACTTTTACTCACTCATTCAATTTACAATGAAGAAGAATGCATGGTATACAAAAAATAAAAGACAATGTTTCTGGTTGCGTCAGTTTCTTTCCTTTTTTTGCTTTGCATTGTGAGGTGACAATGTGAGTGCAATGCTAAATTGGTGACACTCATATCTGCCTTGTAACGCTCAAATTTAGTCTTATCGTATTATAGCAACAGTTGAGAAGAATTTAATGGCTTCACCTACTCTCGATCACTGCTTTTGTCACGTTACATGCAACTGACATTGTGAATCTGCACTGTGGAACCTTTCACATTACACCAGGTAACAGTCAACTGTAGTATCAAACATAATGGAACTAAATAAACATTACATACTGAGATTAACTAATCTCACGCCAGTATAAACTATATTTAAGTATTCCTCACAGTCCTAGGGCAGCCTGTCTGCAAGTTGATGTAAGTGTTTTAATGGCTTGTTGTACAGACATCCATAAAGAGCCACAGTGTGGCTAAAGCTAAAATAACAATGTCCAGGCAGAGCGCCAAGCATCCCTTCTGAGACGCAGCAGAAACAAATCCTCTTTCACACCAACTTGCACCCCAACTTTGCTCCTGATTGACTATTTGGTGCCATCTCAAAAGATAAAACACTGAGCACAGAGGCAGTGAAACAGGAACATCCTCACAAGTGCTGTAAATTCGGTCGGGAGCTCTTTACTACTGGCTGCTAATGAGAGACAATCATAGACTTTACCCTCTGCATAAATTTCAGTAATTGCTTTTTGTTTTCCAATAAATAGCAGTAGTGAATCTGAATGAGGTGTGTGTGTGTGTATGTGTGTGGCCTCCAGAGGCATGTCACACTAGGAGGGCGTGCAGGAGTGACATGTCCCCTGAGGAACAGCACTAGAGATATTGAAGATGTAATACGACACACAGCAGAAAATGTGTGTGAAAGGTGCTGACAGCCAGTTGCCCCTCTGTGATCTCGAGTTCCTCTCAACCAGCTCCAGCTCTGAATCTAACAGGGACAAAAAGAGAAATAGTCTTCTTATCATGTCTCATGTTTCTCCATGTTACTCTGATGGCCTTGCCTAAGTAATGTTTCACTTCCTTGTAGTTTGACCTATCGGAAGATTAAAAAAATGGCCCTACTTTCTACAACATCCCAGCTCTGGAAAATTAACTCACTCTTTGATTCAATTTAATTCTTCATTGATCTGACATTTTCTGATGAATGTTTCCTTGATTTCTCAGTTAACAATTCAAATGTCAATTCAATAAGCCTCTGGTTTCTGCCAGTGCTGCTCATCTCCACTGTAAATTCTTCCGGGCTGTCTTGGCACTGGAGTTGAGAAATCTCAACACGATCGGTGACGGTGTGTTTGGGTGTTTTAATTTAAGCAGAAAAAAAAACTAATTCAGGTCAAACCAGAGTCAATCTCACTGGGCTTGTTATTGGCTAGTGATTTATTCAGTTATTTATTCAGCTGAGGACAGCACCTTTGATCCTCACAAATACTGGATATGTATATTTAATTGTGTGTTCCTACAATATGTATGCCCATGTTTGTCTGTACAGTAAGTGACATTGCGAGCTTGTTATTGCTCTTCTGGCCATAAACCCATTGACACAACTTCTTCAAATCCCTGGAGTGCCTTTAGGTGCTCTAGATGAGCTCTAATACAATTTCACACTGTTGCAATGACCTGTATTGTACTCCTTTGAACCAAGATGATTTCTCCACACTTTGTCCCTCCCAGAAGGGCTTAGCCAATGTATGAATGTATTACTGGAGCCATGATTTGAGATCATTTATTGTTCATACATTGTAACCTTACAACTTATTCTTCTTCTCTTTCTTTCCACCAGTGCTCGCAATGGCAAAATGCGAGTTCTCAGCTTCAAGATGGGATTGGTGAGCTTGTGCAATGCAGACGTCCAAGAGAAGTACAAATGTAAGTGGGATGCTCGCTCATGTGCCTAATGCATCTCCTCAACTGCAAACAATGAGCCAAAACAAAACGGCCCTGATTGCCAGTATTACATAAAGACATCCACTTAGTCTAATGGAGGATATGAGTCTGCTGCTATAATGGAGAAAGCTCTCTTTACTTCTACAAAGTACACCGGGGGCCTTTAAAAGGATTGCTTGCCAAAGACACATTCATGCACACTCTCTTTCTATGGCTCCCACTCCCATTTGTCATAAATCAATTAGCAAAGAGCCAAGGCACCTCGCCTTTTTTGATTACATGAGATATGTTTTACTGTTCTATTGTAACCCAAGTTTACAAGTCATCATGTAAACATAGATAAAAATTAAAAGTGAGCATTTGATAGCTGGACCTTGAACAGCTTGTAGCTGATAAAAGTTCAGAGACAGCACTGCCAAACCCATGCCAGGATTATTCATGCCTGGCACACCATCTGTGTCAGCTCTTAAAGAATGAGCGATTTTGAGACAGATTTGCCTTCAATTGAGTGGTCCCTGAGGTGAGTCAGCCATCTTTTTCTGGTTTCAGGTAGACATGTGGTTGCCTTGCAAATAAACCTGAAGCATTTGCATTAAGCTGCTTTGAGATACAGATGGTGGGTGTTTATTCCATCATCACCAGTCTTTGGCTTGAGAAAAAGGAATGTTTGCTTGACTTGATGGTACCAGTCATTTTTGATACCACATCTTAAGTTAGGTTTATGTTTTTTTATTTAAAATCAAAATGTGGTGTTTTTAAACCTTATTTGACAAATGCACTTCTTACGGCATGCACTGGCTTCTGCCTCTAATTTTCTCAACAGAAAAACATAGTTTTTCAGGCCTCCAAAATTATCCACCAACACAAGTTTCAGAGTATATTTCAAGGATAGTTTTTCAAGTCCATACAGTTGCAGTGTGACTTAAGTACAGTGGTGCTCATGAATTTATGAACCCATGCTAAAGTCAACTAAAAAGAATAATAATTAAAAAAAATAATCTTTTGGAAATTAATCTTAATGCCTTAATTAAAAAGAATTATAGAAAAGTCCAACCTTTAAGGACACCAATTTTTCTTTGTGAATGAATAATGTATCGTAAATAAATGTTCTTCCTTAGAATATAGGGGACATAAGTATACACCCCTATGTTAAATTTTCATAGAGGCAGGCAGATTTTAATTTTTGAAGGCCAGTTATTTCATGGATCCAGGATAC
>NC_045742.1:12908210-12915710 GCF_008692095.1 Etheostoma spectabile
GATAAAGTTCCCTTGGCCTTTGGAATTAATATAGCCCAACATCATCACAACTTCACCATACCTAGCCATAGGCATGGTTTTATTTCAGTTAGCCTAATCGCTGGTTTGATTTGCATTGAGTGATGATTTTATGGAAAGTACCCCACCACTTCGGTCCAGATGGAAATATCTCAAAAACTTTTGAAGGATTGCCTTGATTTTATTTGTCCATACTTTTCAATCAAAATACCTGTGAAACTTTTGTCATTGTCATCATCTGTACTTGTGTGTAGTGCCAGTTAGCAAAGGTTAGCATACAAACAAGTAACAATATACCTGATAAACAACAGCATGTTAGTGTTGTTATTGTGAGCGTGCAAGCATATAGCTAAGAACAGTCTCATAGATCTGGTAGTGTGGCTGTAAACCCGTGGCTGGGGTTTATTTATTTTAGGTGGCCATTTCAGTAGGGGATTAGATAACTACGGTGCCCCCCTAGGGTCAGCTGAGAACAAAAAAACCAAACTCAGGCTTTATAAATGTGCGCAAATACTATTCCCCAAAATTATGAATATGCTTTTTTTTTTAAGTAAGTGCTGTAGTACAACTAGCAGGAGACAAGTTATAATTGAGATACGTTTGGAGACACTACCTTATTTAATCATTAAATTAATATGTATTTTTGTTCTCTTTGTATATCTTTTTGGTGTTGTAGTTTGTAGACGATCCCTAAGAACTCGATTTACTGTTGTGTCACTGCCGAGTGCTCGTAGAGACCAATGTTATTTCTCCAGGCTGGAGGATGGCTCATTTTGATGAAAATTAGTTTGTAGCTTGTTGTTAACCTTACTATGTTAGAAAAGAATTGTCATTTGTGATTTAATAACATTTTGCTGTAGAGTAATTGATCCCGGAAGTTCGAATCTGTGAATATCTTTATAACTTTGCACACGTTTAGAAAACCAAGGACATGGATTATGAATCCGTGCGAACATTTTATAAAACTAAGGCCACAGATTTTTATTCTGTGCGCACGGTTTAGTTTTTTGTTTTCTCAGCTGACCCCAGGGGGGCTCCATAGATAACTGACCCACTAATGCTTCAATAAAGCACTGTTACTACCTGTTATGGGAGGGCTTTGTACCTAAAACTGAGTAAGAGGTATTTTCTTACCAACTAGAAATTATTGAGAATTTATTAAAGACTTAAAAACACATTTGGTATTGGGATAGTTTGTGGGTTGTGCAGCCAACTCCAGAAACACTATTATCCCACTTCTGGGTTTGCAACATTGCAGGTTTCAAATGTAATAGGGCCTATATATCGTGGCTGTGTCTTCATAAAACATCCACGTCCAAAACTCATCTTCATCAAACGGCTCAATGTGAACATTTAAAATGTCAAATGTGCCTCGGTTCTGGTTGTGAGAACTATTTGGAGGAGGCTGTTAACCATGCAGGTGTTAAAGACAAGTGTTGTCTCTGGAGGGTTGAATAAGTACACAGAGATGAGGGTACATGTGCTGCTTATACTGGCATTGTTCAGCACCCTCAGACGCCTGTCAACATTCATCTCTTCAGTGACAGGCAGAGTCCCAGATAGCTTGGTAAAGGCCTCATTTAAAATCTGACAAGACTCCACTTATGCAGCTTTTTCATCTCCAAGCAGACTAGCCAGGCCACTAAAACTGATTCTGTCTCTGTCTACATGTCACTGAAGTGAGTTTTATTCCACATAATTAGGTTTGGTAAACCCTGTTTCCCGGAATTAGTGGCTCATTGTTAAACTTTTGATGACTGATGATGATAACTGTTTGACGGTCAAACACAGTATACAGTTTTTGTATTCATACTAAAGTTATGCCATTATTTTGCAGACAAACTTTTTAAATTGTGGATGCCTGCTTTTGTAATTAAAATCCAAATTTACATTTGGAGAAGCTGAGAACTTGTAGCAATAAATACGTGAATCAGAAGATCTAGATGTTTAAGAGAAATGTTTGCAGATGTGATGATGATACAAATTGCTATTTTTTAATGCTTTATAACGCAGTGCACAATTAATGCTGTTATACATGGGTGTGTTATCAGATCAATTACTGCATTATTGATAGATTACTAGATGTATTTCTGGTGTTTGCAGATTTATTCCGTCAGGTGTCTGGTCCTGGAGGTTTGACAGACCAGCGTCACCTCAGCCTGCTGCTCCATGAAGCCATCCAGATCCCCCGCCAGTTGGGTGAAGTCGCTGCTTTTGGGGGCAGCAATGTGGAGCCCAGCGTCCGCAGCTGCTTCCGAGTGGTGAGGACAGAGTTACTGCATACTGTGCATATCACACCTAAACACATTCACAGACAGACACCGCTGCATGTTTGCTACACACGTGGATTCAAACAGCAGATGAAATTATTCGTCTGGAATACGTTGTGAGTTCACCTCACCCCATTTGATCAGATGCACACTGTCCCAGCATTGATTTAGTCTTATTTCAGTCACAAGATTCAACTACTTACTACAGTTACAGTTTGTATATCTGATGTTTCTTGATTAATATTACTGCTGCATGTATGTGTTTGTTGCATTTTACTGCTGCTAGATGTTTACAGTTGTGCTAATTTTAACTCCTTTATGTACTGTTGAGTAGTTTAGCCTACAGCAATCATCATATTGTATAGGATCATCATATGTCGTGGCATTGCAGTTCTATGAGAACCACATATCTCTAAAAAGAAGAGAGTTTTGAATATTTTATCCAGATAAAGATGCAGGAGAATTTTTAACCTATATAAAGACAGAACTTAAAAAATAAATGTTAAAATCAAACATTTGCCTTCCAATGATTTCCATTAAAAGGGAAGTTTCAACATATTATGTCAGCTATGTGAAGCCCATTGTGTTTTACTGACATCACCAGGGGAAATGGAGAGGTAATATATAATTATTTTACATAAGGAAGCCCCAACTGCACCACACATATATTCAGTGTTGCCTCACAAGAATTACATCACATTAATATTGCATTGCATTGCTTTTAAAATACATGAAATACAGTCATTGGTATATAATGTTTCTAACCATAAATTAATTGTAAGTGAAATCCAGTTTAAAGTTTAAATGAGAAAGTTGCTTTTGAAATACATGATCTTTTGGATTGTTGATATGATGAAGTGTGGACACAGAGCCTAGTAGCGCACAAGCAATAGCTTATGAGGAGACATGTTAAAACCATGAATTGAAGCATTTGTCTTTCCTTCCTTCTTGTTCTAAATGCATCTGAAGTTGTACGTTTGGCCAGGTTGCAGGAACTTTACCTGGTTTCATTCGATTTGGGACACCAGATAATTAGGGAGTTGTTTGGGGTAGGTAACAGCTTTTTTTGGAACACTGATAGTTTTAGATGAAATGCCTGTTTATCATTTTGCTTGCAAATGATTGACATTGGTGTGGGGGGATGTGGGTGTACACCACTTGCTGAACCTCTCATAGACCTTCACTTTCTAACTCTGCTGGCAGAAGTAGGAGCAGATTGATTGACTTATGACAGAGAATATGTGGCGGTTTTATAATAGTACTGTATTTGCAGAGGTTCTTGGGTCAAATTGGGGTATTTCTCAACAATTAAGTTTTTAATACTTTGTGAGAAATGTTGTTGTTAATAACAACTATTAACAAAATGTTAATATATTGATTCACATACACACACCGTTTAGTGGATACTAAATGTTTATTTCTGTACTTTTCCCATGAGGTTTTAAGCATCCCATCTGCTCAATGATGCATTGAGATGCGGCGGCGTGCTCAGCATAGTCAGTGCCAGCTCCAGGTGTTTGGTATGTGAGGAGCTACTATTTGACCTCCCACATGGAGATGGCTAGTTTACTACCAGAGAGGAGTTCCTTCATCCCTGGGAGACTCTATACCTCTGTACACCTCACCGTCTGTGTGATCAGTGCACACACACCACACATCCACACACACACACACACACACACACACACACACACACACACACACTCACACACACACTTATTATGCTACTCTGCTTGAGCAATGAAGGTAGCCCCAGGGAAATCAACCTCTTAGTGTATCTCTGATGCAGACTTAATGAGAATTTAGCACATCACGGATTTTCAGCGCTTGGAGAGTCTTTTATTAGGTTGACTTTTTATCCCACTTTTTGGAATTATGATCAAGGTGTCTGCAAAAGAGACGGACTGCATGCAGGCACACAAACACACATACAGTATACACACAGACAGAAGTCATGCCTGCGTGCTTTAGCTTCATAATTGTTTAAGTAGTCGCATTATAGCAAAAATATGTCCCACAGTGTAGTGCATCTTCTTTCTCCCTCTTCTTCCTTCTCTTATCTTTTGTATTCTCTTTGATTTCCCGTAGCTCACTGCTGGACCACCTTTGGAAAAGAAGCACACCTTCTCATCTCATTACTTTGTGTACCTTCCCTGCTGTTGGTCTATATTTGGATTGTTTACAATCTCATTTCTTTCCTCCCTCCCACCTTATTTTTCCAGGCCCCAGGAAAACCTGCAATTGAGGTGTCTCACTTCCTGGAGTGGATGAGCCTGGAGCCACAGTCAATGGTTTGGCTGCCTGTCCTCCACCGTGTGGCTGCTGCAGAGTCAACCAAGCACCAGGCCAAATGCTACGTGTGCAAACAGTGTCCCATCAAGGGCTTCAGGTTGGAATTACCTAACATGCCTACCTGACATAACATGACATAAAAGTGATCACAGATCCAGTGGGCTTTGCAACATCACATGAAAAAATAAATTTCCATAAATGAGGAAGGAGCATATGCACCTACATAACCCAAAACATGTTTGGTATAATAAAGGGTGGACAGTGTGTAAAATAAAGGTCAATTTTCTCCAGTTAAAAAAAAAAACAACATTTGTGGCATTTCTGCCTTTAATCACCAGGACAGCCTAGATACGAAAGGAAAGAAAGAGAGAGGGGGAAGACATGCAGGAAATGCCAGCCGGACAGCCCTCGACCCTGGGCCACTGCAACGAGGAATAAACCTTCACACATGGGCTCCCGCTCTATCAACTGAGCCCCTCAAGCACCCAACTTTTAATAGGTTTAATAGAAGTAATATGTTAAAAGAACAAGGTGAATTTATAAGTTGTGTATGTAATGTGAATGCAAAAAATTTTAAACAACTTGTTGGGACATTTTGAAAGTCAAAAGGAGAAGCAAATAAATGATTTTTAACTGTGGCAGCTGGTGTTTTTGTTTATACATAAAAACCTCTGCTCACTAAATAAAGGCTTGTTGGAGATGCTGGAACTAAGATACTATGTGTGACAATAATAAGAGGAGACACACAAGTACACACACACACACACACACACACACACACTCCGCTCTACTCTGCCCAGTTCTCTTGCATCAGTTCAGTCTCTATGTTATATTGATCTTGACAGGTATCGCAGTCTGAAGCAGTTCAATGTGGACATCTGCCAGACATGTTTTCTAACCGGACGCACTACGAAGGGAAAGAAGCTGCACTACCCCATCATGGAGTACTACACACCAGTAAGACAAACATTACCTAGTGCTTTAACAGAATACAAATTCAAGGCTCCAGGGACAAATAAAACTCAGCTGTGCTAAAAAAATACTATCTCCTGATTCCTGCTGCCAGACCTAGATTAGCCCCATCTTTAAGTGTATACTGTTAGCTATGCTTTTGCTCCCTCATCCAGATCTATAGTCTGCAGAGATTAAGTGCCACTCAACAGTAACATCCTTTTTGGCTCACATCGTGCACACACACACAGTAAAGTGCTATTTGGAGCCCGCATTGTGCACTAAACCCCAATAAAACCAGAGTCTTAGGCTATTGCACGCACAGTAGCCAAAATTGAGTTCATTCCAAGGGAGGAGCTGTAGCTGGAGAGCTGAAGTGGACTGAGATTGTGCCAAATTTAATATCTAATCAATTCTGGTCCGTACAAGAATTTTTTCCACTGGACAATATTTTATATCAGCAAGCTACAGTTTTTTTTACAATGTTAAGTCAGGCAGGCACCCATAGATTGTTTTTACTATGAAAGAGACAAAGAGTAGTAAATAAGAAAGCTAGAGAGAGAGCAAAAATAAAGCAAGGAAGCATAGAGTGCAGCAGAAACTGAATGAGTAAGCAGATGGAGCAATAAGTTATTAATCTAAAGTCAAAATAAGACAAACAAGTGCCAAGACAGAGTGGACAAATTTCAGGTGAGGTCATTTTGGGGAAAGCAACATTTTCAAGAATTCTTAAGCAGTGTAATTTGTTTCCCACCCTTTCCACCACCGCCACCTCTCATCCCTCCTCCACCCCACCAACCCCTTGCCTTCTAAATCACAACTCCAGACAACCTCGGGAGAGAAGATGAGGGACTTTGCCAAGACTCTGAAGAATAAGTTCAGGTCAAAGCAGTATTTCACCAAGCATCCGCAAAGAGGTTACCTGCCGGTGCAATCTGTGCTGGAAGCCGAGAGCTCGGAGACGTGAGTCCAACACATAAGCACAATCCAGACATCTCTCTTTCTCTGCTTTTTCTGTCCTCTATCTATTATTTTTTCACCCATTCAAACTCCTGCTGTTGTAGGCTAATCATCATGCTCTGACAATTTCCGTGTACTCTTACTTGCTGGGATGGGTTAAAGCGGACAGCTCTGTGTTCAGAATTAATGTGATGTTATTCCTGTGATCTCAGCCTGGCTCAGATGATTGGTTCACATGAGCAAGTCTTCACCTAAAGGGAAAAACCAGAGATGAAACCAATCAATCCACGAGATCATCAAGAAGCCCAGCTGAGAGCTGTAACAGGACCCAGAAAAATCTTGCATGATTATGGGTCCATGTTTTTTGGCTAATTGTGTCACTGTTAGTGACTTTTTATAGCCTGACACATGAATTGGAGATGTGACTACAGTGATGGAAGTCACACAGACATAATAATAGACATTATATTTAACTATAGGTATACTTTTATTATTGTAAAGTTATTACTAGAGGTGTGACAAAAATCTCGCGAGATTAAAATTTCTTCTCGTGGAGGTAAAAATGATCTTTCAATATCAGTCACAATTGCGCAAGTGCCTGCATGTTAACGATGTTCACAAATAAAACTCTTTGTCTGGATTATAGCAATATGTGTGTATGAAGGTTTTTTCCTGCCACAACTCATTCTCACTTGTGCGTTAGAAATGCTTCTGTGAGGTATTGATGTTTGGCTTCTGTTGTTCCCAGGCCATGCTCTTCGCCCAAGCTGCCTCATGCAGACACACACAGCAGGATTGAACATTATGCCAGCAGGTACGTGGGCCACTGGGCTGTGCTATACATCAAATCACTGCAGCTAAGTATCTCATTTTCCTCTCTCCAAATCAACCTTTCTTCTTCTTTATATCCACTCCACCCCTGCTCCCACCTCCTCTCTGCTTCCTCACCCTTTAATCTCCACAACACACTGTACTGATTGGAGTATTGATTTGTCTGTATTGTGCACTG
>NC_045742.1:12918210-12920429 GCF_008692095.1 Etheostoma spectabile
AATGTAGTCTACATTCAAGTATTTGATGTTTGGGGTTAGGAAAACTAGACTTGCAGGCGTGTCAAACACTGACACAGTCTCTGTCTCTTCCTCTCCATCTCTCTCTGTATCTCCCACCCATCCCCACCATATCAATGCGGGGGTAGAGTTCATTCCTTTCATCATCAGTGCTGCTTTGACATCTTATAGAGCATGGATGAGAGGAAGATAATAAAAAAACTCTTAGAACTTTGTTAGGATTTATATCTCTTACCCTCCCTCTCTCTCTCTCTCTCTCCATCCCTCCCTTTTTTCATTTCCTCTTACATCCATTTACATTCATACAGGAGGTTAAACACATACAGTATGTATGCACAAGTAACCCACACACACATATCCACACTACAATTTCTTATTTGCTGTTGTCCCTGACTGAGACTCCAGGTTTGTGAAGGCTTTCCAATGAAGAGTGTCACATATTGAATTACGTCCGGTCAGGCTCACAGGCCGGGCCTCCATAAACGGGACGGGATAAATCCTAAAATTCTTAGTGTTATGTTGTCAGTTTACTCTAGAGAGAAATAGTATGAGATGTGGATGTCCCTGACGGCCTCTACATCACTCATCCCTCCCCCCGTCTCTCAGTCCATCAGCTGACGACATTCTGCAAAGGATGATGCAGCATGGAGTTTGTGTTTGTGTGTACCAGGAATGCTGCAGTGTAGATTTAAGACTGCTTTCATGTAGCACGTGTGTATCTATATGTGTATGTATGTGGGCAGCCACAAGGCTTCTCATATATTTATATCAGTGGGTTGGTTAGCTGGTTAATTACCTTCCTTGAAGGAGAAACCTACCTTATGATTGTCTTACAATGTTAACATATCATTAACGTGATATAAACATGGCCACTGACAGAGATACATGCTACAATGCATAAGTGATAAGTGACACAAAACACTACTAATAATTGTAAACAGTCTTTTTCTGTGGCCCTGGACCCAAGTACTGTATGTTAATCGATTATTGGTATATTAGCCATGAAAAACTAAAAACTGCAGCTGCAAATACAAATGAACGTGGTGCGAACAACTGATTAGATGCCAACTCTAATATAGAGAAGTAGTTTTGTACTGTAAGAGAGTGTAAGAGGCTATACTAAGTAATTTAATTTAACACATGAGTAGTTTACTTTTGTTCACTTAACATCCTCTTCAATATGAATGAGCCAAAATATGCACTGTAATATGCAGCGAATATGCTACAGTCTTGCCATAGCCAGTCTAAATGTTGTATTTATCCAATTTCTCTTTTCTTATTTAGTAAAAAGACTTCAATTATTTATAGCGCTTTGCAATTATCCTCTCATTCAAGCACACACACTCACACACCGATGGCAGCGAGCTTTCATGCCAGTCATTGACCTGACCATTGAGATCAATTGCAGTTCATTGTTTTGTTCAAGGACACTTAGAAATGTGGACAGGGTAAGCGTGGAATGGATCATCAGCCCTGCATTTACTGGACAACACAAATCTACTTGTTGAGGCAGAGCCACCCATCCCATTTAATATTTCTTATCTTTTTTTGTATTCATATTTCTTTAATAATAAGTGCAATTTTAACAAACATTTTCAAGGTCTAATCAATATTTTATAGTGAAGGGTTGGTCCAACATAGCCTGGTCCTACTAGACTCTCGTACATTTCCTTTGTACAAAGGGTCTGACCTCTCTCCATTGATAAGTGTTAATTTAATGGAAGGTGGGTACTCTGTTGAAATTTAAAACTATTGGATCTGCAGAGCCACTCTGGATCTGCCATAACCAATCGCTAACGTTTGATCGTGACGCATGTATGTCATGCGCATGTGTGACAACAGCGGGGACTGACAAGGCTTATATTTAGCATTAGCATTGGTAGCGTTAGCCTCAGTCAACTCCTTCACCACTAACGGAGCCAGCTGGAAAATCCAACTTTTCCCGAACCCCTGTGGGGAGGAGGGCCACAACATCATGGCTGCCAAAAAAACTCAGCAAACATTGTTCTTGCTCTGGCTTTAACTTCTGGATATTAGTCTCTATGGCACCATTTTAATGCTACGAAGCCATCACCTGCAATTAGCATCCCACTGACTGCCATTCATTTTGGCGCGTCTCGCCTGATTGGGAATGATGGGAACCACGCAACTTACCTTCGTATAGTCGACAAATCTTCGACTTACATCAGCTGTTTAGGTTT
>NC_045742.1:12920439-12920596 GCF_008692095.1 Etheostoma spectabile
GTTAACTAGCATGTTAGTTAGCAATATTTAGCTTGTGTCTTTGTTATCTCCATATACCTACACTATCTGTCTCTGCTGATTGGGTAGCCCAGCTACCAAAAGACTTACAACTTTCAGACAGGTTGCTCACGTCACATCTACATCATCAAGCTTAGTT
>NC_045742.1:12920606-12921479 GCF_008692095.1 Etheostoma spectabile
CAGTAACGCCTAGCCATCACCGGAAAAGTGCTTCTATTTTCCTTCACCGGTCTTCGTCCAGAACAACGAGATCTGTTGGTCCACTTCTTTAACTTTCTATGGAGAAAACCCAAGACTATACCACGAACCCAGACAGAGTACTGAAGGGAAATGAAAAATGAGCTGAAGTACGTAGGAGGGCGGAGCCAGGCTAGGTCCCACATATCACAGGGATAAAAGTAATTCCAATACTCCCCCTTATTTGCCATTTCTTTATTTTTACACTGATGGAATTGTTCTTATTTATGCCATGTATTTTTAAAAACCTTCAAACATTCTTCTCTTCTACAGCCTTTGGGTTATCTGTTACAGCAGTGAAAAAGCTACTGACAGACGATTTACAGAGACGCTGTCCTTGGTCCTGAAAAGCCTCACAGCAGCTCAAACACTACTCACACACGCACACACACACGGTTGCTGTCCGTGGTGCTGGATAGCAGCATATTTTTACCCTTTTATTACCTGCATGTTGATAGACAGGGTTTTATCCTTTATAATTGTGGACACTTGTATAGCTCTCACTCTGCGGCAAGTACAATTTCTGCAACTCTGAATTCTGGTCAGTCAGATGTGTGTAGACAGCTTGCTGTTTAGTTGCAGTTCATAATACAAAAAGGCCACAGGTCTTATTCCTACTACTTAAAAGGTAAACCGCACTGATTGTTTTATCTTGAGTTTGAGGGGGTGTATTTCCCCAGTGTGTGATAATAATCAATCTTTTGCTTTTCCCTGTATTTGTTCTGATGTATCCACTCTCCTGTATTGCTCTTTTGCGTGTCTGTATACGTGTGTGTGTGTGTTTGTGTGTGTGTGTGTGTGTGTGTGTGTGTGTGT
>NC_045742.1:12921489-12923653 GCF_008692095.1 Etheostoma spectabile
TGTGTGTGTGTGTGTGTGTGTGTGTGTGTGTGTGTGTGTTTGTGTGCATACGTCTATAGATTGGCGGAAATGGAGAGCCAGAATTGTTCATTCTTCACGGATAGCCTGTCTCCTGATGAAAGTCTGTGAGTATGCTGCCAATCACCTCATTACAACCACAGCCTTTCCTGGGAATTATGTGTGTGTGTTTGGTGTTTACTGTCTTTCTTGTTGATACATTCATTTTTGCTAGTGTTTCTGTGTGTGCTCAGGCTTGTGCATGTATTTTCAACTATTAGGGAAAGATTGGGTAACATGACACAAATAATCTGCCACAAAATGAAAATGACCCACAGCAAGCAGTGTGCACACAGCCCCCCTTCATCATGTACATGCATGCTGTGATTAGAGTTTGTGGCGGTGGGTAGATACAAAAACCCTGCTGAGGAGAAGAGAGGCTTTTGCGTGTTTGTAGAAAGCTGGCTGAGTGGCAGGGGAGGCGATGTTTGATGAGAATGAGGCAGCCAACAAGGTGAGTCCTCATTGTGGTAAGTGCCAGGTGGACAGAGTGCTTAGGGCTGTGTTTGTGTGTATCCTTGTCTTATTTTGTTGACATCTGTGTGGACTATTATTAATTTCCTCCTTCTCTGAGATAGTTTTCCTTTTTTATTGCCCTTTAAAGTTAAGGTTGCATGTCCTGCTGTTCTGTGCAAAATGTTAAATGTCTTTTAGGGCTCTAAGCGTGTGTTTGTGTTGTGAAGGGGGCTCATTATTTATTTTCAGACATGACTTATGTGTGTGTCCTCTGAGGGAAGGCTGTGATTGACACCACATTAGATTTAGGCTTAGATAGAACTACACTACCTTTCAGCAGTGCAACTTTTTACTACTGAAGTCTGTGCTTCTCGAGCTTGCTCCCAGTGTCTTTGTTGTCATGTGCATGTATCTAGAGTGTTGCTTGGATGTAGCGTTGTCACAAAAATGTGGATATATCATTGCATGTACGTATAGTATTTGCATCTGTGTCCGTCTATAATTGCCTGAGAGTGTGTTTGTATGCATGAAACTTCACTTCTACCCCGTATGTGTAGCAGTGCTGTTTTCCGCTCTTGTGCCCTTGTATCTGGTTGTTCTTATGGTGTGGATCCGTCCTTCTGTCTGTCAGTGCATCTCTGTTTTTCCAGCTGCACGGCTCTGAACATGCTGCTGTGCTATCTGTGCCTCCAGCTGGTGTTTGGCTAGAGTCATACTGTTTTCTCTCCTGAATCATGCTGCCTGTGTGTTCACCCTCCACCTGTGTGCATTGTTCATGTTTTGCTCAATGCCAGGTAACAGACATGAATAGAATCCAACTCTTAGATACATAAATAAATGAAACCTCAAATCTTCTATAAGTGGGTAAAAAAATAATCCACTTTAGAATCAGTGGTTTTTGTTAATATTATATATGACTAGTCAGATAATTGTTGACCCACCAATTCATCAAAAGTTTAAGTGCCTAAAACTAAATAACAAATATTATAGTAGAAGATGTGTGCTGCAACTAAGGTGGCCATCTCTAGACATAATCCGTCCGCTTGAAGAAGGCCTATAAATACCTCTGTGATGAGGGATGTGCAAAGACATTTGGAGGGCCCATTGCTCCAATCTGGAAAAAAGGAATGGCCCTTTCATGAGCACTCACTACCTTCATTATGTTGCTGTCTGATTTGTTGAGTGATCCCTCTCTGGTCTGGAGACTTGTGGTAGGCCTCATCTTGAATAGAATTATTAGAATCTGATTAAAGTAATTTATACAGTATACTGTACTTTTCACAACTAAAACCTGAACACTGACACTGGTGCTGCCAGTTGACCTTCAGACTGTGGCTGCTCTCACTGATTTTGGTTAAGATAACTAATGCTATGATTTGGCACCATAAAATAATATTTGTGTGTATATATTATAAAGAACATTTACAACATGACATAACATAACATTTATAGCTAGTAAAATTATTTTACTCAACTTTTACTCAAATTTTTGATATACATAAAATAATAACAAATTCACAATGCTATACACGGAACCGACACATTTGTTTGAATGAGTTATTAGCGTACTGCAACTTAAAGAAAATGCTTCTGATAAAATAGGCCTACTTCACATTAAATGAATAATGTAGGATGGCTGTTTGACATTATC
>NC_045742.1:12923663-12925978 GCF_008692095.1 Etheostoma spectabile
CTCACAGCTGGCCTGCTGGCAGTTTTAATTCAGCTCTGCAAAGTTGCAGATCTTTTAGCTGCTTCATTTACCTCTACTCTCTCTCCTTCTGTCATCTTACAAATAACAAAATAAGGCTCCTTTAACTAACATCACATCTGATTGTTGGTTGAAAACTCATATTGACTGTAAACAACGTATAACCTAGCTTGATTCAAGACCCCAAACCATCACATCTGAGCCTCTCTCTTCTTTACAGAGCGCACACTAACGGACGTAACGTAGCTACGCTAGCCTGCTGCTGCTACAGCTGTCAGTAGTTTTGGTTGATAACATCCTGCGCGACGTGATGCAAACGTTACAATCTGAAGTTGCATATTATTCAAAGCTCATGTGGATTTTTTGGTTACTATTCACAGGGCATTCTTCAAAATCTCCATAACTTTAAAAACTTACTTGAAGGCAAAAGGGCTTGGCTTTCCCTCTTTCATTTGCGATGCTCCATGTGTGTGAAAATTATAAATAAAGTTGCGTAATTGGGGGAAGAGGGCATCGCTGAGGGCAAGATTGAATTATAAATAGTGATTTAATTTGATTTAACTTTAGTAAGGATTGACATATTATCATAATAATGCAGCCGCCACAGCAAAAAAAAAAATTTTTAAAAAGAGAAAAAAAAATGTATTTATTTTTCACCAGAGGGGCAGCTGAGCCAATCAGGGCAAACTGCCAGTTGCCCGGGTAACAATATCCAGTACCTGTGCACATCCCTGTCTGTGATGTATAATTTGGCATTGCAATGCCAAGCCTGTAACTTGCTTTTAACTTTGGTTCATTAAAGTAGTTTTCTTCATAGCCCAAAGCATTATCACAATGTAAATATTGAATCTTTCCATTAAAGTAATTGCCAGACATTCACAGATGCATTTATTTTTTCACAGCCATACTTATGCTTTTTATAGATCTGCACATTAAGTTTTCTTTACCATTGTCAATTGTGTTTTTTATTTGAAAAATATATTGTTATGTAGCCTAAGATCCACTTTTTAATAAAAGTGAGTGGGTTTTTAACGTTGTGGTGAGCAAAATTTATGACAGGATAATTAATATTTGGACTGTGAACCTGGCACGATGCTTTTATCATAGTGTCCCATTCTGTTGAGTCTTGTTTCATTGCGTCTCATCCTGTAATACCTTTCCTTGCCCTGCTTGCCTTGCCTTGTTGTGGCCTGTCTGCTCTCCCATGCCATTCTTGGCCCTGCTTTGTGCTGCTGGTGGCTGTTTGCTGGTGGCTCAGTGTGCTGTCTCCTGTGTGGGGGACTCAGGGATGAAGATCAGTACCTCCTGCGTCACTCCAGCCCAGCCCTGGACCATGACTCACCCTGCGGACAGCACATGTTGCTGGCCCACCTGGAGCACCAGGACAAGGATCAGCTCCAATGCACCCTGGCCCGCCTGGAGAATGAGAACAGGTCTGTATCCAGGAAAAACAAAACTGTTTAACATGTAAAACAGGCTTTAGGACATGGTGCATTGATGTTGGAGCTAGGTTCCTTTCTTGCTTTTTTTTTTTTTGTTGTTGTTGAGGTTGTGGAGTCAAAACAGCATATTTGTTTTCACATACAATACATTGTTTGTAGCTAGATCAATTGTACATCGTACGTCAACAATGTACACCAACTCCCTCACATGTGTAAAATTGAAAACTGTTGAATTTGGTTATACATTAAATTGAGGTTTAGATTAAGGTTTGGTATAAGGCAGAGATGTTTGGTTTAGGTAGAGATTTTAAAAGCTTAAAGCTCTCCAGAAGCATAATAACACAAATGTGTGTGTTTATGATGCATTACACACTACTTGGTACTGTATGTCTCCTGCCATTTGCAGACCTTCTGCAGAAAGTAAACAGTCACATTTAAATCCCATTGAACAGCCTTAAGAAGAAGTATTTTCTGTCTGCAAACGTGACAGTAAAGCCTGTAAAATTCTGTGTTGATACACTTCACTTTGACAGTTTGTCGGTGACCTGCAGAAGAAACAGTAAAAGTCCATGATGAATTGACTGGTGTGATTCAAATGTAAAGCACCACTGAAACACATGTTAATGCTTGAATTTCAATGAATTGTGTCCTAGTTGCTAAAAGGCTCAGGCTTTTTCCATAAATGAATCAAATTAATTTCTCCTATCCACCTAAATGGTTACCAGGGGCAACCTTTATGCGAATGATTCATATGAATATGTTCATTTCGGTTGAGACCTTTCCACACAGACACAGTAACAGCCTGCTACTTACACACACACACACACACACACACACACACACACACACACACAC